>NC_051848.1:53348882-53386763 GCF_002237135.1 Teleopsis dalmanni
CGCTGTAGCTTCTGAACGTCCATCTGAACGTACTTCTGTTATATAGGCTAGATAGTGTAAACCTGCTGTCGCATCTGACTCTGTCGAAGGAGTCCACGTTTTCTTTACAATAAACACAAGTAATGAACCGGAATTATTGATTGTAGCTTGTATTACTTCATCACAAGTATTCAAGCGATATAAGATGCGCAATGTTTTTGCGGTGGCATTAAAATGCCCTATACAACGTTCACGTGTGGACTCATCCAACCGTTCGAATATCCACGATGTAAGCACAGAGCCGTCCTGCTCCTGTCCCAATATACGCCATTCAATAGCCTTTTCTGAATTCAAATAAAATATTTTTATTGGAATCACTTTAGACATTTTGTGAAATACAGTTTATTTAAGCATTACCTTTGAATCCTTGACTTGCCAGCAGTCCACAAAAATTAGCAGCCAAATTTTCTTGCCGCAACATTTCTAATAATTTTAAATCACAAATAAACTTTTCCTATTCAAATAATTAACATTTTTTAAAGCGTATATTTAGCTTAAATCAATAGTCAAGGCAAATTGTATATTGGAATTTTACTTCGCGACTCTTCAAATATCCCTACTGCTGCTGCAGTTAGAGTGCATGGGAATGGGGTGAAAACTACTTGCGCAGTGAGGGCGACGGCCACAGCTGATTTTTTTTTGTATACCATGCGCAATTTAAAATAAACATTATCCTTTGGAATTTATTAATTAAGTGCTTATTTCTATTTGTTGTTTGGTTTTTGATTTTAAATATAACTGATTTTCTAAATAAACTTGAAAAAAAAAATAATTGCAAAAAAAAATTTTTATTTTTTAATGTTTCTTTGCCAAACGCAGTATAATTAAACAGGGATGTTAAATGATTTAATCATTTTCATAATGCATTATAAGTTGCATAATTTTTATAAATATATTGAAAAGTAATATATTGTATACATTAAATGTATTTAACACAGTATTTAGGCTGTGTGCGGGTTTGAGTAAATTTATGGTAAATTGAAAGAAATAGTAAATTATGTCGGCATGGCAGCGAATGTTTGTATTTCCAGAATTTCGACTAGGGTAAAATATCTATAAATAAGGTAAATATTACTCTATTGTTAAAATTATATAAGATGTTTAATGAATAAATAAATTTGAAAATCACTAAACAAAAATAATAAATAAGTGCAATAAATAAATAAATAAATATTTACATAAATGCAGTACAAAAAATCCCTAAGAAATTTCAATTTACTTACCTCAATTTACTTGAACTCGCACACGGCCTTAATAACAAACTAAATGTATTATTAATATATCTCAATTTCTAAATATATCATAAATGTTATTATTCTGCTAAAATATTCTTATAATAGAAACTGAACAGAGAAAAGACAGAGAAGGCAAACACAATTTATTTTTTTTAATTTTAATTGAAAACGAATTCAATCCCTGGTACTTGCAGTTTCAGAACATTATTTACGAATAATTAAATACAAGAAATAATTCAAAGACTACTTATGATGGGTATTTGGCAGTACTCGAAACAGAAAAAATTTGACTCAAAATGTATTTCGGTAGATTGACTATTTCGGGTTCTATATGTCGGAAAATTGTTTCTGCCTCTCATTATACAAATTATTTTATTTCTTCGAATAATATTTTTACTAATTCTAGTCGCTTACGCAGCGTATTAAAAACTAAACTAAAAACTAATTTTACAATAATTTTAACTCATTAACAAATATCCATTACGGGATATTGTTTTGCAGAAATAACCAACGGTAACTTGTTTTGATACAATTGTATCAAAACAATATCCCGTATGAAATATTTGTTTTGATGCAATTGATCAATAGTTATAATGATCATTACAATAAATGATCATTACAATAAATGATCATTAACTCCTCCGCCCTTAAAAATTGAGCGTCCCGATCAATGGAGTTGCAACAGTTTACTCAATGGTTATAAATATCATTAATAATATTTTTATAACGTACAATCTTATTTTAATATAATTTTACAATTTAGATATTTCCATTTTTAGCATTTGTGCTATGCACATGCATTCAATAACTTAATTAATTTAATTTAATACAACTTGTCAATTTAGCTATAATATTATCAATATAATTTTCTTTAAATATAATTTCTTCTTTCTCTTAAGAATTTAACTTAATACAATATTTATTTCCATTTTTAGCAGGTGTGCTATGCACATGCATTTGGAATATTTTTCAATAATTTAATTCATTTAATTTAAAATAATTTTTTAATTTAGCTATAATATAATAAATGTAATTTTCTTTAAATATAATTTCTTCTTTCTCTTAAGAATTTATCTTAATACAATATTTATTTCCATTTTTAGCAGGTGTGCTATGCACATGCATTTGGAATATTCAATAACTTAATTAATTTAATTTAATGCAACTTGTCAATTTAGCTATAATATTATCAATATAAATTTCTTATTTTTCTCAATATATTTTTTTCAATATAAATTTCTTAAATTTTATCTTATTTTATCGTTTGAGAGGAAAAAAAACATTTTTTTTCTTAATCAATCACAAAATTATTAACATTTAATCAATTCATGTAAAACACTTTTACTAATAAATAATTATTTTCTTTATCCATCTTGAATTTCTAAAAAAGAATAGTTAACTTTTTATATTACTTTTATGAATCGTTTTTCCGCTTTCTGTAATAATTGTACTATTTTTGTTTTCTTTGACTATTTCTTTTTTAAAACGCGGTGTTAATTTGGTGCCGTATCTTTTATTAATTTTAACGTAAATAATTTGCCCCGGTACATAGGCTTTAGGTGGTATCTTGTTTTTATTATAATAACTGACGTCTTTTCTTTGTTTTTCAGTCAGTCTTTGTATGTTGTCTTGTTTTGCTAGTTCGTATTGCTCAGGGTTTATAAAAACTCTACGACCAAAAAATACTTCTATGGGTTTTTGTGTTGTAGTTGAATGTATGGAATAGTTATATTCATATATTGATCTATCTAGAAGCTCTTCAAATGATCTTTCAATATTTTCTGTTTTTAAACATCTCAAGATTTCAGTCAAGGTTGAATGAAATCTTTCTATTTGACCATTTGCTGTGCTGGTATGAGGTGGTATTTTATAAACTTTAATTCTTAACTGGTCTTCTAATAAAAACATAATTGATTTTGAATTTAAGCTTTTCTCGTTATCAATTACTACGGACTGAGGAATTCCGAAGATGAAGAGTAATTGTCTAAGTGGTTCCCTAATATCTTCTACTGCTTTAGATTTTACTAATCTGGCCTGAGCATATTTTGAATATTTGTCAATGGCTGTTAAAACTAAATTCTTTTCTGCAATATAAATGTCAATATGAATGATTTGTCCCGGGAATGTTGGTATAGGGGTGGATTTTATTTCAAGTTTATTAGGGTGTCTATCATATTTGTATTCTGAACATATCCTGCATTGTTTTATAATATTTTTTACCTTTGCTAACATTTTAGGAAAATAAAATTTTTCCAATAATTGCTTCTTATTTTCTACGGCGTTTCTATGAGCTCGTTTGTGTTCGAGAATTATTTGTTGTTCTTGTTGATCGTTTGTTTCCAAATCTTTAACCTGTGTTTGAGTGAATCTAATTTTAATGTTACCAAAGTTTGTGGGGTAGAGCTTTTGGATTTTACCCATTATCTCTTCAGATGTAAATAATCCATTTATAAGTGATGGATTTAAGTAACGTTTGAGAATTGATATTAGGTCACTTGCAGAATAGTGAGGCCTAGTAATTGTATGACGATGGTAAGTCGGAAAAGGTAGTTTGTACTGGTAATCTTTCTGTCTTCCTACTAATATTATAATCTGATTTTTAAAGACGTTTACTGGTGTTTCTATTGCTGGTATAAGATTGTGTCCAGAACTTTCATCCGAGTGAGTTGCTATAGATAACGAATTTAATGCGGGTGGTCTCGAGAGCGTATCTGCAACTATATTATTACTGCCTGGCTTATATTTAAGCTCGTAATTATACTCTTCCAGAATTGATTTCCATCTTTTCAACTTGACGTTATCATTTTTGTTGCTCAATGCGAATGTGAGCGGCTGGTGATCGGTGAATATTTTTAATTTTGCAGTACCATATAAGTAGTTTCTAATAGATTTCAGAGCCCAAATAATTGCCAGCATTTCTTTTTCATTTGCAGCATAGTTTTCCTCTGTTTTACTCAATGTTCGTGAAATGAATGTGATTGGTTTTCCACATTGTTCTAAGACTGCACCAATAGCGTGATTTGAAGCGTCAGTAGTTAAATGAAACTCTTTTTGGAAATCTGGATATGTTAACAGTACTTCTTTTGAGATAAGAGCGTTTTTAAGTTTGTTAAAGGCTTCTTTTTGTACACTGCTTAGGTTAACTAATGTTTTTTTCGATTGATTTTTTGAGACTCTCCCATTTTGCCCTCTCAATAGATTGGTAAGAGGCTTCGCTATTTTGGCGTAGTCTCTAACAAATCGCCTATAGTAACCTGATAGACCAAGGAATGCTCTTAAATCTTTTAATGTTTTTGGACAAGGAAATTCGACAATTGATTTTACTTTAGCAGGGTTAGTAGAGACTCTTTCGGGAGAAATGAGAAAACCTAAGAACTCGATTTGTTTCTGGAAAAATTCACATTTATCTAATTGGACTTTCATGTTAGATTCACGTAAGGTATTAAAAATTTCGCGTATATGGTCTGCATGGGATTTTTCATCTTTACTAAATATAATGATGTCATCTATGTAGACATAACAGATTCTTCCTATGTGTTTTCTTAAAATGTCATCTAAAGCTCTTTGAAAAATCGCTGGAGCGTTTTTTAGTCCAAATGGTAGTCGCGTAAATTCATATTTTGCATTGTTTAATGAGAAAGCTGTTTTCTCAATGTCAGATTCTCTTAAAAGAATCTGGTGGAAACCACTTTTCAAATCGATCACAGAAAAAAAATTGTTTTGTCCTAATTGCGCCAATACCTCATTAATATCAGGAATAGGATACCTATCAGTTACTGTAACCGCATTTAATTTCCTATAATCTACTACCATTCTGTATTTTTTTTCTCCAGAAGCATCTTCTTTTTTTGGAACTACCCATATTGGTGAATTATAGGGAGACCTAGAAGGTCTAATAATTCCATCTTCTAGCAGCTTTCCTATTTGCTTTTCAACTTCATTTCTCAAAGATGCAGGATATGGATAATATTTAGTGTAAACGGGAGTATCTGAATTTGTTCTAATGGTAGCGACAACTTGTGTGGTGAAAGTTAATCTTTCGTTTGGTTCGGAAAACAATTCTAAATGTTGATGTATCAATGTTTTCATTAGTTTTTTTTGTAATAAATTCATATGTGTATCTCTTAAATTAACAAAATTGACGTCCTGTGATGTTAATTGCTTTAACTGAATTTTAATGGAATTTCTAATAATCATAAAGTTGTGTTTAGTATGAATAACCGCAGACAGTTCTTTAAGACTGTCGTTACCCAGGATGGCATTAAATGAAATTAAAGATGGGAGAATATAAAATTTTAATTTAATATCTGTACAGTTGAAAAGATTTACATATGTGTGGTGTGTGATTTCTATTTTTCCTCCTACCGAATTCGCAAAAAAGTTTTTGTCATTTCGTATTATCTTCTTAGCCCAGTTTGCCTGAACATAGTTTTTATTAGAACCGGTATCTACTAATATTTTTAGAATTTCTCCTCTCTTCGTTCTGCACTCACAATAAGGCAACGAAGAGACGTTTAATCTAAAAAATGAATATCTGCAATATTCATTGTTTCATAATTAACCATGCAATCCTGTTGTTCATTATCGAACGTGTTATTTTCATTATAGTCGGACTGAACAAGTTCATGTTCAATCGAGGGAAAATATTCTATGTCCTGTCGATTTGTGTTTATGTGAAAATTTTTCTGTATTTTTATTGGAGGATTAGTAAGGTTTGTGCTTTCTTGGCGTTTTTGTGCATGTCTGAAATTTGGTCTATTGTGATAGTTTACCATATTTGTTCTCAAACTGGGATCTATATCCATAGGTTCTGGTTTTGAAATCGATTTTGGTACTATGGGTCTTGGTAGATGATTACTGTATGGATTTTCCTGATACATTTGCTGTGGTCTTATACCCTGGTTAAAATAATATTGTGGGTGATGTACTTGGGGTCTAAATGGTTGTTGATATTGTGGCATATGCGCCAATTGTGGATAGAATGGGTGACTATATTGGATATTTCTTTGTTGTATTTGTGGCTGGGAGTAATTTCGTATATAACCGTTCTTGTTATAAGCATGGTGTGATCTGAAGTTTTGGTTCTCCAATTTCAGACACAGATGGAGTGCTTCAGGCAAGTCTTTGGGTTCTCTCACTCCCAGTAACATGGGAAGACTGCCAGAAAGTCCTCTTATAAATGTATCAAGGGCTTTATCTCGATAATTTTTTGTTAATATCCGCCTTGACTCCTCACAAATTTCCATGCAGCTTATTTTATTTATAATTAATGACAAATGTGAATAAACACGTTGATAAAAATCTTGGATAGAGTGTCGTCCTTGTATCAGACATGACATTTGATACTCTAATGTTCCTAAGTCGCGTTTATCAGCGTAATGAGTTGTAAGACAACGTGCAATTGCACTCCAATCTAAAGGCGTGTTATAGGATTCTAAAGCTACATCAGCTTGACCTATGATTTTATTTCTAATTACATTCAAAATTCCGAAGTATTTGGGTATACCTTTGAACTGGTCATAAATATTTAATATTCTCTCTATACTTTTTTTCCATGAGCTATATTCTGCAGGGTTACCGGAAAATTCTCTCAAAGAGCGAACAACGTCAGGAATTTTGTCCATGTCGCTTATATTATTTTTGTACTTGTCATCTATTGTTTGGTCAGTTATTATTGTCTGGTTTATGCTACTATTTCTATCTATCACCTGTGTAACTATTTCTCTTATATTATTGAGTAAATCTGATTGTACTGTCGAAGTTAATGGTGAAATCTGCGGTATGGAAAAAACTGGCACGTCATCACTTCCCAACATGGAAGGTCTAATAATATTACTTGGATTTGCCATTTGGACTAATTTAGAATTCGAAAAGTTTATCACAAAAACTTAATGTTAAGATCGATTAAAAAAAAAATTTTCCGACAAATAGAAGAAGATAATCAAAATACAAAGAATTAAATTTATGAAACTATAATATACTTAAATATACTTATACTTATATTATACTTAAATTCCCCTGGTCCAAGCTGCTGCTCCACCAATCAGGAGCTCCTTTTTGGAATATTCAAACCTACTAAGGGGCGTCGTTTCTTGGCCGGTTATTTGAAGCACTTTTGAGTAGTTTTTTATTTCAACAAAAAAAAAATTTTATTGTCACTTTTAAGAAAATTTGTTTCAAAAAGTATTTTTGATCTACTTATGTAACACTTTTATTTAGTGGCACTTTTGAGTAGTTTTTTATTTCAACAAAAAAAAAATTTTATTGTCACTTTTAAGAAAATTTGTTTCAAAAAACAAATATTTTTGATCTACTTATGTAGCACTTTTATTTAGTGGCACTTTTGAGTAGTTTTTTATTTCAACAAAAAAAAAAAAATTTATTGTTTTAAGAAAATTTGTTTCAAAAAACAAATATTTTTGATCTACTTATGTAGCACTTTTATATAGTGGCACTTTTCAGTAGTTACTAATATTATTAGCTCGGGCGCCAATTATTTTATTTCTTCGAATAATATTTTTACTAATTCTAGTCGCTTACGCAGCGTATTAAAAACTAAACTAAAAACTAATTTTACAATAATTTTAACTCATTAACAAATATCCATTACGGGATATTGTTTTGCAGAAATAACCAACGGTAACTTGTTTTGATACAATTGTATCAAAACAATATCCCGTATGAAATATTTGTTTTGATGCAATTGATCAATAGTTATAATGATCATTACAATAAATGATCATTAACTTACACGATAGTTTTCATAGTTCTAATAATTTTTAATATATATGTCTATTGGTTATTAATTCGCGTTGACACTTTCTATTTTTATAAGTACATACATGTATACCAATATGAATATAGTTATCACTCTGAATAATCATGTTATCCATAGTCATGTTATTTTGCGAATCGAAAGTTTTTTCATCAACAATTAATACTGGATTTACACGAGAGTTTTGTTTGTAATTTTGAATCTCGTGTGAATCCAGTGTTACGGCAAAAACTTTGTCGTTTCTTGATTTTTCTGTTTCTATGGAACGCGTCTTAAATAGGGGAGCGGTAGTTTCAATATTTATAATAAAATAATAGTGTTTATTATTAAAAAATAATCATTTTAATAAATTAAGAAAATAACAGATCTGATGCTTTGTACATGAACACGCAATAGATCCATCTCTGACCTTCATTATTATATTAACCTTATATGTGATCACTCTCCCAACTCTAATGTATATGAAATCTTTACTTTCATTGATGATAGGTTAGATTAGGTTATACCGACGATCTCCCTAGGGGATTCACTTAAGCCTATTGGCCCATTGTGTTACCATATATAGAGAAAACTAAGGATTAAAAACCACCCAGAACCTTTAGTGAAGCTTAGAATGCTGTTTAGTGAGAGGTCTTGTTATTGATCATGATCCTCAAGAAGTGAACAAGAAGATCAAGAAGAAACTCTTCCACATCCTTCTTTCCCCCCTCTCCTTCATTACCCCCCTAACTTTCATCCTATTTCGCTACTCATGTAATCGTCTTGTGTTTCCTTTCATGTTTATCTGCTTACAGGTCCCGGCGGGTTACAACAACAACAACATCAAGAAGAAGCCTCAAGAAAGGGGGCTCCTAAAGTGTTAAGTCGCCGCCGTGCATGAGCTGAGCAAAGACAGAGTAGATGAGGGGCACTTTAATCGTGCTTACTTGTGATGTGATATTTTAATTAGTACTATATACTCGTGATGTTTATTATATGTGTACGAAGTAATGAAATTGAAAATGAAGTGTTTGGTTTTCATTATAATATTTTACAATTGCCTTTTGTTTTTGGGGTTCATCAATGGAAATTGACCTGAAAGTTGTTACTTGGTGACTAGCTTGGCGATTGATTGCATTTAAATATGACTATAAGTTCAAAAGTATTTTATTATATAAAACTTATTTGAATTGAACATTCAATTACACATTTCTCTCTACGTATACTTTCCAACATTAAAATTACCAGAGATAAAGCTTTATATTGGTTTATTAACTCTAGAATTATAGTTATAAGCTTAAATGTATTTTATTATATAAAACTTATATAAAAGCAAAATTTAATTACGCATTTCTATGTATACTTTTCACATTGTTAGAGATAAAGCTTTGGATTTTTTTATAATGTCTATATATTCTACTTAAACATTTATTTACATAAAATCATATAGAAATAGAAATTATTATATTACTCAATATAATTACTATATAGTAAAACACTATAGTTTAAAAGAAAAATTTTAACTTAATTCTTTTGAACGTTTTTAAGTATATAAAATATAATATATGTTATATAGCAATATACAATATAATACATAACAGCTACTATAAGACATAAGAAAAAAATTAACTTAATCGTAGGATTTAATGAATGTATATTCTAAATACTCTGTTGCACCGTTTGTTGTTTCGGAATTTGTTCTTCGGACTGATTATCAATTACATCTGTTGCGTCCTTTTGACTATCATCTGTTATTTGAGTCTTTATTAACTCTACAATATGCGCACTATCTTTAAGCAGTTGTTCTGGGTATAACTGTAAAAAAGAATAAAACGTAAATAAGTAATATGTATAAAAATAAGTAAAATATATAAAAATAAGTAATATATAAAAATAAGTAATATATATAAAAATAAGTAAAATATATAAAAATAAGTAATATGTATAAAAATAAGTAATATATATAAAAATAAGTAATATATATAAAAATAAGTAATATATATAAAAATAAGTAATATATATAAAAATAAGTAATATATATAAAAATAAGTAATATATATAAAAATAAGTAATATATATAAAAATAAGTAATATTCATAGCATTAGTAGCTATTGCAATGTCTTTTTCAGATTTAATACTAATATTATTATTTAAACAATAAATAAATTGATTAGTATAATATTAACAATTACCACAATGACTTTTTCTCCCAAAGCCTTGAGCAACCGTATCTTCAAACGCATAATCGGAGCAGGTTCTTTGCTAAAACGTAACACTTGCTCATTAGTGAGTATTTCCACGAAGGCTTGACTCTTAGCAGAAGATTTGAGGCGTACTAGCAAACCAGGTATATTGATGCCTTTTATGGGCGATACTATGTTAACTTCTGCTACAGATGAATTGCTTTCCAATAGATTTGCAAATTTGGAGATATCATCTCTGCCCTTCAACAGATAGGCAGGCGCAGCCGTATTAAAATCATAAGGAGCAAAATTGGGGATTTTCAGTTTAAATTCTGGTGTTTCAATTGCTGCTGCAACTTGAAGTACTGTCAGACGTCCATCAACTTTAGGTAGCTCACGCTGCTGCTTATCAAATGACCTAGCGTTTTGCTTCAAGTACATTGCTTCTTTTAACAGATCTGTGGATTTATGGTTGAACAACCAAAGTGTTTGACATATTTCAACCAATTGGTCTGGGAAATATTTGAAATGATTGCGCTCATGCAACTCCCAAACTAAACTTTCTATAAACTTGAATTCTTCAGCGCTTATGGAGGTGTAATTCAATTGTGACAAGCTTGTCAAATATGAGTTGATGTCTTTTCCACGCAATGTATTCGAAATGAGATTACCGTGACTGCAGGTACGTAAATGTTCAACTATTTGCTTGTGATATACATCGATACAGGCACTCTCATCCCACATGTTTTCGGCAAAAAACGCTAGTAAATGGGCCGAAGCACGTAGGTCTAATTTTTGTACAAAAGTTTCAGTGGATAGTTTACTTAAATGTTCACATAACTCTTTTGAATGGACGCGCATAAAACGCAACGCTTTTACAAATGTTACTAGCAGCGCATGATTACCTTTGGCAGACATATCCAATCGTAGAGTTTCTTCTGTTATCAGTTTAGCAAACTGTTTTGAATTTCCTGTCTTACTGGCAGTCTTAAACGCCGCATTGCATATCAATGCCAAATCCATTGATGTCAATTCCGGTAGTAAGTCATTTAGATATTTGTCCATTAATTTTTGTAACAGTTCTCCATTTTTTTCGACAAACACATGCTTTTTAGCCAAGCCCAAATAAAAACATAATTGTACAAATTTTTCTTTTGACGGCGCAGTTTTTAACTGTTCTTCTGTTAGACACTGGACAGCATCCTTATAGAACTGTGTACGCGTTATCCAATTTGGCATCAAAAACAGCAAAGAATAGAGTGTACTGTAGATGGTATCATCGTCCATATCATCAAGGCGTTCCACTAATATATTATTGATTTCGTTAAGTGCTGTCACGAATTTTGGTGGAATGGCATTGGAACGATATGTAAAGGCATAAATTATTAAAGCCGGTAATTGATCGGTTGGTGTACTTCTGAGTTCCTTTAAAAAGTAACGCTCATCAGATATGGGAAAATAATTGGAATAACGTATTGTGGTGGGTACTGTAGGTGTTAACTTTCGATTTTCCAACGCCAAATGTTTGGCAAAACGCAATAACAACGTGCCTGTTTCATTAGAAGTCTCATACAGCACGTCTTTCACTGTGAAAGCGGCGAGATTTCGCAAAACATTTACGTTGAATGCTGTTTTCACACTTAAATGGTTTGTGGTTCTACTAAAAAGTGACCACATCGTAAAATTTAATATATTATGATTTAACACGAACTAATTTTTATTCACAAAATTTATATAATCTCACACAATTCGTAATAAAGCAAACGATTTAAAACAGCATGTGGGTTTTGTTTTTATCAGCTGTTATTCAGTTGACGTTGACAGTTAACTGAAAGTGTTCGAGAAACTTGTGATATATAAAAATTGTTGCAGTACTGTACATCAGAGGTCTGTTTGAGTACGAGGTTGCATTAAAAAGTTTGACTGAGTATTTCAAAGTGGATAAATAAATATTCACTTATGGCGTTTTCGATTGATAAATCTGCGGATCGTTTATGTTATTTTCTCATTTCCATTTCTCAAACGATTTTTCTCACTTTTGACAATTAATTACTCGAAGTATTTGTCAAAAATCGTTCGAGAAAACGATGGAGAAAGTTACATAAACGAGCCGCTGGATTCAATCCAGATTTATTCTAGGACTATCAAACTTTATTGCCCAATTGAACAGTTGTAGAATAATCAAAAATTTTTGTAGTTGTGTTAGTAAATAATTGAATTGAAACAATATATTCACACTGACTTTTTTTTGTGTAGTTTACACAAAATTTACCACAAAATCTTTAACTCTACTTTTATTCGTTTTTAAGGTGATCTCAATTTTGACCCAGGTTTTTTGAATTGAAAACCACATTAGAAAAATAAATAAATATTAATAAATAAAACTGTTTTGCATATTTCCCTTAATTTTATTTGCTGTTAATATTAAAAATTTTTTAGTGGTTTGTTTAAATGGAATAGAAAATGAAAATATTTATATATCAATTATTGGTCTTATCCTAGTATTATATTCTTGTTGGTTTTTTGATTTTTTTCTTTCATTATTTACTTTTCGGCATCTTCACAGGTAATGATACCTACAAAAGTTCGTCCGTTTGCAAGTGTTCACTTTTGTATGGATATGTGTAAGATAACCATTACGAATTATTTGGATGAAGTTTTGTGAAGTTAACTATATGTTCCTTCAGCGAGCACTTTCGCCTCATATTTTTCAGAAACAAATTTTACATCTATTTATGAATACAGTAAACGCGAATGCATAATAAAAAAATCAAT
This sequence comes from Teleopsis dalmanni, assembly GCF_002237135.1. NCBI lineage: Eukaryota > Metazoa > Arthropoda > Insecta > Diptera > Diopsidae > Teleopsis > Teleopsis dalmanni. The sequence continues at coordinate 53,361,870 of NC_051848.1, forward strand.
TTATCACAAAAATGAATTTATCTTTGAAATATCATTTAAAGCTAAACATGACAGTGAAGTTATGTTGTTAAATAGAAAAGGCAGAATAATAGTGAAAAACAAACAATATATATTTCAGTATTAAAATCAATTAAAAAAAAAAAATTTAAATAGAAAAAGAGAGCGTAATCATAAAAATTCAAAGCACATTTATTATTAACAGTTGTACTCAAATCTCAAAAATGAATTTTATATTAATAACGCACAAATAACCCATGCAATATATATTACTTACAAGACTATATTAAGAATACTCACAAAAACTAGTAAACCACATAAATTTGTATAGCATATAAATAGCTGATAAATATTTTTAACTGTATAGCTGCGGAAACTTGGTAAACTTAAAATGGAGTCTGTGTTAACATAAACAGCTGATTTGTGCAATGGAAATTTAACAAGACAATCGAGCAATTGCATTAATTAATGCAGCTTGAGAATTTTTGTGACTGTCCTTATTAATTCTCTTCGCAGTAGTTTAAATTACTTTTAGTCTAATGATTTCCAAACCCCGTTCTCACATTTTTATATGGATTTTATATGATAAATGAGAAAGTTCTACACATTTGAGGTAATTGTGTTAGTATAAACGCGATTTATGTTAATGTCAGGCTAAAAATCGTTGATGTTCATTAAAAGTAATTCTTAATTTGATCATACTTAATGATTGTAATAGCAAATTTATATATCTACAATATCGATATATGAATAATTAACACTAGTTTTCTAATTATTTAAATTTTGACATTATTTAAGTACAGTATAAACGTAAACGCATTAAACAAAATTTATTACGTACAGTACAAAAAAGTTAACCGCACCAAAGCAGCTGTTTTTTGTTATGAAGTGTCAATTCCGCCAATTTTAATAATTTGATTAATGAAATAATAATTATACAAATAATAATTGCATTCAAAATGAGCAAACGTGCCGCAGGTTTTGTCATATTTCGACGTTTATGTGATCAAATACAATTTTTATTATTACGTGCTTCATATGGGACATATCATTGGAGTGCACCCAAAGGTCACGTAGATCCTGGTGAAGATGACTTTACTACTGCATTGCGGGAAACACAAGAAGAAGCCGGGTATGTGCATTTAAACAAAGTAATAGATTATGATTTTAACATAACAGAAAGTTAAAAACTTATTAATTTTTTTAAAAAACTCACGTAAAAAATTAATTAATTACTCCTTGATTATAGTTATTCCGAGAATGATCTCATAATCTATAAGGACTCTTGTATGACGCTTAATTATAATGTAAATAATAAACCAAAAATTGTGGTCTATTGGTTAGCAGAATTAAAAGATCCTCAAAAGGCACCAACGCTATCAGATGAGCATACCGAAATGAAGTGGTTACCAAAAGACCAAGCTAAAGAAATTGTAGGCTTCGCAGATAATCAACAAATGATTGAACATTTTTACCAATACATTATGAACAAGAAATAAAATTAACAATTAAATTGTGTGATTTTCATTTAAATCAGGAAATAATTATTGTGCAGTAATCATCAACTGTCTGTGCGATTTTAATTCGGATAATTTTGGGGACCCTGTAAGCAGAAACAATAGATTAACATATATTGTATTGTAACTGGGTACTATTGTAGTATTATTCAAATATATTTTAATATTATTTTTTGTGTTATTGCAGAAGCAAATAGAATAAAAGAAAGATACTTATTATAATCTTAACACCTTTCTTTACTTCACAATTTCCCGTTAAAATCGACAGAAAAATTCGGTGTCTTATAAACACCTAAATGCATTTACTGAATTCAATGTTATTACGACAAAAAGTCGAAAGGAATGTAGGAGGTATAAGGATGTGGGTGAGTGCTAATTAAAACTAATCGAGATGAAAGTGAACTTAACCACTTCAATGAGTTGAAGAGATAAAGCAATTGGGTTCAAATGAGTGTATAGATTTAAACAGGACAACAGTTACACGACGTCATGGAAAGTAGAACTGGAACTAGGGCACACATTATCTATTACTTCTCATGAAAACATCAATTAGACTAGAAAAAGTCTTGTTATACAAGGAATGCATCTTTTTTCTGTAGATGTCAAGGGGAATCCTGTGATAAACTTTGTTACAACTACAATTGTGATCTCGAAGAAGACATAGCTTTGGTATGGACAGATATGAGCCCTTATTTATATGCGATCTTACTGATATTAGAACCCCTTTAATAAGTGTCGGTTTATTCATCATACAAAGAACACGTTCGACAGATGCAATGTGAAGAGAGGATTCTATTCAACATGCAGCCCTTTGAATGCCCATTTGTAGGGCATGTGTGTAGATATTGCTTAGACAGAACTTGATAATGCTCTTTTATTAAAGGCATTTCGGACTCTGTATCTAAATTATCAACATCTAATGTGGTATACGGTATCAACCGATTGTAATTCTCAACCATATTAATTTGCTGGTATTTTACTCTAGCTTCTGATGGTTAATGTAAAAATTTGTACTATTCTGCTATGCAGATTTCATTATATTTTATCACTATAAGCTTAATATGCCTTTATCACCCAATTACTACACAATCAAAACTTGTTTCCTACTAATTGATTACAAATTAGACTGCCATAGAATTAAAGTTCCTAAAGCGTAACCATACCATATTGCACAGTGCCAGAATAAATGCAAAGTGCCAGATTTATTATTCAAAACAAAAATTCACTTTAAGGCTAATGGACTTCAATCAATAGTATACCATATTCGCTATTTTATAAATCAAAAATTATGCAGAAGTTGATTCATGAAATTTGCATTTATTATAAAAAAAAAAAATCAAAAATAAATAGAATTATAAGCATAAACAGCGGCTACAGATTCGTTGAACTTCTTTGTAACGACCTTAAGTCTTTGGATTTAGCAGATAGGTGTACAACTAACACGGTCCAGCAGAGGTCGGATCTATGTCTCGTAGCTTGTCGTTCACCACTCCCAGGAAGCTACTACATATATCTCTACAGGCTGTGTTATTGCAATTTATCTTTCTGGTCCAACTACAATTTCCTGTCACAGTTCCACAATTCTTCCGGTGATGACTTAATTAAGTAGTTCTATATCACATAAGCGAATGTTATGGATTGTCATCCTATTGTAACTAAAGTTTATGGTCTCTTCGCATATATTGAACTTAATCAATTCTTCTGTTGCAGCTTCAAGTAGCAGAGCACCATACAGCATCTAGTTGTAGTTTCGAAAGAAGTCTTCTACCGAGAAAGTTTACTCAACTGTAATGAAATCAAATTTAGTTACTAAAGTAAATACATTATTAAGCATGAGTGTTAGTAATATAATATTATAAAAATATAATTATAATTATAAGTAATTACCACAAACTGAATAAGATCTAAGCATTTGCATGCGAAGTGTTAGTTCGCCGAGTTTTCCTCAATATTAAAACGAATCTGAACGTCAATGTAAGCCGCTTTTATTAGTACTAAATATAAGCCATGTTATAAGTATTATATAGAAAAGCACGGAACTGCACCCATTTGAAAAAACAAAGTATGCAGACAGGCTGTAAAAAAGATGATAATATGAAAGCATAACTCAGGATATATTTTATAAACACAGTCAAACTTCTATAACTCGAAGTACCATTTTACAAAGAAAAGGTTCGACTTATGGAGACTTCGAATTAAAGAATTCTTATTCTTACTTCTTATTCTTCTTCTTATTCTTACTTCTTATAGAAGTTCGAGTTATGGAAGTTTGACTGTATACATATATAACGTTTTACTCACATATTGCACTCATATATATTTTTGAATTTTGCCCACAGTACAGCTTTTTGATCTAATTAACTAATAAATAATATTTTTAAATGAACATCACTTGACTTCATTGTTCTTGTTGGATTAAACGAAAATTGCGTTTGGAAATGTTTCACATTTCATATCCATTAAATCTTCCTAGTCCATCCCTAATGCGATTACGATTGATAACATTTTTTGTGATGTTCATGGACCCTCCCTAACCCTAACGCTTTTATAATGCAATTATATTTAGTTAATTTTGTTGATTTTTACGAGGTCTTCCACGCTTACGCAGTGGTATTTGCGTTTTAGCCTTGACAGCACGCAAACCACCTCTCATTTGAATACCGTCTTCTTCTCTTCCAAAATGAATGAACATTTTCTTTCCAAATGCAACAATATACATCAGCGTACCACAAATCAGTAATGTAAAAAGAAATCGAACTGGACGGAATGCATATTCTGTGTTAAATGCATACAATAAATAATATAGAGCAGTTCCGCACTTTATCCAACATATATACATAAATAGCTCACTCATAAAAAGTTCAGCCATTAATATCAAACCATGTATTATATAATACACTAATCGTCCTGCTCTGGGATGGAGTGGCACCGTTATAAGACTAAATGTCACCAACACAGTTGCATATAATAGAACCGACTGAATGCTTGGTACGATTAGTTTTGCGGTGTAGGACAAGTACGAGTAGAAACTTACTTTTAGAAGATGCATTGTTATTCCAATTGTTAATAGGAAAACTGTGCGAAGTGTCTGATTGCTTTTAGCCATTCTTAAAAATTGGGAATAGATGCTTTCAGTTCCAGCATGTAGCTGTCTCTTCATCTTTTAATGGATATGCTTACTTTTGAGTGGTTTCAAAATATCTTTTTTCATTGGTAGTCAATAAACAATATTGTAACAATCTTCTAATAAATATAAACTTTTCTTATAATGTTTTTGCTAAAACAAACTTTCTCAGTTATAAATTTTTGGATGACAGAATTATGAAAAAGTTTCAATAACATTATTTTTTTTTTTAAATTCAAAGTTGACTAGTCTATTTTTAAACACAATCTTTCTTATTTCTAAAAAATAGTCAAGCATTAATTTAATTAAAAAGACAGATTGTTTTTAATGTAGAAACAACTAAGCAGACTACGGAGAACAGAGCAATACGATCACGTAATCGATGGATAGGTAGATTAAGTGGATAATGAATATACCATGCTTCAAGAGTATTTACAATTATAAATTGATTTCATATCTACTTTTTTCGAGTCTACAAAAAGTTTCCAATTTCCCCTAATCCGTGTCATGTATCTAAGCTCGTTAAACGATTTGTATGTTTCGGTGAATACTGTTCGCCTCCATGTTATCTTTGGGCATCTTCTTCTTCTTGATCAATCGGGTTTCATTCTAGTCTTCATTGCACCTATTTTAAAAGGTATCACTTAATAGAAATGTGATCTTAAATCTAAATATAAAATTTACTGTACGGATGTGTTACATATAGCAAAGCCTCAAATACTACCTTAAAGCAATTACAAATAGCAAAAGAAGACTGGCTTTAAGAAGACTTTAAAATTCCATGGTATATTAGATAAACAGACATACATAGAGATCTTAGGATTGACTCAGTGAAAAAATATATCAGAGACAGAGCTCTAAAATTATTCACTAAAGTTGATATGCTACTTAACCACGCCCTAACAATCCTCAAGTCTACTTCTGGACTCTCAGGAAGATATGCTGATTTAAGGTCCGTCATCAGCTAAAAGACAAATAAATGATATGATTTTTTTTTTTAACCTAGTTAAAGCCTAGTTAAAGCCTAGTGTGGGGTGAGATAAGCCCCCCAGCCATTACAGAGTAAAAGTGCGTAATAGCACTAACTTAAGAAGAAGAATCAAGAATGAAACTTTTTCATAACAATTGTCTGTCATTTTCTTTTGACATTTCTGCGATATTGAACGAAAAGTATCCATCAGCTTGAATTATAATTTGTGTATGCATGGACAATTGATATATTTACTCATTAATCTTTCTCCCTAAGCCACAAAAGTTGCCTTATACTGCTCAAACTGCATCCCAAACACAGATGGGATGTATGTCATACAGACCAGTTTATGCGTTTTCTCAAGTAACCATTGTTCTGGAGTACTTAATCTTTAATCGCATATCGATGAATATTAATCTCGCCTCCATCCGTCTATTTTGGAAGTGTGCCCTAACTGAAATTTAATAACTGATGACGTCGTTTAAGCTCAATTAACATGTGGTTTCGTCCGATCAATATTGTTTCCTAATCTTGATTAGTGAAACTTCGATACGAGTTAATAGGATAAGGCACTTGTTGTTTTTTACAATACCTTAATTTATTGTCGACTTTTTTTTTTAGTATCGGCTTTCGTCATGCTGAATAACATTATTTATTTTTGATGTTGTTTGATCCAACTATTAGATATCCGAATATTATTCTGATAAAATATACTGTAAAATAAAGTAGGACGCACCTTTATATGTCTTATGAAAGGGAATTATTATTACCATTTCAATTTTTCATTTCATTTTAGTATAACATGTTAATGATTGCCTTATGCTTGTTAAATCACTCCCGGAACGGATGGGACACCAACTCAACAACAAAAGGCATTTAGCGTTATTTGGGTTAATGACTTAATATTTTTTTTTTCATTGGTTCCAATAAAATTCAATAAAAATCTTTCTAAATAGAAATTGACAATAATTGTGCGAATCTTAAAAAACTAGCATTTATATTATTGAGCTAGGGTATTCATATTTATCAATGATTTTCTTTTAAGGCGGTTCAGTGTAGTTGCAGAAGATAAATGTCGAACATGAGAATTTGGATGTGACTTGAATCTCTCTCGGAATTTAGGTATTTATTGGCGAATAACTTCTTCAACAGTTAATAGATTTAGATCACTTTGTAGATTTCGTTTTTGACATACCACGGAGCGCATGTGATTTAATATGCAATTTTTCTTTGAGATAGGATCCAAGTTATTCTTAAGATCAGTATTAATTTTTTCAAAATGTGGTTTGCAATCCACATGTCCATGTGGACACATGTATGTGTCCAACTGAATTGGTAGTTTTTTAACAAATAATTTTTTTAAATTTTTCCTTTGTTTAAATTTAATAGCTTTTATATTTATTTATTTGTCTGAAAATAACATAATTTATATTTACATATAATAACATTTACTTTGTCTTTTGTGTCTTTTGCTTAATAACTAGAAATAAAATTAAATAAAAATTAAAATAACATAACAATAATTGTCTTTCGTTGCACTCTCTTAAATTCATAAATAATAACTATTTAACGGACTGAATCTTTGCTTTTAGTACAATGTAAGCCAGTATTTTGAAAGCAACGGTTATGATGCAAAGTGCATAGAAGTCTTTCCAAAATTGATCGCCACGCATTGTAATCTCGTCGAGAAACTTTTTCGGGTATCTATTGAAAAAGGTCGGTAAAATTAGTTACTACATTAACTAATTTATGTAATTTACCTGTAGTGACAGTATGGAGCTTCATTACAATCTAATACTCCACGATTTTCTCCGTATATGGCACCAATGAAGCCTTCTAAACCATAACGTAAATATGAAATATGACTACCCCATTTGAGATAGCTTGGCAAATCTCTTAGTGTGACGCCAAAACCAGCAAACATCATCATTGGTATGGTAAGTACTGGAGCTAGGAAGGTACCGTTCTAATGAAAAAACAATGAAAATAGAATGTTATTTAAAAATTAATTTAAACAGCAGACTTTAAGGTCTCTCAATGTTAAATAATGGATGGATCTCTTAGTTAAAAGCAAGTAGGTATATTCATAACTTTGTGATAATGACATGAGACAACAATAACGTATTTGTACGATTTCTTTTGCAAAAGGGTGAGTATTGGAAGGTCATTGATAACGGGCATAACTCCAACCACATAATTAGAAAAGCCATTTATATAAGCTTTTCATCGAGACATGAATGGAAGAATAGATTTAACATAGTTAAACAGGAATACAATATTTTCATGAATGGTTCAAAGATGGAATATAAACTGAGCACACGAATCTATCTATCTAAAAAAGACGTAAAGAAATTCTTTTAGCTAGAAAGTTCATTAAACGTCTTCCAAGCTGAAATTCCAATGAATTAATGAGCTTGACTGAGAAGATGAAGAGAAAAAAAATAGTTTTTATGGAAATCGCCATTATATTTACATTAATAAATTTTGTAAAAATAATCTCCGTCATTAATTAAGCACTTTAGTTTTAAAAACTTAATGTCATTACTTTTTCTTCGGGTCTGTGGTATATATCGTCGCAACTTGGACAGAAAAGAAAATCTGCAGCCGTTTATCAACTCAGATTTTTTATGCTGTATATAGAGTATTGTAGTTCCATTTAATCAAGAAAGGCTGGTGAATAACGACTACTGCAAGAAAGCTGTAAGGGTTTTACTTTGTATTTTATTGTTTACTTTACTGAAGTTCACTATACAAAGATTTGATATATACATTTGCAAAGTAATGGTATGGAACTATAAAACTGTAGAATGTAATATTCCCATAAAAATGGAAATTTAAAATCTATTTGGAAATAGGAAAACTTTTTACTATATATGGTCAAAATATGATATTTCGTGAAAACTCGTGACGAAGCTCCTTCTTTTAGCTCCTTCAAAAATTTCTATTATTATTGGAATTTATAAAAACTAATATAAAACTAATATGATAATAGGAATATAACATGAGATATTTATTGTATATCTGATGTTATATTCATTAATAGAAAATAAATTTTTATATTTACTTAATATGACTTATGGAAATATTTTTTTTTTTTTTGTTAATAATTATACTCTAATAATTCTTTATGTTATTTTTTTAATTGTAATCTAATTAAATATCTTAATAATTATAATTTTTTTTAACTTACAACAACACTGAACCATGCACCAACAATTAAACCGAAACTTTGGCCAACGAATACTGTTAGAACACTGATTGCAAAGAACATGTTAAATCTTGACAGTTCCATTGGTTGATAACTCCAGAAATATATAATTATGGAAAATATGAAACAACAAAGAATCTGTGTTGAAAATAATTAATATTTGTTATAATGTGATATTGTGTAGAAATAATGATTTTTTTTTATACTAACAGATATAGGTAGATCAAGTATAGTTATCGATGTGTAGTAGGCTTTAAGTGAATACCAACGATTGAAATGTTCTTTCAACAAAATTGACATCTCCATTGGAACTGTAAAATATAATGATTTGTAAACATTTATTATATATGGGTTTAACTTATTAAATATAAATTTCTCAATATGTTTATAGTTTTTACAAATATTATCATAGAATATAATTATTTTGATGAATTATTATTCATTATTTTTATATTTCATATATTTTTATATTAACTAATTCCATGATTAAAGCAATAATTAATAATTATTTTCAATTACCTATATTTATAATTATATATTTAAAACTCTACATTGACTATATATATATATAATATATATATATATATATATATATATATAATATATATATGACTATAGAAAATGTTTCAAATATTTAAATGTCTAAAAAAAAATTTTCAATTATTTTTAATTTATATGGTATATATTTAAAATTGTTAAATTAACTATTTTAATTTTTTACTATCATTTATAATTTCTCCTAACAGCATATGTTAAATATCATATTTACTAAATATAGTTATTACTTTTTTAAATTATAATTATTTTTTAATTATTTATGAAAATTATTTTATAATTTTTTGAAATTTATACTTATAATTCTAAGGAATTATTTTGTTGATTATTGGTTTTTAGTTATGATTTAGTTTTATTTATTTTCAATTTATATCATGTTTTATTAATAATTCCTTTTATTGATAATTTTAATAATTTAAACATATTACGAAATTTATATTAATTTTTTTTAATTATACATTATATCCCATACTTTTCTGTTTTTCTATTATTATAACATTTATTATATAATTATTTAATATTTATAAAAATTTATATTTTTAAACAATAAGCAATTTTTGGTTTATAGTTTTTTTTAACTACATTTTAATTTTATTATTTTTTATTTTCTATCACTATTTATGATCATTTGTACAACAAATTTTAATTATTTTTTATTTTTAATAATTATCTACAATATAAACACATCACAAATTTTTAATTATTTAAAATTTTTACTAAATTAAAATTTATGTATAATTTTATATATAATATATATAGATATATAAATTTATTTATTATTGTTTATGATATTTATTTAATTTATTTATTATTTAAACTTTTTACTAAATTATAATTTATGTATAATTTTATATATATATATAAAATTTAAATAATTATAAAATAAATGTCATAAATAATGAAAATTATATATATAAAATTATATTTATATATATATAAAATTTATATGTAATAAAACTGAATTTTTTTAAACTATAATTTAATTTTTATTGTTTTTATTTTTATTATTATTTCTAATAACTTTTAAGATCGCTTTTAATTATTTTTATTTTTTAATTTAGTATTACTTAAAAATAAATATTTTCTTATAATATTCTATATATATTATTATTTATATTTATTTTATAATTATTTAGAATTTTTAAAAATTAATGACTTTAAGCAATGATTTTGTTGTTTATAATTTTATTTAATTTTTATTAAAACTATTTTGAATAATTTATAAATTTTATTAATATTAATTAATTATTAATTTTTAAAAATTAATGACTCTAAGCAATGATTTTGTTGTTTATAATTTTATTTAATTTTTATTAAAATTATTTTTAATAATTTAAAATTTTATTAATATTAATTTTAATTTTATTTTTTATCTCTGTTTATAATCATTTGTATAATCATTTTTAAGTATTTTTAATGTTTGATAATAATTTATAATTAAAACATATTATGAAATTCTAATTAATTAAAACTTTAATAACCAAATACTAAAATTTACAATTTTTCGTATTTTTATTTCTGCTACTTATTTCATATTTTTATATTTAATATTGTTAATTAATAATAATTTCGAGCAAAAATTTCGTTGTGTATAAATTTTTTTTAAAATTTTTTTTTATTATATTTTTTTATATTTATTTATTTATTATATTTTTTTATATTTATTTATTTATTCTATTTTTAATTATTTTTAATTTAATAATATTATTTTCAATTTAAAAATTAATTTAATTTTCGAAACATATTAGGCACAATCCATATGATTTGAATATATTTAAAATTAATATAATATTTAATAAATTTTAACGTTTTTAATATTTAGGCATTTATTTCATCAGAATTATTTTAAATATAATAATTATAATTTACAATTGATTTTTTGGTTCATAAGCTGTTTAATTATCTATTTTATCATATAAAAATTTTTATTTTTATTTATAAAAATTTTTATTTTTATTTATAAAAATTTTTATTTTTATTTATAAAAATTTACACAAATTTTAATTATTTTTAAATTTTATTAATTAATTGTTATTTAATTACATAATATGTTTTATTAGAATTTTTTATAATTATATCCCTTATTATTTTCTTTTTTTTCGTTTTTTGTGATCATTCACACTATTTTTTGTTAATTTGTGTATATTTATAAAGAGAAATATAATTTTATTTTAAAAATGTAAAAATTAGCCTCTTATTTCTCCATTACTTACAAGTAAGAACAGTCAACATCATTGTTGACATAGAATGATGCATCAAGATCGCAAAGAGTAAATTATAATTATCCAATACACGTGAACCCTCTTTACCAGAATTTGCATAAAGTGCTCCCAACATAACTGCCACAAAAACGTTAACGGCAATACGTATATGTGTCAGTGTAGTGTCACGCTTTGATTTAATATAACCTCTTTCTAATAGAACTTTCAACTGATTCGCAAAACTGGTGTCTTCGAGTGTGCGATGTCGTGATCTACGCGGAATCGGATACTTTCGTATTAAAGCTTCGGAACGCATTATGCTGGCAGGATTCTCAAACCAAGTCCAACAGCTGCCGTTTTCTGCAGCCATTTTAAGCGTCTCAACTTTATCATTTCCATACTCACCGCAGGCTAATTCTATAACTACAGAAAAAAAATCAGAGGAGAGAGAGAGAGAGAAAAGGTGAGAGAAAGAGAGAAAAAAAGAAAGAGAAGAAGATAGGACACAACTTTGTTATAAATTCATTATTTAAAATAAAATTTACTACTTACTGTAATCTGCTGGGTTGTGGTACATAGGGCAAGATAGGTCGACAGTTTGCAGGAATGGTACTAATTTGCGTGTACTACCCTGGTAAACGCAATTACCAGCTGAGAGCACATAGACTTGATCGAAAATTTGAAAAAGTTTAGCTGTAGGCTGATGTATGGTGCAGATTATAGTTCTGCCTTGTTGTGCTAGTTCTTTAAGTAATTCTAAAACTTTAGCACAGGAACTGCTATCTAATCCACTTTATATGATAAAAAAAAAAAAAAATTATTTTAATTAATATAAAAAGCGACGAAATTTTTGAAGTTTATATTATAAAAACGTAAAAATTTAAATATTTAGTATAAAACATAAATAAGCTTATATGATATGAGAGATATGATATTAGTTTTCAAGTACTTACGTTGTTGGTTCGTCTAAGAACATCACAGTTGGATTATTTATAAGTTCCATTGCAATTGATAGCCTCTTTTTTTGACCACCGGAGAGACGTTTTGTCATGGTGCGATCATGTTCATATAGACCCAGTAGTAATAAGATATCTTCTATCTAAATAGATAGTTTTTATTAGTTATAAACATAAATTACTCCAGGTAATACTTACTCTACCCTCTTTCTCCTCATATGACACATTAGGACCCAATTTTAAATCAGCAGCGATATGCATATTCTCGTTAACTGTCAATAATGGCTGTAGACGATCATCTTGTGTTATATAACAAGACATCCGCCTAAATGTTTCTAAATTCACAAAAGTACAATAGCTCAAATCAGTTTATTGCGTACGCCTAGTTTTTATTTGTACGTAAATATTATGTATATATACATATTTTATTATTTTTCATAGACATATTATATATTTCTATATACATCTATATACATAGTGTGTTTAAAGTTAGTTTTGATTAATTGCACTTACCTAAATCTCTTCTTCTGCCATTTACAAATATGGAACCAACAACACCAGTTGTTTTGAAACCGGATAAGGCATCTAAGAGCGTGGATTTGCCAGCACCGGATGGACCCATAATAGCAATAAGTTGACTGCCAGGAAATTTGCCACAGACATTGTGTAAAATTTCTTTTGATCCTTAAAAAAAATATATAAAACTTTAGCAATTAAAATGTTAATTAATTTTAGATTTTACGATTTCTATTAATAAATTAATTACGGATATATTAACATCAACACAAGAACTTTAATGTATAAATTATAAAAGAAATATTAAATTTTCTAATTCCGTACACCTGCTAGATCCGAAGCGATGCCAGATGACAATCCTTTAATGCGATCAATGTGGGTGAACAATATGTGTACCACATATCTCTCAAGATTTATGTGCCATTAGTATGACAACTTAAATTCAGTCCCCCAAAACTAATTGCTTCAGAGAATTTTAATCGAGCAAATTGGTACTTGCAAACTAGCAAAGTTAATGGATGTCAATAAGTTTTTTGTAAGTCGGGATTGGTTTGCAAAAACACTGATTATAATAGTAGCAATAGTACATGTCAGAATATTGCCCTCTATGAAAAAACACACCTAAAAAGAAACTTTAGAAAAAAGTAATCTTCTATTAAATGAAGCAATCTTCAATCAATGAAGCAATTAATCTTCTATTACATTAAGCAATTAATCTTCTATTACATTAAGCAATTAATCTTCTATTAAATTAAGTTAATTAAATCAATTAATCAATGTTAGTGCATATATTTACGGCGAAAAAGAAATTTTGAAAGATACTTTAAATTTTGTTATATACAATTAATTTTCTACTTTATTCGGAAGTTGCGTCTCTCAAAAGGACACCTGCTCGATGCTTCGGACTATTATTTTTAAGGTGGTACCTCAGGTTTGACGGACGAACAGTGGCTTAGTAGATTCACAACGGCTATCAATATTTATGCTCAATTGAGCTTTAATGCACATGACTGTCACTTTAACTTAATCTAATATATATATTACTGTAGAAGTTTGTGTACTTTTGGAAGTAGAAGTAAAAGTAAAAGGTTTTGAACTTATTTGATAAAAGAAAAGTTTAAAAAGAAATGATAGGCTCTCGTGCCCAACTTTTTTAAATTCATGTCCGCATTCAAACAAACATTTTTTAAACACAGCTAAACCGCATTCTTAATTCTGAAATATTGAATAAATTTCTTTAGCTATTTTGTGGACTTATACTATTGTCTGATGTTTTTTCTAGATCCAATTTATAAATCAGGGATAACATTTGATATAAGAAGATTTTAAGAATTTGATCATTAAGATATAGAGCAACTTTATGACGAACGTAATCTACATCTTTCGCAATCTGGAATCATTTTTAAATGATTTCACAGTCTGAAATCATTTTTAAATGACTTCAAAGTCTGGAATCATTGAAATGAAGCGAGAATATGATTTTAAATATGATGACAGTGAACCAAATTAATTTATCTTTGGGCTTTTTTTGTATTTCAATTGAAATATTATTTTTTTTTTACTTTTTAAAAACTGACTCTTTTCAGTGGTTTGTGAGAAAATGTGTGAGAAAATGTTTTTTTTCTTTATCATCACTATTCCATAATCCATTTAGTCATCTAACTGTGTTTTCAGATGCAACATTGATTATAAAAGTATTCTTTTTCCTTAACATGATACACTTTCTTTTCTAATTCTGGGCCTGACTGAACCATGTTCTTCAGTTGATGATTATAAAAATATTCTTTTTCCTTAACATGATACACTTTCTTTTCTAACTCTGGGTCCGGCTGGAACATGTTCTTTAGAAGGAGATTACAAAAATATTCTTTTTCCTTAACATGATACACTTTCTTTTCTAACTCTAGGTCCGACTGAAACATGTTGTTCAGTTGGTGATTATAAAAATATTCTTTTTCCTTAATATGACACTTTCTTTTCTAACTCTGGGTCTGACTAAACCATGTTCTTCAGTTGATGATTATAAAAATATTCTTTTTCCTTAATATGACACACTTTCTTCTCTAACTCTGGGTCCATCTGGAACATGCTCTTTAGAAGGTGATTATAAAAATATTCTTTTTCCTTAACATGATACACTTTCTTTTTTAACTCTGGGTCCGGCTGGAACATGTTCTTCAGTTGGTGATTATAAAAATATTCTTTTTCCTTAACATAATACAATTTCTTTTCTAACTCTGAGTCCGGCTGGAACATGTTCTTCAGTTGCTGGAAGAACATGTTTTTCAGTTGGTGATTATAAAAATATTCTTTTTCCTAACATGACACACTCTCTTTTCTAACTCTGGGTCCGACTGAAATATGTTCTTTGATTATAAAAATAGTATTTTTCATTATCATAATACAGTTTTATAAAAAGTTCCCTTTTCTTCATTATTACGAGTCCTCGACTCATCTAGCTTTCTCGTTAGGGCTTCGGTTATACACTATTTTTTGTTATCGTTACGACCGTACAATCCAATTTGCTTTCATATCAGAGAATCATTTTATTAACAGTTTTAAACAGACTATAATTATTTTCATTGAGTTGGACAACTCCTTAAAGCATTATTTTTGTTTTCAACCAGAGCTTGTTTTAGATGTTTAGTTGCATCATCAGTCGGTAGAAGACTGGTATTTTTGGCATTCACGTCTTCCTTAACAAATAGCATAATTGAGATTAGAGATATTCGAAATGAATTAAAAAAATTAATATTATTCTAACATTATGTTATGTTCTGTTAGTTTAATAGAATTTAATTTAAATGTAAAAATTGTGCCGTTTTCATAAGTCACAGTTCAATTGAACCACTTTGTACTAGGGAAGTTCTAATGACCTAGAATTCCAAAAAAATTCCGTTTGAAAGCTTGTGAAATCAGTTGCATGCAATGCCAATGTACTATTATTAATAATATTAAGCGCTTACTTTCATTTAATTGCAATTTAGCTACTCATTTAGTAGACGTAAAAACTGGTAGCAAAGTACGACAATTCATAAAATAGCGATGTTAAGCTAGTCAGTTTCTTTCAGCTTCACTGATCAAAGTCCATGTGATCAGATTAAACGTTTACATATTGAGTAATAAATTAGCATTTTACTATATTAGCTGAGTGTTTTACTAGAGAATTCGGTTCAATACTTAAGCTACCTATAACAATGTGTACGGATCCCATGTAGAAAGTAGTTTTCATTAACTAATAAGAGTATAAATTCTATTGTTAACTGTTGACAATATAAATATAAGTACATCGGAAAAGTTGAGCGAGACTTGAGATTGATTGAAGCTATGAAAAAGTAAAGTTTGAATTATCTAGTTAGATTACAACGATAATATAGTTGTTAATTGTGACTTGTAGAAGCAATCGATTCGAACTTGACTATCATATAATTATAGACTTTGAGCACTAAATACCGGACTAGAGTTAATAGTACACAGCTCACCGTTCATGCATAGAACAATTTATCAATTATTTTAAACGATTGGTAGAGACTGAAGAAGCAAAAGTATCTAAGATGAAAGCAAAAGTCATAGCAACTAAAAGTTGTAAAACATTAAAATGTTTAAATTAAAAAATTAATTTAATTTGATTGCATCTACGTGCCTCCACAAACCTAATTGCAGTGACAAAACTTACGAATAAAGACTTCAAATAGAGCTATTTAGTCAAGGTATAAGTAGTGATTGATTGCAGGTTAAAGATCATCACCGATGACTATAAGCAAAACCAAACATCTTTAGCGGAAGCAGAGAATATTATTTAAATTAATAATTACCATATTAGATATAATCACATATAATAAATTATTTTATATATGTTTCGAAAAGTATTAATATTTTATTAACATTTCAAAAAATTTATTATTGTATATTATTTTATATATATTTTATAAAAAATTATTTACGCTGATGATGTATATTTGGCAATATTCGAAATAGCTGTATCAAAAAATACACGGATTTTGTAAATAAAACACAAATTTAAATTTTATTCCAAGTTTTTTTTATCTCCTTCAAAATATGCTCCTTCTGAAGCGATACACATACGCCAACGCTTAACCCAATCTTCCATACACTTTTCGTAGGCCCGTGCAGGTATGACTTTTAGTTCCTTCGGCGAATTCTCTTTACCGATTCAATCGGCTCAAAACGCTTATCACGAAGGGGCAATTTAAGTTTCGGGAACAGGAAAAAGTCGGACGGATTCAGATCTGGCGAATATGGTGCCTAAGCGATGACAATGGTGCCGTGTTTGGTCAAAAAATCGCGTACAACGAGAATTTTCCATAGTAAAAATCGCTAAATGCACTTGAGGTAGTCTCACATTAACAACTGCTATAAATAGACTAATTGACAGATGGCCATATGTCAAGATTTGTACCATATGTCAAGAAAGGGTGTACTAACATAACAAGAAAAGTTAACAAACAACAAAATCCGGGTACTTTTTGAGCAGAAGAAATAGTCAGCCAAAAATTCAATTAATTAAAATAATAAAAAAAACTGTTTGTTGTTGCAATTCACTACTGCTTAAATCTCTATTTTGAATACAATAGTTTCTATTAAGTAAATTAGGTATTGCTATCATAACTGACGTTAAGATGCAATTTAAAAATAAAATTTTTTATATATATTAATAAATATATGTGTATATGTGTATATTATAGTAACATGTTAAGTATCCAAAAATTTATATTTACTTGAAGTATAACAAATATATATACATAAAATAAATTTATTGTGTTAAAAATTAGTTTCAAATCCATAAATCAGTTCAAATCCATTATTTTTTAATAGTTATTTAAGTAAAAAATGCATACTATTAAAATCAAAAGAATTATATATTCAAATAATCATGGAACTACAAAAAGTATCCAAACTTAGACGAATAAATTAAAGTTATTCCAAAGTTGTGAAAATCTCATATTTATTGATTTAAAAACTGGACATTATTCTGTCAGTTACTAATTATCTAAGATAAGATTTAGAATCACAAGCCCTTACAGATAACAGATTCTGCAAAATTAAAATACTTTTTCATCATAGCTCATTACTCAAAAACTGATTCTATATTCATATAGCTTTTAATGCACCTAATGATATCTGGAGACTTGAAGTGAAGAATATAGTTAGATTTTTTAATAGTCTAAATTTGTATATATTTTCTTCGAAGGGATATTAAAATAGATCTCATAGATCACTGTGTACTACTATCCGTTATAAAAATATAATAATTGTATGGATTGGCTTGGATAAAAAGAATTAAGTGTTTTGGATGGCTCGTATATGATATGCGAAATATTTGTACTAAGTGAAAAATGTAAAGAACTGAATTTTAATCTATGAATCATTTTTGAAATGGACTAGAATTATTGGTTTCGCATATTCTAACATTATGCACAAATACTGGCAACATTATTACAATTATTTGCGACGTGGAATATTACTGGATCTGTCAATTCTGTCAATTTTTTGACCTTCGTAGTTTGTATATTTTGACTGAAATTTAGTAATACATAACTAAATTCAACTAAATTAACTAACACATAAATTAATATAAAATACATTAAACTGCTAAAAGCTAATAATTATAATATTTTATAATGTATTATATTATTTTTTAAAAAGGAAACATTTATAGAAGAGATTAGTTGAACCTGAATAACATTAGCTGCTCTTCAAATTAAGCAACAAATTAACATATTTTTAGATTTTATTTAATTTCAGTAATTGATTTTACAAATTTCAAACAAATAAAATTAATTACCAAAGTATTTAATTAGTAAAAGTTTGTGTATACAAAATATTTAAAAATTTGCTGATAATTAAGTTCCATATCTTATCAAATGTTTTCCAATAATCTTGATCGATGAACTTACATGGTATATTAAATAACGAAAGTAGAAATGCGCACGAACCTTGAAAATGACTTCTTATGCTTAAAATTTATTAATAAGCAATTTATTCATTTATATAATATTTATTCATATTAATCAAAATACTATATCAATGCAATTTTATATTACTTTAATTAATTTATTTCAATGAACTCAAGTACAAGTACAAATTAGAGGCGGCGTTGAAGATCTTTATTGCACGCTACACTTCAATTTAATTCAGTGTTGAAAGTGTAGAAAATGCACCACTACTGGAGAAGTAGTAACCTTTTCAAAAAATATTAATTTCTATTTTAAAATATATGGTTAAAATTCTAGGAACTGCAACCAGAACGTGCTGTCACTATTATTTTGATAATTCATTCAAATACGAAGTATTAAAAAGTTAAACTTATTTCCATGTCGAATGCGAAAAACACTTTTGAATTATGCCAATTCTGATAAATTGGTAAAAAATATTGATAAGCATTGCTTAAGGTCAGAATGAAAAAACTATAGGAAGAGTTTTTGACTACTAAACGTATGGTAGACAGAGCCACTTTGATGAAAGAATGCGTTCTGATCAGGTAAAAACTTGCTTTTAGTATAAAACAATTTTTGTCATATTTTTTATGATTGATCGACATGGCTTTCGATAGAGAAGAATATACTATATACTATTATATAAATGAGACTTCAACGTAGGTATATACAAAATTCAATGTGAAGAGTATCTAAGCTTAAGCAAAGCCAAAGCAAACTGATTTTGCAAGTAAAGCGTCTTTACTTGTTATGATTTAGTTTTGCTGACATAATTATTATCACCATAACGAAAGTAAAGCACATCAAAACAAACTTTCAAGACCCTTTCATCATCAACAACTACCGGCTTAAGGATGCAGAATTCTTTTGCCATCTTGAAAGCATAATATCAAAGAACCGCAGATCCAGCACGACATCAAGAACTGCATTAATAAAACAAAACAGGCTTTTGAATGCTAAAATAAAGTGTGAAGGTCACTCCAAATATCACGTGGAACTAATATTCAAATATTCAACTTAAATATTAAGCACACTTTTCTATATGGATGCTAATCGTGGAACGCTTCGACATATGACAATAACCGCTACGAGTCTTTATTAAACAGTCTTTACGTAAAATGTTTAAAAGTGCTCTGGCTCCGGTTATACGACTATCGTCCATCACTAACTTCACATCAATTAAGATTGAAATAATAAAGCACAAGTGGGACTAAAAAGGCCATACTCTGCGGAAACCAATGAGTGACACTATTAGAATGGCTACCGAGTGAAACCTCATGGGTAGCCATGACTAGCAGGCCGGAAGGGTTAGGCCTGCGCACACCTGGAGAAAACAAACGGATATAGAAATGTCACGTATGTAGAAATGTTGGAGAGAATTGAAGCTATTAGCTAATAACCAATCTGAATGGAAAAATATTGTTGCAACCCTATGGTCCTCCTAAGTGTTGAAGGAATTCATATATTTATAACAATTATATCTAGGTCCATTTGTGGAAGGATCTCAATGTCTTTGGTGTATGTAAAAAATTAAAGAATCGTTGGGTAAGGCAAAAACAGATATGTTGATAACTGTGATTTGGAGAGATGGAGAATGAAGAAACTATCTTTAATTAAAAAATCTATCAAATAGTCTCGAGTATTGTCGTATCCATCTGGAGAAGATATGACAATAAGTATTTCACAGCACTTTTACTGTGAAATAAGACTATGCGGCAGCATAATCTTTAAACTAAAATATGTTATAACTAACTAAATATATACATACTATAATTGATGCAATTTACAGTACATGGAAGTGCTCTTTTGACTTTGTAATTGTGTTATTTAATTAAAAATATTTTGAAATTTTTTCCGCTTCAGTTTATAAGTACAGAGTTCACTGATCATCTAAAATAGATTTACAACCTTAACGTCTTTCGCTGATTTTTCGTGTGAATTGGAGTGAAGAGGGCAGGGCTAATTGCATAGTTGAATGCACTGAACCTAACCAACGTATGTTATTGTTTGTAAATATTTACCTCTGCTAAATAAAATAATATATTGTTTTGATTTTAAAATTAAATCCATTTCAATTGATTAGTATTCATGTACGTCAGCAATGAAATTAAGATTAGTTGATTGAAGCTTTGGCATTTTGTAATAATTTCAAGCTATTTTCATATATGGACTCTGAACTTGTATATTTTTAATTATAAATAAAAATAATTGATGTTTTTAATTAAATATTTTTTTTTAATACACCACATTTTTAATTTCATTTATTAACATGTTCCCATACTACCTGTCATCACATATAAATATATATTATAATTCAAACAAATTGGATCAATTTAGTTAACTATTGCTGTTCACTTGTGACAGTAACGAATAAACTAGTTATAATGAAATGAAGATTGTTTAATCATTTAACGATAATAGTATGTACTTAATAAATTTTAAAATATTTTTGTATTCTTTTAAAACAATATTTTAGACTTAAAATCCCAGAATACTTAGAATACTTCTTATCTCCTATATAAGAAGTATTAATTAATTTTAACTATTAACAGATTACTTAAAAATTATGTTACTTAAAACCTCACAGCATAATTTTTCGGATAAGGGACCTCGAAGTTGGATTCAGATTCATATATAAATGCAGAAGTTTAAATATGAACTCTGTCCGATTTTTTTATCTTAAATGATCTGAATTCAAACCAATGTAAGCCAGGTTAGTTTATATTTTTATTCAAGAACACTAACTATACAACACTAACTATACAACACTAACTATAACAACGGTAATAGAAAACTCAATAGCTTTGAAATTGCTTTTTCTTGAAAAGAACTATAAAGTAATGATTGATGCTTAATATAAATATGATATATATATATATATGGATGTGTAGCTTTAAACACTACTATTCGCCAGCTAGAAATTGCACAAAGTCAGACTCTGAGAAGACTTTTCAAAGTACCATGGCACATTAGAACGAATGACATCCTCAGGGACCTCAAAGTTGATCCCATCAAAAAATACATAAAGGATAGAGCCCTGAAATAATTTGCGAAATTTGACAGACTTACTAACACCGCGTTATCAAATCTCAGAATGGTTACAGGTTCCTCGAGGAGGTATGCAGATCTGAGGTCAATTATTTCTTAGTTTGATGAAGTGAACAAACATCGAGAGTAATGTGAAATAAACAATAATACAGTCAAGGCGCAAAGAGGGGTTTTGAAGAAACCTCGCAGTTAATAGAGAGTAAAAGTGCTCAGGTGCACTGACTCAACTAGCCTCAACATAATAATAAATATGATATAATATGATGATATGAAAACATATCTAGATCTGTTATTCTGGATATGGAAGACATGTTATTTATATGCTCAAACTTGTTAAGAGCGTAGTTGAAAGACTTTAGTATAACGTAGTGTCAAAATTTGCTTGATATAACCAAACAGATAGTAATAAGTAATCAGGTAAATAATTACGAAGTAACCTTGAGAATCATGGCCTCGTGGTATCACCAACTAT
This sequence comes from Teleopsis dalmanni, assembly GCF_002237135.1. Classification (NCBI taxonomy): domain Eukaryota; kingdom Metazoa; phylum Arthropoda; class Insecta; order Diptera; family Diopsidae; genus Teleopsis; species Teleopsis dalmanni. The sequence continues at coordinate 53,384,391 of NC_051848.1, forward strand.
TAAATGACTTGGCTTTTTTGCATAATTGAAGTTGTTGTAAAAAAGAGATCGACCACTATATTAAGAAACACAACATCCTTACACACTTTAAGATTGAAAGAATAAGAATAAACGTGAACGTAATACGTTTATGTCATGGTTGAAAGAAGAATGAAATTTCTAGTATGGACAATACTATTACAAAACCCTATTAATAACTAATAAACTCACCTACAGATAGTGAACACAGCCCTTATTACAGCTACCACATTACTCTCGATGTTTCTAACTACATAATACAAGTAAGAATGCGGAGGTCTATATGTGGGAACTTCAAAAAATACTGTTTTGCTAAATCAAAGAAGAAATTGACGCGTAATATGAAAATTCTATATCTAAGAAAGAAATGATTTAAAATTAATCATCTTACACTGAGTTTCATTGTCATCATATGATTAGCAAAGATGCTAAGCGACCCGTAACAAAGTGTTTCGCTTTTAGAACTCACTAGCTCATTCATTATGGAACGACTTCATACGATAATAGAATATTTTAAGGACCTCGAATAATGTTATTTTTTAGAAAGCATAAAAAACTTTAATACCTCTGCAGCAAATGTATAGAGCTTAAAAAATATGTTATTATGTTAAGGAGTAAATTTAATGTTAAATAAAAATTAAATTGGTTTCTTAATTTATCATGGACTTATCGCACATTACACAGTCCTTAGCAGTATTTAATACTATCTATCTATAGTTGCCTGTGCGATTATTCTAGTAAGGTTTCCTATATATTACGAATGTGAATCGATAGTCAAGTAAATCTGGTCATATGAAACGACACCAGTTAAGAAAACTACACATATCTGGTGTTGTTCCACATTAAGTTTCAATGAAGAGATTAACAAAATGAAATTATTTTGTATTAGAATTGAAAAAAAATAATTAAAAATTATTTATAAGCAATATACATATTTTGTTTTCAAAAACTTTCAGTGATTTAAGTCAGCTTTAAGTCTGATGCAGATCGTTAACTCCCGCCGTCTGGTATTCAATTCAAATCAAAAGATTATTTTTCAATACAAAACTAAATATTTATAAAAACAAAAACTTAAATATTATTTTAAATCCAAATATTTCGTATTTAATAAAAACGGGTGCTTAAAATAATAATCAGCATGTGGTCAAGTATGCAATCTAAAATACTTGAATTTTGCACTTTACTCGGAGTTAACATAATTAATTAATAATTACGTTGACTTTTTTAGCAGAACTAAGAATAAATATTTTTCCTATCAAAAATAAAAAATAGAAACTACAATGTACAAAAATTATATCGGCGTCAATTGGTCAATCGAAATCTGATAGCGAAGAGTTCTAGTCGTTACTAGTAACGAAAATACTCCTACGTACTTTGTTTCTACTTTATATATTGTATAAAAAATGATAATATTAAAAAAAAAAAAATTAGTGGTTTTTCCCTATGACTTTCAATGTTAGTACTTTCATTAATATTGACACCTGCGACTTTACCTATTAAAAATGTCGATAAAATAATTTATAAACCCAGTTCAGTTAATGGAAAAGCACATTTCTGCATTCAAAATACGAATTACATTGTGACCGAAAGGTTTTCGGAGGTTCTCATTTAAAATTCGCGCGCTGTATATTTTTCGATATTTTAAGTTTATGTAGTTTGGCAGCAATTAAGGACAATTACTATGCCAAAAATGAGCGCGATCTGTCAGACAGTTCGTTTACGGCAGCTGTTTAAACCAGTTCACCTCAGTAGTGCGTTGCGAAAAAAACAATGGAAAAAAATATTGAACAAAGAGTTTGCATCAAATTTTGTGTTTCGAACGAAATTTCGTGTGCAGAATCTTTGCGAATGCTACAAAAGGCTTATGGGGAATCAGTTTTATCGAAAACTCAAGTTTATGAGTGGTACAAAGCCTTTCAGGACGGTCGTACGACCGTCGAAGACATGCCGCGTTCTGGACGACCTTCGACCTCTACCCCCGACGAAAACATTGAAAAGGCAAAGGAAATCGTGTTCCAAAATCCTCATGTGAGTGTTAGAGAGATAGCACGAGAGCTAGGCATCGGTCGTGAGATGGCTCGTTTGATTTTGGTGGAAAATTTGTGTATGCGACGTGTCAACGCTCGGCTTGTTCCGATTCACCTCAATTTGTTCCAACATTATCAACGATTTTAAGGCCAAACATTCAATAAATACCATCGAACAGCCACCGTATTCACCTGATCTTGCACCGTGTGACTTTTTCCTGTTTCCCAACCTCAAATTACCACTCAGAGGAACGCGTTTTGAATCCATAGAAGACGTAAAACAGAATTCGCAGAGGGAACTCAAAGCCATACCGGAAAGCGCCTATAA
>NC_051848.1:53386863-53391947 GCF_002237135.1 Teleopsis dalmanni
TATATAATTATATAACTATAAATATATATAAATATAAAAATATATATATATATATATATATAAATATATAAATATAAAAATAAATAAATATATAAATATAAAAATATATAAATTTACAAATACATAAATACCGAAGTACATAAATATATAAGTGCATATATTTATATGCAAATGTATAAGATATGTTATATGTAATGATTTACAAAATACTTATTAAAGATATTAAAGATAAGAAAAAAGAAGATTCGTATAACTATGAAAGTAGTTAAAGGAATTTCAAAAATAACGTCCTGTCTTAATTAAATACTTTATACTGAGCCTTACAAATCACAATTCAGCGAGTGCCAAATTTATAAAGCAAGGCAATTATACTTTGCTCAATTAACTACTATTAAAATATATAAAGCCTCTTTTTTTATATTAACAATATAACAGAAAATACATTCAGATACCATAACATAACATTACGATGTAATTATTTTATTATAAAAAAAATGGCACTCAAAAAATTGCTTAAGGATAATATTTTCAAATGGCATTACAAAATATTACTTTCATTATTTTAATTTTAATTATAATTATTTAAATTTAATTAATTTAATTGGCCTCTAAATGCTCCATGGAAGCAACTGTCGTTTCAATCAACAAATTATAATCCAATTCATTAAGACTGGCTTTGGCGGTAAGGAGATCTAGGAATGAATCCAGCGGAGAGAGCTTGTCAGCGGCAATACCTGTATAATAAGAAAACATTTTTAATTTTCATTATTATAATATTTTTTTTTAAAATAGAAATGTATAAACAATAACTAAATAAAATGACACATTTATACACATATCACAAATTATTGAATTACTATTATTTTTTCAAGTCTTAAAAAAAATTATATTATACATAAAAAATACATTTAAATAGACTAAACTATACATACAGAACTAAGAATACTAGTGCCTTGTTAGACACGACATAACCTGACTACCTTTTCTAAAATATGTATTTATCCGAAATGACAATCTGTACCTGGTAGACAACGAGACGTCAAGTCACAACATTTTGCTCTGGACTAATAAGAGGATTCTGGAGCAAAAGCTACTATTCTCATTTGATAACGAAAACCTATTGATTAAGGGCAGGAACCGTATAGTGGCTCTTTAATATTCTGTTAGGGATAAAATATCCTTTTGACGAATTGGACAAACAGGATAATAAAATGGGAAAACATCTATCATTGATTCGCTTAATATTGAATTACTAATATAAATACGAGATTGCTTAATAAAAACTATATGTGTAAAATATAAAAATAATTTCAGTAGGATAGAATGAAGCTATAAATACTTCATAAACAAGCATTTATGAACATTTGAACATTTAATTGTGAAAACCATATACAAAGAATATGAGTGTGACTTTCAGATACTTAGAAGCACTACGGATCAAATATTAAATAGTGTACTTGAAACCAGAACTGTGTACTTCTTTTGGAATAAAACTTCCTATTTTTTTAATAATTGAAGCAAATTTTGCATAATCTGAACAGAAGGCGAAAAGTAAATAGTTCAGATATTCGAAACAATGGTTTAGAATATCGAACCACTGAACCGAGTTAATTCAGAAATAACGCATCTAACAGCCATGTATGGAACAAATTAATAAAGCGTATTTATCGACTTAAAGTTTGGGTCGATAAATATCTGATCTTAAGGATATGAGAAGACTAAAGATCAGAGCTTTAATGCCCTAGAGGATCCACTTAGGCCTATTGGCTCATTGTGTTACCGTATATAGAGTAAAACTCAGGGTTTGAAACCATCTAAAGTTTTTGGCAAAGCTCAAAATACTGTTTAGTAGCAGGTCTTGTAACTGATTAAGATCCTCAAGGAAGGGGGCCCCAAAAGTGTTGACTCGTCATCGTGCATGAGCTGGGAAAAGACAGAGTAAATGAAAGACACCTCCATCATCTTTGCCACATCTTTTATTAAAAATTTCAACACAGAAGGAACTTACTTAAGTTTTGCGAGTGAGGTCCTAAAGCACTCTTTCTGGCTAGCATGCTTTTTTATATTTCACTTAACTTTTTAACTATTATTCTATCTATTTAAAGTGTTACAGCTAGTGAATATTAAAACTGCAATTGAATATTAAAACTGCAAGTGAATATATTAACATTTCGTATTTACAGAAATCGGCAACCCGGTTCAGGTTACACACTGCACCTGACATTTTAATTTTTTATTTGAATTATTAGCAATATAAACTATTTAACTGCAACTAAAGTATTCATTATATTAGATTTTATTGTATTACACTTTTAAAAAACTTACAAATTAAAGCTTCAAACCAACTTATAGTAAAACTTAGGAAACAAACCAGCCATTATTATCAACAGACATACTATAGAATTGCCATATATAGAAGAGTTATTTTAAGGTAAATGTATAAAAATATTCTATTAAGCTTAGTAATTTTAAAAAAATGTAGTAACTTAAATACAGAACAATTTCTAGGTGTACTATAATATATATGTAATATATAATATAAATGGCTGGGGCGAAATACTTTCAACTTTAGTCTATAATAGTAAAATTATTGACAATTTATACTTCTTTGACTTATTAAATTACCTAAATACGACGCAATGGATTTAGTCTCTACTCTTCTATACTAGGGATTCTTGGGATTCATGGGAGCTATCTACCACTGCAACCAACCAATCATGTATAAGATAATTTAAAATATCGCACATTTTTGTATAGATTTTGTATGGAAACTGGCACTTATTTATGGACATTCGTTCATTATTTTTGAATTGTGGCAATATAAACGTTAATAATCACAAATACAGACACAATCACACTTTAACTAAAAACCAACATAATGTATTACACATAAATAATATTACAAATAAAACTGTTAATATAAAGAACTGACTTAGTAAATGAATAATTTAAAACTTTAATACACAATGTACAGAATACAGAATACTTGCAAATGTATATTAAATTAACTAATTTTATACACAAGAATAATCTAAATAAATGCTAGTAGTAAAATCCTACATCTGCAATTACAGTTCATACTTTAAGTTCATATTTTAAGAATCTTTATATATTATAATTATAATTGTATATAAATACATACATGAATATTGCTATTAATGAAACCTTCTTTTATGAAAAATACTTATAACGCAGATCATCACAGTCGCTAATACAATTATAATAACTGCCAATATTACTGAACGGCAGACTAAAGTGGGGGGCTTACGAAGAACTGTAGTAGACACGACATGGATAAATATATCAAAAATAAAAATTAATTAATTAAAAATATTTTTAACAAAATTATAAAAAATAAATTTAAAAGAAGTTAAAATAAAATAATCACAAATTGAATTACCTGAAATTATAAAGTTGTTATATGAATTTTATTAATAGAATTTAAAAGAATATTTTAAATAAAAAATATTTATCGTAACTCCATATTTTATCAATAAAAAAAAATAAAGAATAAATAAATTCAAATTACTATATTCAAATAAAAATTCATTTAAAATGACATATCCACATTTACTTTATTAAACATACATGTGTTGAATAATAGAATCAGACCACCAACCAGAAAAACGCTAATAGTTTAGCTCCACAGCGGCGGTAAGGTGAGGCAAACATAAATTCAGGGTTCTGATATTTTCTTAAATCTATCTTACACTTTTTACTCTCCCCACTTAGAGGTTAAATAGAATGACAGATAAATTTGTTAGTACTTGCGTAGTAATAGATCAGTAGATTAATATATAACTACATCAGAACTTAATATAGTAATTTTATTATTAAAAGGAATAATGTTCCACTATCCCTGCAGAGAGTTACTGGTAATTAAGTTAGATAATTTTAAGCTATTGAATAACTTAATACTATCTCTTAGTTTAAGATTCCACACCAACTCGATTTAATAAACGTTATATATAGATACTAAACTTCTTATTACAGCGTTCGAACAGATAAAATGGAGTATGTAGAGTTCAAAAACCGACAATCAATCTGAGTTTAGATCTATACGGACTAAGGAATTGGTTATTTTTGTCATTAATTCCAATGAGTTGCTTGAATTGCTTTACGCCATTGATATTTGGCCAAGCCTTCTCAAACACTTAATTCATTTTCGTAATTAATATCACTGAGCTATTTGAATTGTGTTATGCCTTTAAAATTGGTCAAAACCCTCTCAAACTTGTCTATATTGCACTATATAGACAACAGAATCAAGAATATAACGTTTGGATTACGATTATTATAAATTTTATAATAATAATTTATAATAATAATTTGTAATAATAATTTATAATAATAATTTATAATAATAATTTATAATGATAATTTATAATAATTTATTAATTTTAGATCTTGATCCTGATGAAGATTTTTGAAGAGAGTCGAAATATAAAATTTTAATTTTAACAAGAAGATGACCTATAAACGGATTTTAAAATATATAAAAAACATTATAATATATATATAATATAAATATAATATAAACCTATATAAATATAAATTGTAACTATAAATATAATATAAATATAATATATAATATAAATATAATATAAATATAATATAAATATAATATAAATATAAGTAAATATAAGTAAAGAGTATATATTAATATAAAGTATATCTGTACATAAATTAAAAGTAAATAAAATAATATATAAATAGCTTAATAGATACATAAACTAATAGAGTATTATAGTAATAGATAGATGCATAAACAAATTAATAGGTTAACAATCTAATAGATTATATATAAATATAGTTTTTTTTTACTAAATTTTTCATTATGATTATAATCAAGCTTAATAAAGGAATAATCGAATCACATTTCGAATAAAATATTTTATCGTAACCGATTTACATAGTTACTGTGTTACTTAGTTATCAAGCGCATTGTTCGAGATCATTATTAACCCTATATAAAAAAAATCTGATTTCTAAACGTAACCTAATTTTGCACTGAAACACACTAACCTAATGTACTATTATAATATCTTAAATAGTTCTTAAATGACACTTAAAAAAATTAATTT
>NC_051848.1:53392047-53397549 GCF_002237135.1 Teleopsis dalmanni
ATGCAACTTTGCACTATTTTATATTTTGTTCATTTATAACACTATGAAAAACACAGACCGAAAAAATAAAAAGGTCCAAAAAAATTTTGGACTTTTTTTTACAGAAATGGTACCTTTTTAAACCAATTTTGGTACAGAAAAAAATTTTCAAGTGGCAACCGTGTAGATAGGTACGGTAGTTTTTTTTTTTGTGAAAACATGGCACGTGGAATTTTTCTTTTTTTTTTTTATTAAGGTCTGTAGCGATTTCTCAGTTACAAAGAACCTCTCCAAAACCGGCGAGCATACCCGGTTAGTCACCGTGCCATGAATAGGTTTCTGGGAGCGTTAACACTATCAACAGGTAGACACAACTATACGTATGAATTCAAAAATACTTTCAACTCCCTATAGGCATCACCGAAGTCAGGAAAAAATTTGATACTATATAGTTAGAGCAAGAAAACAATAGGGATGTGAAGATGGGGATAATGATGATGATGTAAATTACATATGCTCAAATATTTTATTAAATTAATTTCAAACTATTGAAACTTATTCCGAGAGTTTATATAGAAGTTTTTATTATAGTGAATAAGAATTATGTTTTCGTCAAAGCAATAAAAGTATTGCACACATATTTGATATATGGATGACTTCAACATTTTTTTCACTCCGCTATAAGCATTACCGAAGTTAGGATAAATTGGAAATTATATATAATAACATTAATAATGGTGAAATTGATAATAATTTTAAATATTTTTTTTTCAGCAAATCTAATATATGATATATGACTTTTTTTCATTTTTTCAAATATAGATAATGTATACAACTAACATATAAATTAAGAACCAGAGGTAACATTTTTTTCACAACTGAACCGCAATAGGTTCAGTTTTGAATAGATTTAGACTAAAAAACCAATCAGATTTATTTCGCTCCACCTCTTCATATCATAGAGTGAATTGTTTTGGTCTTTAAGATATTAAGATAAGATATTTGTACGCTTATGAAGAAAAAATAAAAGATACTTTTAATTATGCAACATAATTATCTACTAATTGATTGCAATTAGACAAATACTGCCGCTAAACACTACAAATGTTGACAAAAGTCAAATAGTAAAAATTGTGGCAATTTACATTGAAAAGCAATTTTCCTTACAAAAATATTTTTAAAAATTAAAAATAAAAATAAAAAGTATTATAATAACTTAAGGTTATTAAATTTGATTCTTTACAAATATTTTTCTTCTTATGTTGATTCAGTTTTCGTTAATTGTTTTCTCGTAGTGTAAACATTTAATATTAATTGTGTTATTAGTATTAATTATTATCTGCTTATTATGATTGTATGTACGATTACACGGTTAGTCTACAATTTGCGATTTTTCGCAGTTTTACCATTATATTCTTTAGAAGAAACTTAGGATATAAGATTTATTAAATATAAAGATATAAAATATAATCGAGATGAAAACCTAATCCTTCCAGTTGAGTTCAGGTAATTTAACTGATCATTCGTTCTAACTAACCTGTTCGATCCCTAAAAACCTGTTAATTCTATAAGTCAAAGCTGAATATGCACAAACCAAATAATTAATTGCTTGAAAATACAAGTTTCCAAAATTTTTACGGTAAGTATTGTAAAGAATGCACAGAAGGAAAGGAATGTTTTCCGTAGTTTTTTATACAACAATAATCAAAGTGATCTTGTAGTATTCAAGTGGTCTCTTTAAATAAATCTCCAAGATGCGGTCTTGTTATAAGACAGGTATGTTAACAGAAAATTTACATATGACTTAAGTGTCTTTCGTTAATAATTGGCAAACTAGAGTTTAGTATTTGCCTGTACAATTTCTAAGAGAATAATTGCCGGCATCCATGGAAACACATTCAGAACACCACGGCAACCAAATTTTCTACTTTTTATTCCCTTAAATGTTGCTACATTCGAAATAGCAAATGAGAGTGATATGAGTTAGCTGCTAGTTAGGCTCATCAAATTTCCACTCTGTAATCCATAACTTGTTTTGATTTTATGTTATGTTGAAAAATTAATAGGTTTTAATTGTCGCTTAGCTATCACATAAAATGATATCATTACATCTAGTCTTAATGGCACTTGCAATTAGTTGACATGTCTTCCTAATCGCGAAAACTTAAGCTATCGTCTAATGAAGTGGTTATGGTTGTGAATGGCATGAAAAATCGTGCACCTATCCCACATCGTAGATTGCTTGAAAGTTCTTGCTATCCCATTTGTTTCTTGATGGAAATATTATCTAAAAGTTTCTTCTGAAGCATGTGTGAGTATAGTAGAATATATAATTTTCTTCAATGTCCTCTCTAACTGTATCATCGTAATCTAAACACTTAAACTTAATTGCGCAGTTAACAGAACACTCGAAAGACTTGATTTAAAATTTTCAAAACTAAGAATGTATTTATTGAAACATGTGTAGTCTTTCTGTAGGTATTGTTTTAAATACAGAAAGAAAGCAATATAATCATTTGTGGTTTTTCTATATATTTCTTTTATTATGTATTGTTTTTTTTTATAATCGTTTTTTGCAGCAAGCAACTCATAGTTTGTGTCATCACAAATACCATCATTTTTTTTTATTAGTGCGGGGGTTTGCTGCACAATAACCCTAACCTATATGCATAGGAATGGTTAGGTGCTGAAAATACTGGCGTGCTTTGAAAGAAATAAAAAAAAAATCGGTGCGTGTTCAGAGAAAATTTTGTTACTTAATAGAAAGGTTTCGAAAAGTAGAGAATATGTAGTTTCTTTTAAGTAAAATGGTCACTATCGTCACATTGACGACGTTGAAATCAAATTTAAAAAACTCACAAAATAATAAAACGTCGATATATGGGAAGTAAACAAAAACAAAAAATTGAGGAAGGAGAGGTTTCCCGAAAAAATCATATTTTTTTTTAATTATTAAAAAAAAGAGCTTTGACAACATTGAAATTATTACGACAAATTAAATATTTCTTTATATATCCTACTTTCTTTCCCCTAATTTATTAAAATGCAGTCAAACTTCCATAATTCGAAGTACCATGTTGCAAAGAAGAGGTTCGACTTATGGAAACTTCGAGTTAAAGAATTTTTTTTTGTAATTCTATATAATTTGCTCTCTAAACCCTGTTTGCACTCTATTTAGTTCGAGTTACAGAAAACTCGAGTTATATATACATATAAATTAGGAATATATGAATATATAAATATAAATTACAGCTTTATTGTGTTACTTGGATTTAATTGGGTATAATGTTTGCTGATGTAGGGAGAGAAAATAGAGTGATGCACTAAACTTAAAAGTTCAAAACAGAGCCTAAGTACTATAGTATTACAATGCAACACATCGCACAGAGTGTCATTATGCTTAATCCTGTTTAGAAGCACTATTATGCAATGAAGGATAACTAATATATGCATTACAAAATAAATCCTAATTAAAATCCTTGTAAGCTGGTAGAAACAACAAATTTGCACTTCACATAATTATGCAGTTCAGTAATTTGCATTAAAACCACCTTTCATTAGTTCATCGATATATCATTTAGTGAAAATTAGTTAGAGAAATTAATGCACTAAAATTTAATATACCATACCTGCACTCCATACACCTCATACACCCAAAGAGTGAAGGTGTGAAAAGCGCTTAAAAAGCTATCAAGCAAGTTTTTGCGGGATTACGAAAGTTGTGTGGTGTACGTAATTTGCAACGATAGGAACGTTCAAATAATGTTCATTTTATTTTTATATTTGTTGTTGTTGTTGTCGTTGATGCAATTGTTGTTGTTGCAATTGTTGTTGTTGTTGTTGTGATATTAAAACTTTATCTTCATTATTAACTCCATATTGGATAGTGTGTAACGCATATAACAGAACTCACTTGTAAGTATTAGTATTAGTAATGCATACGTATATATATATATGCGTGTGTGTGTGTGGTTGGTAGTTAGTACCAAGTACCAATTGTGGTCGGAGGTAAAGATATATTGCAGATTTGGTTACACCCAAAACCCGCCCTTTTAATTAATCTTTGAAACGCATCGTCAACATTAACACGCGCGCACCGCTGTTGCTACTGCTGCAGGGTGTTAGTGCGTACATGTTTAAGTGCATATCCATAAAGTTTGTTGGATTGCCTGCCGTACGTACGGTCGGATTGTCACTCTGGCCGTGTTCTGTTTGCTTTGTACGTGTTGTATGTGTTGTATGTGTTGTATGGGTTGTATGTGTTGTATGTGTTCAAAATTCGCACGCCGCTTATTTTTCTTCTCACTGCCACTGCTGTTAACTGTGCGCATTCTAAAGTTGCAAGTACGACAACTAATGCGCTCGAGTGTATAGCTGCAGCACACACACACACATACACACACACACACACACAGAGGCAAGTTGCTTGTTTATTTTGCTTTAGCATTAAGTCATGGGAAATCCGTTAAGTTGTTTACATTTCCCGTTTTTCTCCCCCAAACTACATATCCGACTTAATCAAAACTCTGCTACTAATACACGTAGTGAGTGCAACCCATAAACACTGGAGCCATACAAGAAATTTAGATAGCAGTAGAACCAATGAGCCTTCTCCGTTTACCGATCATTTGAATATACACGCGTTAGCTCTTATCCCATTGCACTTAAATCGTAAGTGTTATGCGTTATGCATCTCGTATGTTTTCTGTCGTCCGTCGTCCGTCGTCCGTCGTTCACTGCTCGTTAATCGGTGTGTTCGGCATTCGACGATGGGGATGACGATGTTGGCGATGATGACAACGACGATGATGACGATGATGATGACATGCACTTATGTATGCGGTCGCCAGTGTGTGGGTTTAATGACTGTAATTAACTTGCTTACTGCATCGTCTTCGTTGGACGATTTTAATTTGCTTTGTTGCGTGTTTGCGTTTTTGCGTTTTTGCGTTTTTGCGTTTTTACGTTTTATGCATTCGTTTAATTTAGAATTGCCAGCATTGCCGGTATTGCCAGCTATCTTTTGCTCGCTCATATGTGTGTCGAGTGCTTTGAGTTGTCACTGACCGCTTATGCGTATTTATATGTTCGACGCTGTTGCATATTCAATTTTATGCGCATTATTATACGTGTTTTACTGTACTGTTGTGATTATTACTGCTGCTTTGTAGTGAAATTTACAAGGTGCATGCTGCATCCCTTGTTGCACATTAAATCCTGCGCTACGAAACGTTGCTGTCACTTATTGTGCTGAACAACACTGCACTTAACTGCATTACAACGGCTGCTCGAAATTGCATTGGATCTCAGCCCACACATCAACACACCACCCACACACCACATATCTCAGTGTGTGACACGCGCATACAGCCTATGCAACTGCTGCGTGCGTTGGATGCGTTGTTGGGTGCTCACAATTTTACGATTACATTTCAATAATTGAATTTAGCAAGTTTCAAATTTTCAATTAAGTGCGTCTGATTCGCGTAGCAAATGCGGATAGCTTACGCTTACCATCATCAT
>NC_051848.1:53397649-53757339 GCF_002237135.1 Teleopsis dalmanni
GTACACCATTCATATACACATGAATGGAGATATGGGGTCGTCATATGTTAAACCTAAGATCATAACATAAGTACTAAACACTTATGTTATCGGGGTGAATCGAAATGTGAAGACCTTAAGCTAAGCAAACCTATTGCTTAGCTTATGTTATTGTGACAATCTAATTAGACTTAGACTCTACGGAGTTATTGTTATATTACTATTTAACAAAGAACCTTTACTCATGGTTAAGATCTGTATGCATTTAGAAGTGCAAAAATTATTTCAGATGTTATAGGTGTTAAAATTTTTACAATTTATTGGCAATGTGACTCGTAACACTGCATCTGACGGAATCGTTGAATTTGTATACATTTAATAATTATCTATTTACCGACATCTACAAAAGAAAATGAGGAATATTTATAAAAAAATGTTGACGATTCAGATATTCAAGTTGTTTTCAACACGTGTTTAATGCATCATGAAAGAAGTGTATTATATCCTCTGTGAAAGCAACCCTCAAGTTTATATTATAAATTGGAGAACTTTAACTTTACATACCAAGCAAAAGTTTTAATCAGCAGGTGTAAACTTTTGATAGAAGTTTCAAGTTTGATGTTAACTCACCTGTAATGAAAAATCATAAAAAATTATCAGAAAAAATAGTACATAAATTCTGGTAAAATAAACTTAAATACGAAACAACAGAGTTGAAAAAATAGTATACCAAATAAAAGATAATTATTTTAAAAGCCTTGAGGCACTTCTGTTGTAAAAAATAAACTATTTGGTCACTTTAGTAGTTTCCGTATAGTACGGAATACAGCATAACATAATAGTGCTCGGAAAGAATGCAAGACTTCGAAGTACAGGCAATAAAAAATTGCAGTCCCAGAAAGACGACAAGATTGCAATTTAACCAACCAAAGTTGAAGTAGAAGCTAAAGAAAGCAGCAGCTGCAAGTACTGTCACTGCCACTTTGACTTAAACAATACTAGCAACAATTTTCAAGTGGACTGAAACCTACAACAATTGCAGGAGCCACCACAATAATCAACCAACCAACCAAGCGATGCGCCGAGCAACTTTGGCAAAACTTCCAAACCATTTGTGTTGTTGTCATTGTTTGGTTTATTGTTACAAGTGCCAGTACTGTTGCTGTTGTTGTTGTGGTGCTGTTGTTGCTGCGTTGCTGGAGTTGATGCTGCTACTTTTGCCACTGTCAAATAGCCTCACAACCAACTTTCAGCAATGACAGTAATTTTTTTCCCGAATTGCATTTCGTGCGTTCAAATTCGTTATAAACTGAAGACAACGGGGTGTCAAACATTACATGGCATTACTAGGTAGGCAATGTCAAATAATGACATAGGCCAGCTAAATAACCCAAAGCTTTATAGTGTTTGGTTTTTTTTTTTTTAGACAACACTCGAGGGTACAATTTGATTAACCTGACTTACAGGTGAGAGTATAGTTAATGCAATTAAATTTCTATTTTACGATTTGATAACAAAATGCTAAAATGATTAGTAAAAGAAAAAAATTAATTTGTTGCGAAAGAAAATAATAGTTCAGGGCAGAAATAAATACATTAAAAAATAACAATACATAAAATTGTTTTATTATAGAGGGATTCGAATAGCAAAGAAAAGACAAAGACAAAAATTTTAGTTAATTTATTGAAATTTGGCTGATCATACAACGCTGTTTTGAGTATTGCCAAGTACTCATCAGCAGTGGTGTTAGCATATATTTGAATTTCTTTTTAATTACTTCATAATCCGCCTATAATTTATTTAGGCTAAAAGTGTCAGGCTTAGAATTCGTGCTAAACAAATTATATATAGACTATAAGTACTTGGCAACACTCGAAACAGTGTTGTATGGTCAGCAAAATTTCAATAAATTAACTAAAATTTTTATTGTTGTATTTTCATTTCTATTCGAACCCTTCTAACTTGGATATGGATAGAGTTTATTGGCAATACTTATATATAATAATAATTGCAGAAACTAGAGTTCAATTGGCTTAAACATTTGAAATACAAACGGAATAGCTGCTCTAAGATTCTACATTTATTAAAACCACTATTTAATAATTATCACTTCAACTTTCAAACAGAAAGTTACTTTATAGAACCATGTAATTAGACTGCACTTACTGTACGGATGTGTTACATATAGCAATGCCTCAAATACTACCTTAAAGTAATTACAGATAGCTCAAAACCTGGCTTTAAGAAAACTGTTTAAGATTCCATGGTATATTAGATCAACAGACATACATAGAGATCTTAGGATTGACTCAGTGAAAAAATATATCAGAGACAGAGCTCTTAAATTATTCACTAAAGTTGATATGCTAATTAACCCCGCCCTAACAATCCTCAAGTCCACTTCTGGACTCTCAGGAAGATATGCTGATTTAAGGTCCGTCATCAACTAAAAGACAAATAAATGATATGACTTTTTTTTTTAGCCTAGTTAAAGCCTAGTGTGGGGTAGAGATAAGCCCCCCAGCCATTATAGAGTAAAAGTGCGTAATAACACTAACTCAAGAAGAAGAAGAATCAAGAATGAATATATCTGTTATCTATGAAATGATTGTCAAAGTTATGAAATATAATTTTAAACATCTATTTGATTCTTGATTCTTTTACTTGAGTTAGTGTTATTACTTACTTTTACTCTATAATGACTGGGGGGCTTATCTCTACCCCACACTAGGCTTTAACTAGGCTAAGAAGTCATATCATTTATTTGTCTTTTAGTTGATGACGGACCTTAAATCAGCATATCTTCCTGAGAGTCCAGAAGTGGACTTGAGGATTGTTAGGGCGGGGTTAATTTAGCCGTACTCAACTTTAGTGAATTAATTTTAGAGCTCTGTCTCTGATATATTTTTTCACTGAGTCAATCCTAAGATCTCTATGTATGTCTGTTGATCTAATATACCATGGAATCTTAAACAGTTTTCTTAAAGCCAGGTTTTGAGCTATCTGTAATTGCTTTAAGGTAGTATTTGAGGCTTTGCTATATGTAACACATCCGTACAGTAGTGCAGGTCTAATTACTGGCTTATAAAGTAACTTTCTGTTTTTAAAGTTGAAGTGATAATTATTAAATAGCGGCTTTAATAAATGTAGAATCTTAGAGCAGCTATTCCGTTTGTATTTCAAATGTTTAAGCCAATTGAACTCTAGTTTCTGCAATTATTATTATATATAAGTATTGCCAATAAACTCTATCCATATCCAAGTTAGAAGGGTTCGAATAGAAATGAAAATACAACAATAAAAATTTTAATTAATTTATTGAAATTTTGCTGACCATACAACACTGTTTCGAGTGTTGCCAAGTACTTATAGTCTGTATATAATTTGTTTAGCACGAATTCTAAGTCTGACACTTTTAGCCTAAATAAATTATAGGCGGATTATGAAGTAATTAAAAAGAAATTTGAACATTTACTAACACCACTGCTGATGAGTACTTGGCAATACTCGAAACAGCGTTGTATGATCAGCCAAATTTCAATAAATTAACTAAAATTTTTGTCTTTGCCTTTTCTTTGCTATTGGAATCCCTCTATAATAAAACAATTTTATGTATTTTTATTTTTTAATGTATTTATTTCTGCCCTGAACTATTATTTTCTTTCGCAACAAATTAATTTTTTTCTTTTACTAATCATTTTAGCATTTTGTTATCAAATCGTAAAATAGAAATTTAATTGCATTAACTATACTCTCACCTGTAAGTCAGGTTAATCAAATTGTACCCTCGAGTGTTGGCTAAAAAAAAAAAAACCTAACACCATAAAGCTTTGGGTTATTTAGCTGGCCTATGTCATTATTTGACATTGCCTACCTAGTAATGCCATGTAATGTTTGACACCCCGTTGTCTTCAGTTTATAACGAATTTGAACGCACGAAATGCAATTCGGGAAAAAAATTACTGTCATTGCTGAAAGTTGGTTGTGAGGCTATTTGACAGTGGCAAAAGTAGCAGCATCAACTCCAGCAACACAACAACAACAGCAACAGCAACAGTACTGGCACTTGTAACAATAAACCAAACAATGACAACAACACAAATGGTTTGGAAGTTTTGCCAAAGTTGCTCGGCGCATCGCTTGGTTGGTTGGTTGATTATTGTGGTGGCTCCTGCAATTGTTGTAGGTTTCAGTCCACTTGAAAATTGTTGCTAGTATTGTTTAAGGAAAAGTGGCAGTGACAGTACTTGCAGCTGCTGCTTTCTTTAGCTTCTACTTCAACTTTGGTTGGTTAAATTGCAATGTTGTCGTCTCTCTGCGACTGCAATTTTTTATTGCCTGTACTTCGAAGTCTTGCATTCTTTCCGAGCACTATTATGTTATGCTGTATTCCGTACTATACGAAAACTACTAAAGTGACCAAATAGTTTATTTTTTACAACAGAAGTGCCTCAAGGCTTTTAAAATAATTATCTTTTATTTGGTATACTATTTTTTCAACTCTGTTGTTTCGTATTTAAGTTTATTTTGCCAGAATTTATGTACTATTTTTTCTGATAATTTTTTATGATTTTTCATTACAGGTGAGTTAACATCAAACTTGAAACTTCTATCAAAAGTTTACACCTGCTGATTAAAACTTTTTCTTGGTATGTAAAGTTAAAGTTCTCCAATTTATTATATAAACTTGAGGGTTGCTTTCACAGAGGATATAATACACTTCTTTCATGATGCATTAAACACGTGTTGAAAACAACTTGAATATCTGAATCGTCAACATTTTTTTATAAATATTCCTCATTTTCTTTTGTAGATGTCGGTAAATAGATAATTATTAAATGTATACAAATTCAACGATTCCGTCAGATGCAGTGTTACGAGTCACATTGCCAATAAATTGTAAAAATTTTAACACCTATAACATCTGAAATAATTTTTGCACTTCTAAATGCATACAGATCTTAACCATGAGTAAAGGTTCTTTGTTAAATAGTAATATAACAATAACTCCGTAGAGTCTAAGTCTAATTAGATTGTCACAATAACATAAGCTAAGCAATAGGTTTGCTTAGCTTAAGGTCTTCACATTTCGATTCACCCCGATAACATAAGTGTTTAGTACTTATGTTATGATCTTAGGTTTAACATATGACGACCCCATATCTCCATTCATGTGTATATGAATGGTGTACGGACTAGAAAAAAATTCTCGTAATGCCAAATATTCGTTAATATACTCCTAATAGACCTCGCTCAAGGTAGGTTTTAAAGTAAACAGGATATTTAAAATACAGAAATTTGCAATGGGATCAAGACTTGATAACTGAACATAGTCGAAGATAAAATATATCTGTCTCAATGGTAATGAATCATTGAACGCAACAGAATGTCTAGAAAGGGAATGCAAAGACATTATCATTGTATTATAAAGAATTCTTTCTTTATTAAGGTATATTACATTCAGAAAAGAATATTGTATTATCATTTATTTACTACGATAATGCACCAACTGATGTATCTTGTGCTTTATTATTTGATCAAAAGATAATGTCAACATTATTCCGCAAGTCCCATATTCACCTGATATGACACCGTGCGACGATTTTCTGTTCCCCAGACTTAAATTACTACTTCGAAAAAAAGTCTAAAGTTAAACGAGTCCATTAAGAGAATGTGTTTAGGGTGCTAATGATGTATAGTTTGACGGTCAGTGGAAAGTGTCTTGATACTGGAAAAAACATAGGTATATGTTTAAGGCCTCTGCTTGTAATCATTTGGAAGACGATAAAATATTGTAAATATTAAGGAATAGGTTAAGCGTGGTTGTTTTATTTTAAAATTTTGGGTTATACATTTCAGAAATGATATCTTTTTAATTTTGGACAAATT
This sequence comes from Teleopsis dalmanni, assembly GCF_002237135.1. NCBI lineage: Eukaryota > Metazoa > Arthropoda > Insecta > Diptera > Diopsidae > Teleopsis > Teleopsis dalmanni. Next base: position 53,403,518 of record NC_051848.1, read on the forward strand.
AATCGGCAAAATTTTAATATCTGCAATGGCTATAAATAATAAAGTAACACTTATTTGGATATCTGACAATAAGGAACTCAACGACAACGAAGGAACTGGTTTGTGTACTAGACAAACTGACTTCATCAGACTATAATGTTTTTCCAAAATATTTACCTACCAGACTAAGCGAGTACATAAAAATATAGGCAATTTTATATCTTTTTTCTTTATTCATTTTAGCGTTTAGTAGTTAATTCTGCAACTGCTACAGTATTGCATTTTAAATATGTCGTATTTAACATGTAGTATTCGACTCTAAAAGCCTACGGCAGGTCCAAACTTAGTTTTTCTTAGTTTAAATCTTAGTCTATTCAAACAGTTCATTGAAGTCAATTAGTAAGACAACAGACTTTTCAATCAATATATATTTGAACTCTGATTAATCACTAGTTTCTTAACTGAACATGGTTCTATTACCAATCACCTTTCAGAGATGCAATTTAGAGATATTGTCACTTGTAGATTCCCTGAAATGCGATGTGATATTACCATACATCTTATCTGCTCGTGTTTTGTGTTTCGTAATTTTCAGATAGTGTATCTAGTATCTTTATACGATTTTCATGGAATCGAATAAGATTTGGAATCATAAACCGGTAGACATTCTTAAATATCTCTTCAGAAATAGCACAATAGTTTAATAGATTTACTAATAGTAATTACAAATAATGCTTTACAAGCATGTACCTATATTTTACTTTTTTTTTGGTTCTTAATTTTTTCATTAGGGAAAAAGAATTTACTATCCCACACTTCTAATACAGTCTTTTATACTTATTTCTTTAAAACCTCTCAACTTAAACGATTCAGCTTTATATAAAAAGTATGAGCTTTTAACGTAATACTAACCCACTACTGAAGTGTAAATTTGCTACTCCTGTAATTATAATTTTTCATTCCTACTGTACTTATGGTAAAATCCTCTTAACGAGTCCCTCCAAAATGTTAGCATCAAGCACAAAGCAAGTGGTAAGAGCAGTAACCATTATTGCCAACTGTCAAATCTGTTGAATATTCCTTGGATTGCCACATGATACCTCATGCAGCCAGTACCTCTTCCAACCGCTGATGCGAGTAATCAGGATTATGATTATGAAACTAGAATAGTGAAAAAGTGTAAACATAAAAAATGAAAACTTTTTGTACTGTTTGAAGATTTTTCTATTCTCTTTCGTATATATTTTTTCTGCTTTGTTTTCTTCCGGAAATTTGGCTTCAGTTGTGATTTGTTTTTATTGTTTTGCTTCCACCTTAAATAAAGTAGAAACTTTAAATTCGCTGACGCGACCGACCCACAGCAGTGCAATAGTAGAAATATGTAAAAATCTGAAAAGTTTATAAGTACAAAAGTTCCTCTTCGGAAAAAAATCAGTTGGATCAAAACCATGCACCGTGCACGGAAGAGAATTACAAATAAAAGAAAGATTGGCAAAGAAAACGAATGGCGGTGGCAATTTTGTCGCTCGACTAATAGGGAAGTGACTTCAGTTTAGCCGACGGAAGTTTATTTCACAGCTGTATTCAGCAAATTGTTACAAATTTTTGTTTCTATATTTCAGGTTCATAACTACTTTTTACAGTTTTTTTTTTTGTTTTTGTTTCACAATTTTCCTACAATTTTTCTCTACTTCCCGTTTATCTGCTGCATATTCAATTTTTATATCCCACACACATTTCGCTTCCTATCCGACCTTACTCCTGCCAACAAGTGTTAACCGCAATGTCTATCGCAACCGGGTTATTCGGTATTTATAAAATTTATTCTGTGCTCTGTTTCGTTATGTGATTTTTTCCTTTCCCAGCGAATTTATGGAATTGTTCTATTTTCAGTTTATTCGAAAACTTTTTCCATTTATTTATTTTAGTTTTTTATATTTTGAGATTGGCAGTATATTTTTTGATATTTTGTCTTTTACATTTTATATTTTTTTCGTCTTGTGTTAGCTGTGGATAAGGAGGTAGCAATATATTTAAAGTTTTGCATGGAGTATCCCAGCGGCAGTTAGAAGTGTGAATTAATGGAGAAATAGAACAGAACTCAGTGGTGAAATGTGTTGCGCCTTCCAACTTTTTGTCTTCAGAGTCTTAGTTTGATACTTTAGTATTTAGTGTAAGTGCAGGCATGATGGCTCTTATGCGGGAACTGAAAATTATTTTAGAACTTCTGTGAAAATATTAAATGAGTGATTTCCTGGCTGGGGAAATATGGATTGTTAAATTTTAAGTATCTCATTTAGGCTATCAGTAATTTATCTAAACTAATGTTTATCTAACGTACGACTGCAAGAGATGCATTGGAAGATGGATTCTATACTCTGAGGTCATAAGGTTATTTACTAAGCTTTCGTAATCAGACATAGTTCTCTGAACCTTTTCTGTCTTCCCTGTAAACTCAACTTTGCGTGCTTTTATGTAAAAAATATTGAATTCATAAAAATTAGTAGGACTTTTATTTTACTTCTTACTAATTTTTTCAGTGATAACCGATGTTGTGGTATTTATTTTTGTTGTAATTATGTATGGATGCACCCATAAGTGTAAATAGTACTATATATCAAGTTAGATAATAATGATTTTTTTTTTTTTTTGGTTTAGCACTAAGTGGAAAGCATCGACAACCACAGTGTGAGATTTACTTAACTTACGCACTCACATAGTTAGTCATTACAGACTTATGTTTGATCGAACATAACACTGATCGATCGAACAGACACTGCCAGTCAGCTCGATCAGTGTCTTGCTGTCGCTAGTTGGTAGTACCGAGCACCCGCAAATCAGTAGTCAGCTGGTGCTTTCATCGAAGTTCCGGACGTCCTTCACCGCGTTTTCCATCTACAGGTACCGAATCAAACACTTTTGTAGCCGGAGCGCTTTCTTCGTTTCACACGATATGATCACGCCAGCGAAACCGCTGAATATTTATAGGTTTAACTACCATATGTCAATGTCACAGTATAGCTCAAAATTTTAATGTGATTTTAAAACTCGCTTAATAAAATGTATGATTCAATAATATTACGAGACAGAGGTTCTCGTTGATCTATAAATAAGAAACCATTAAAAGAGTTCTTACTTTTAATAAGTTGAACTTTTATAAATTCTAGTTAAATATATTTTTAGTATAATGTATGGTTGCTACTCAACTATATGTATTTTAAGACTTAGAGATAAACATCCATACTACGAAATATGTCAGATGTAGAGTTACTTTATTATTATTTTTATTGTATAAATAATAAAAAACTATTTTAACAAATTCAGTTTTTAAAATTTTTTTTTTATCTAAGCCAATATTTCGACTATAAAATATTCTATAGTCATCTTCAGAGAATTACTATAATTATCTTCAGATTAATGACCGATTTTGGTCATTAAAACAATAAACTATTAAACAAAAAATAATACAACTAGTTGTGTGAGTATTTACCAGCTACATTATAAACATAAATTTTGACTAGGTTTTTAACCAGGAAGAAAATAGATATTATTTAACTCAATTTAGTCATCGATCAAATATCTATTTTAATCATTTAACTCTAGAGATATAGCTCCAATGAAAACTTTTGTAGTTTTTAAACATTAATTTCAATTTTAGAGGTTATGAAATGGAAACCGTTCATTTTTCTTTCTTCAAAGAAACCAATACTTCCCTGTCAGCTCTCAATTGATATAAACCCTAATAAACATTGATTTCAATTTAAGAGGTTATGAAGTATAAACTGTTCATTTTCCTTTCTTAAAAGAAATCAATTCTGATATAAACTTTAATAAACATTGATTTCAATTTTAGAGGTTATGAAATGTGAACCGTTCATTTTTCTTTCTTCAAAGAAATCAATCCTTCCCTGTCAGCGCTCAACTGATATAAACCCTAATAAACATTGATTTCATTTCAAGAGGTTATGAAGTATAAACTGTTTTCCTTTCTTCAAAGAAATCAATTCTTCTATGTCAGCGCCCAACTAAAAGTAAACCTTAACTCTATTCAAAACGTATATGAGCGAGTGGTTTCAATAGATTACAAATAATTTTGAACCATATATTTGTTTTAAATTAAACCATTTGACACTCTATGAAGCAAACAAAACTTCATGAAACAATGAAGACAAAAGTAGACAAAAACTGGTTAAATAAGAAAACAAAACTAAAATTAAAGTTTAACACACTTCTTCAGTCTCGATAATTAACCCCACTAAATGTCTCTAACAAGGCACGACTGATTTCTCGCTACTCAACCATAACATTGTTTCTCATCATTAGCAACACTAATGGCAGCACAACACCAGTACCATGACCAGTACCAGTACCAGTACCAGCACCAGCAGCACCTTCATCTTCGACGTTTACGTGCTTTATTGGCCGCAAACAATAAAGATTGATACCAGCTATCAATACAAGCAGTCCGTTACCACCGCCGCACCTCTTTACGAGTACTAAATAAATTCTTCCATACTGAAACGGTGTGCGGTTTGAATTGATCGATTGGTTTTCATATTTTCTTGGGCTCAGCGCGCGGTACTTAACTTGGCTTTGAAATTTATAGCGTGTTAAATTTACCACCAACTGTTTTAAATAAATTAACTACTACGCTGCCACTGCTCCGCTGCCCTCGTCTTCTCGTCTTCGCCTGCAATTCGACGTATGTTATGTGTTCAAATGCCTCTACGTCTGTTCTCTACGTCTAGTTGTATCTTTTTTTATTTTATTTTCATTACCAAAAACGAATTTAAATGTTTGCATAAAGTTAAAATAATGAGCGCTTGCTTTTTTGAAGATGCCGCTCCTTCTTCTTCTGTTTACTTATTATTAATACGAATTTGAGTGTTTCTCAGTCGATAGTCAATAAGTTTTTCCATAAGCTGTGAGTCGATCGTTATTGAAATATATAGTTTTCGTACGATTTCTAACGTTAGTTTTTCCCTATGCCATTAATCAAGCAATGAATACGACATACTTACCTTTGGCTTGACTCGATGCAGTACGGTGCGGTGTGGTGCGATGCGATGCGATGCGGTGCGGTGCGGTGCGGTTTGACTCTGCGAACCACTCCGTGTACTGTATACTTTAGCTGGCATACATAACCTTTAACACGTTTTAAACCAATTGAAGATTTATAAACAGCACGTATGGCACTCGTGCTTTATGAGTGAAGGGAGGGAAAAAATTAAATAAATTTAAATTAGTTTAAATACAACATGTTGAATAATAAAATCGAAATTAAGAATGAATAAACATTGTTAAATAAAACACCTTTCAGTTAGGCTTGAAAACCGATTCTATTGCTATTTTTCACACTTGGAAAGTATTGAATAGAAAGGGTCACATGCAAAAAGACATATAAAACAGAAAGACATGCATTAAACAAAAAAGAAAGCTTTTACTTAGTTAAAACTATGTTAAAAAGTAATTCCAATTAGCATATAACATATTTCACCTATTTACTTTAAATGTGTTCCCTTGAAAATTCATTCCAAAACTTTCACCTACCGCAGTCTTTGTATCTTGCATTTGACTAACTCACTTGAAGTGAAGGTTCCGAGTAAAATGGATACAAAAATTGATTATGAACCCAAATATCAGAAAAGAAATATAATTAGTCATTTAACTGGTTGCATATTACATATAATTTAATTTAGTTAAAAAATTTTAAGTTGAGTTAAACGTTTTTTTATACATTTTCCAAAATTTTTGTAATAATATGAGGAAGTTATGATCAAAAACCAATAATGTTCCTATAAAATATCTTTAACTAAAGATCGTATCTTTTAAAATCGTACACATGTATTGGAAGATATTGGAAGAATTTATTTTGGAGGCTACCGTATCTCTTCTAATACGGTAAACATTTACACAGACGGCCCAAAAATAGATGATCGTGTCAGCTGTGGCCTAATTCTTTAGAAAGTTAGGTTTTAGCTTTTTGCTTCGACTTCCAAATCACTGCAGTGTTTTTCAGGAGGAAGTAATGGCAATCCATTATGCAGTATAATAGGTTCTTGGCAATCTAATCCCTGATGGTTCTATTTCAATTTTTTCGAATAGCCAAGCTGTCATTAAATCACTGATAGGCACTTCAGTCACATCAATTATTATTTAAAACTGCCAAGCTACCCTAAATGACTTAGCAACAATTCTTAACAATTGGTGAAAATTTCCCACTTCTTTGTAATTTTCTTATATCCCAAACAATATAGGAATTTAATAAAAGTTAGAGACATGACGATTAGAGTCCACTTTCAGCAATAGTAAGCTATGCAATATAGTAAGCAATAAGAACTATGTTAGTTCTAATACCTTGAAAAATCATGAGTAGTGAACTATTTACCTATTAGTTCAGTGAATTAATCGCTGCATTTTAACAGCACCTTAAAATTATAGGCATGTACAACAATGATTTATTACGTGCTCTATGACGGGCTTATTTTGGATAGCAAATATTTTGCTATAATTTACCCTGAAAGCAGGAATACAGAAGAGAATAATTATAATGACATAACTACTAATTATTTTTGTACTTCTGCTCAGTTATTAATCTATATTATTATTTATAGTACCTTCTATATCTGCAAATTGTGATATTTCCATAAACATAACTTCTGGACTTGATAATAGTTATTATTTTCTGATATTATATTTTGCATATTATGGTCAAATAATAGTTCATAGTGATTAAATTTTTCTCTAACTTTGTATACGCAATGCAATCAATTATAACTGGGAGAGCATACGCATGGGAGAGCATGGGGTGGGAGAGTAGTGTGTCTTATAATTCTCAGTTACTATAATTTACGTATTCAATACAGCGTGACGGCTCATATATAGCGATATAATTCAATGTTAATAATAAGAGAATGTCGTAAGAATTAAGTTCGAAATTATAAACTCCAATTGCCGCTCGAAGTTTAGAGAGTTATCTGGAAGTCCTTTTACTTTTATCACTGTTGGAACGACTGTGTCTTTCTAGATGACAGTCAAACTATATAAATAAAACTTTAACAATAACAACATACTTTAATAACTAATTAAAATATGAATAATTATGTTAGTAATTTTAAAATTAATAAATTCCATGAAAATATGTCCTTGTTTATACCTGCAATGTAAATAATGAAGATTGAAGTTTAGGGACATCACAATTTTATTATATTTATAATATATATTATAATTAATTTTTTCTTGACGAGATCACGATTAATGTATAATATACTGAAATGAATCAAGTTTATTGTAATTCTGCTTGATCCCATTTTAGATTACATCTCAATTTAATGTGAAAAATTAGAATATTGTATATAACAATATAAAATCATATATATAACAATACGAATATAGGTATATAATGTACGATTAAAATATATTATAATGAAATGAGTCAACTTTAATATAATTCAAATTTAATCCATTTGATCTTCTTTTGAATTGCGTCTAAATATAATTTGATAAATAAGAACATTATAATATATTAGTCTAGACCAATAGCTTTGCGGATTATAGCGTAAGGTCTAAGGGTTTAATAAATATTTTTAGAACGTTCAATAAAAGGGAAAAACCTTTATTAGTAAGCTGTTCGGTTCGATACATACATTTTACGTTTTTTGAGCTCTAGTTTTCTTCTATATATAACCTACAAGTTCTGTTAGAGTAACTTTTTAGTTTTCTGTGGCAACAGTTTAACCTACAGTGGTCTGTCGGAATTCCTGTAATGATGAATAAATTATTTTTACTTATATCTCCATATAAGCGATTTCGATTGTTATAACTCTAATAGATTCATATTTTTCCTCAACTTTTGAAATGAATAAAAAAAGATTACTTTCTCTAAACTCACAGAATGGTTTTGGGCCCACAAGTAACGAAATTCTCTTTTTCCTGCAAGTTTAACTGCGATTTTGTTTTCGGTAACTCCAACTTGACCCGGACCCTATTGTATTTATATCTGCCTGACCAATGATATGTAGCTTTTCAAGACTTTTTATCACTAGTCCTGAAGTCAACTGTTGAGAATCTAAAGTCTGTATTTTTGTCTGACTATCACTTAGGATGGCTATTTAATGGTTCTGATAGTTACGTTTCTCTTTATTGTGCGATTAAGTTAGCCAAAGCAATTAAAGTAGCATTTTTATTGAAGCTTTATCTTAGATCATATTTTGCCATGCGATATTCGAATTCCAAATTCCTGTTTTTTTTTGTAAATCGCACGCACTCACCCAACGTTATTATGTATTCTAGCCCATGGTTTCTAACTTTTTATTCACCAAATAACCTTATGATATCTTTGTTTTTAGTAGGGACCACAAAGTTTAAGAATAAATGACTGTATGATTATTTTAACGTGCTTTACACATCTATGGTGTAATGTGTAATGAATTATTTAGGTACCTACATATAGGCTATAAAATAGGTATATTATTATTTGAAAATATTTTGTGCTTGTTTTCTAATAAATGAGGTCTCAATGGACAAACTACAAGCTATGTATCCATAACAGTTAAATCTCGCGGACCACCGGTTGGGAACCACTGATATAGGCAGTATTTGAATAATTGTTGCTCGCTGCTTATCATTTAATATTTAGAATAATAGTACCATACTTTTTATTTGAAAGAACTTTTCGCAATTTTTATTCTGATCCTGAGAGGTCTCTTGATATTATATAGAATCTTTACCTTTTCTTTTGTCGTGATCCGCAAACTTCCTGTTGCATTTATTGTAAAATCTCGAATTATATATTTAACATAATCAGAGTTAAGAGATAAACCATAGTTTTTAATTAATTTTAATCCTAATAACATTATGTTCTACTGCTGTGCTTTGTAAAGCAATCTTAGTGCGCTGATGAGCTGTCATTAAATTCTCTTTGAATCCTCATTAGTTGTATTGTACAGCAATTTTCCGCTTGTGAACAGAGAGTGTTTCATTACTTTTGGTAACTATCATATAAATTCATTAATAATTTATCTAATTAACTTTATATCTGATATAGTTGCAATTGATTCCTGCCCTTGTATGTCACTAATTTGCATATATGCGTTCTTAGGCACAAACTCATGGGTAATGTCAAGTTGACAATTGAACTATAATACAGATGTGGACATGATGTGTGTACTCTGCTCCAGAATAACTAATATTGTATTAGTTTCTGTTTAATTAGTGCTAGTTATTTGGCAATATTTCACATTTTTATCTAAAAAAAATCTTTTTATGTGGTTGAATATCTGCTTTGTTAGATTAAAGCTGTGTCCCAAAAATTTTACTGGAACTCGATTTATGGCAAGTTTGATTTGCTCTAATCATTTGTATGGAAAGTCTAAACCATATGCACTGGTATGACTAACTGGTTGATATAGATTAATGTTGAACTTTCCACATTGTCTGTAATTGTGTTCACTTGTATGTTAATAATGTAGTTCATGCTTATTTAAACGATAGAAACTAAGTCATTTAAGTTTGTTTTCTACATTGCATAATTCACTTCATTTCTAAGTGCTTTTAATTAATTAACGTGACGCATTTCTATACACATCGACGCGTCGCTGTTACTAATTGCAATTGACAGGGACCAACACTTATTTCCTCATTGAACTCTGGCTGAGTTTCCGTAATTTCTTTAGCTTACTTTTACTCCTACGTATGTGACTAGAGCGTATCCAATCCCTAACAATAATAAACATTTGCTTTAACAGAGCAGAGCAACTTAATCGTTATGCAACTTAGTGAGAGTACATGGGCGGATTTACAATAAGTGGGTACTTTTTAGTCGAGTGAAACCCGCCACATATTGTAATTTCTATCAAAATTTAAAGGAATGGAATAAAGTGAAAGCTTTAGTGTCATATTAATATAGATGTAGTCAAAAAAGATTAAATAAAATTTTAAACTCAATCCGAAAGCTTCTATGGACAATGCAGGTATTGCTATGGAACATTATGGAACACACAGTTGTAGGCAAAACACCTCCTTTACTTTCCTTATTTTATTTATAAAAAAATTTTTAATTTTAAAATATTGCAAATAGTTATTATTGTTGTTGATGAATCCTAAAATATCGTACTATTGAAGTTGTAAACCTCTATTGATTCTACGAAATTCCTGGCAGTTGTCGAGCATTATCAAAAACATAGTCCAAACAAATTCCAAACGGACTATAAACTAATTATAAAACATTCGAATATTTCTTAAAATCCTGATTCTAATGAATACTCGAAATAACGTTGTATGGTCAGCCAAACTTCACTAAATTAACTACAAATTTTTGTTGTTGTCTTTCCATATCTATTCAAACCCTTCCAACTTTTAAATTATTTCTTTTTGTCATAAAACACCAAAAAAAATTAACATTGTAACTAAAAATAGTTAATGGTTTTTTTATTTTGCTCAGTATAGTATCAGTACACTTTGATCTCCTTTAAAAGAAGTGCTTTGCAATACAAGAATACAAATAGCTATTATTATTATTATAATATATGCAATGTAGTCTGTACAGTATAAAACGTTGAATTTTTTATTTCCATCAGCACAACTTGAGACGATTACAAAATCTAAAAACTGCCATTTAATTATTTAATATTAGATTAAGTTAGGTTATACTGGCAATCCAAAGACGATCCATTTAGTTCTATTGACTCCTTGGTAATACCGTATAATAGAAAAAGTCAGAGTTTACAAAAATCTGGAACGTTTGGCTAATCTTATAGTGCTATTTAGTGAAAGGTTTTGTAGTTTTTCAATATCCTCAAAGAAGGGGGTCCCTAAAGTATTAAGTCCCCAGCGTGCATAAGCTGCACAAAAACAAAGCAGATGAGAGGCATTTTCACTGTGCTCTCCTCAGTTGTGGCAGGTACAACTGAAGGGAAGATTCAATCTTCTAATATGGTCACCTAACCTACAATGACCTTTAAGTAAATCTATCACAAGACTGATATTTCTACGGGTCATCTCAATAAAAATATTGAGTTTCCTTTTAGTGGAATGCGGCTAAATTGTTTATAGTTGCCTACATATCGTTGAGTCTTGCATCTCTAATTAAAGAGTTCAAAATAGCTGTTTGTATGATCTTACTTTCATCTCATTTGCGAATTAAGTTTTTTTTGTTTTAACTATAGTTAACACCGTAGAATAGTTCGGAGCATATACAAGGATTGAGAGATGAAAGATATAAATTCATTTCTGGTAAAAGCTCAAAGTATTTCCAAATCAATTTTTTCTCGATTGAAAATTTCATAAAAGATTTTGGAGTGGTTTGACTGTTTTAAGTGCCACTGCACAAATAGTCTCTGACACATTGCCTTAAGCGAAGCTGCACGCTTTAATAATAACCTCTGATCAATATAAAATCCGAGATTTTGAATTTTATTACTGTATTTTTCGTATTAGTTAACTCAGATACGTGACCACTACAACTTTAGATCAACTTTTGTACAACAAAGATCTAAATTTTCTCTCAGTACTAGTCAACGCCATTATAATATATGTATAATGTAATATATATTTATCCAACTCATCAATATATATCCCCTAATATTGAAAGTGTTTGAAAAGTATCCATTAACTTTTACGTTTCGTTTTTGTGATCTCTTATATTTATTACAAATATTGCAATAAAAAAGATAATTGTACTAAGAAGTTTTTCTCTATAATATTAAGGTTTCTTATAAATAAAATCCGCTCCTGTTTGAATTTTTAGAGTCAAATAATTTCTATAAAATCAACTGCAATCCACACAAATAGAAGTGTTTTTGTCTGTTTACGTTCGCGTGGTTGTTTGCTTGCTTCCCAGTTTGTCTGTGTGTCTGTCCGTCTGTCCGTCTGTCCGTCTGTCTATATGTCAGGTTGCCTGTGTTTGTGCATTCGTAACTTTGATTGCATTGAGAGTGCGTGTCAACTGCATGTTTGGCACTTGACTGGACTTAAGTTTTTTAATTATCCACACTTCAAAAGTCGACTCACTTAATGGGGACGACAATTATTGATAAAAAGTTGCATGCTTTAGCTTTCATGCTGCATAGCATTGCATCTATTCACATAAATACCAATAAATGTTTTAAAATTAATGCCAGATTCGTTACAGAAAACTTTTCTTACCATTTTCGTCTGCATTAAACATTAAAGCAAATGTCAACAAAACTTAATTAATATTAGAAATTCATTGCATTTTTATTTGTTTTTTAAATATATGGTTTGAGTTCTCTTTGATAACCAATAAATCTCCTCCCTTCGCCGGATTTTTCTTTATCATTCCTTTAATGACTTGAATCGAAGAATCATTTTCTGCATTTATTGGACATAAGATCACAATATAATAAAAGGACACCCTTTTATATGGATCTGAAAGCTGAAATACTTCTACCGGCAGCGCACTGCTATTTCAAACATTTATCAATTCTTCAAGTCTTGTGCATAGAAGTATAACTGGATCGATCATATTCTACACAGACCTACAGGCGACATCACTAAACAAGTCATGTACTATAACCCCTAAGGCTCTAGAAGACCCTAGAAAATTAAAACAGAGCTACGATCTTTCTCGGAAAAAGTTGCAGAGAAGTTAAAAGTTTAGCATCAGACAAAAACCAATGAAAATTATTTGTTATGGCACTGTGTTCCTTATAGTGATTATAATGATTATTTACATATACATATATATAAAGACGTTGTCATAGAAATTTATTTATTTGCTGTAATTTGGCACTGTAACTATAAGCAATGGAGAACGCAGTGGGAACCTTGCTTTTCGCATCTAAAAATCAAGACAAGCGGATGGATGATTGATGTTAGTATGAAAGTCTCGTCACTTCTCTACCTGCACAAAATTGAACTTTTATAACTCCATTGTTTAATCGGCTATGTTTATGGGTGCGAGTTGTGAAACTCAGCCCCACGAGATATGCAAAAACTGCAAGTCTTCTCCAATCGAAGTCTGCATCGAATATTGTGTATATATTAATTTCTAATTATATCGAATAACAACCTCTTAGAGGCGGCAACGAGGCGGCTCCATTCATGAACAAGTGAAGCTGGTTAGGCCACACAATACGGAGACCTCAAGATGATATTACCCGCATAGCCCGTGAAGAGGACGGCCGGCTCATACATAGCGCAGGCAATTTGATCTCGAAGCTACGAGAACTGGAAAATCTTAGGGAGAAGTGTAGGCAATTGCATCCCACAGAACGGAATGATAGACTCTAATTATGGCCCTTTGCTCGTCTTAGGATCTAAGGGAACTAATATATTTATTGTATTATACATTTCTATGATAGACTATATTTTAATTTTGTTCATATAAACTTCACCACTTCACAATCTACGAGTACACCTCTTATTATTGGTCCTTATGGCGCTACCTGACATTAACTAAATACCGCTAAACATCACGTAGATTTTTACTCCAACATCTTTTAGTGATGTGTAATTGAAATAATTGAATTCGCTCTGGGAGTTCAGACTGTTAAGGAAATTTAAATTTAATTATACATAGTTTCACTGGTTATTGGCTATAAAATATATACTAATGGCAGCTGTCAAGTGCTAAGCTTTGAAGTTATTCGCAATTATTGCTCGCATCGCTCTTGTTGTTGCTTTTGTTATTACTGTTTTTGTTGTTGTACTGCAATTACTTGCATAATTATTAACAAAATTCAATTATGCAGTTAAGACTTTGGTAAGAACGATAAAATCTCAGCAGCATACCGCGCACTCTTCTTTACGATCTTAACGTCAGTCACTGCCAACAGGGAAGACAGGCACCGTCGCCAGCTGAAAGCGTTGAAACAAATAATAAAAGAAGAAAAGTTAATAAGATACGGAAATGCAAATTGTCCAGAGCGACACAAATGAAAACTTTTCAAATCAGCTACGTATTGTTGGTATTGTTGTTGTTGGTGGTGTTGTTGTTGTTCTTGTTAATGCAACTTTTGCTAATGGCACTATGTGTATATTGAACGCGTCTTTAATCCACGTACATAGAAAAATCAACAAAAACGTCTCTTGCCATTGGCACTGTGGGAGCCATTGTTGGCTCAGGCTATACGAGACTCGTAGGACGTCAAAGTTTATCGACTTTTGTTGACATGTCTTTTTTTTACTAGTTCTCTACTCTTGTAGTTAGTATATTATTTTCGCTATAATTTATGTTATTTAACATTTTGCTTTTATTTTTTATATACCATATATTTTTTTTTAATTTTTTTGTTTTTATTTGAGTAATTTAGTTTATTATTTTCTTCTCACAATTTTCTTTTCATAATTTTCTTCTCATAATTTTCTTCTCATAATTTTGTTTTCATAATTTTCTTCTCATAATTTTCTTCCCATAGTTTTCTTTCCTTGTTTTTGTTTTCTATTTTTTTCTCTATTTTTTTTATTATTTTGTTCAAATTTTTTTTAATTTAATTTAGTTTTTTACTATATTCTTATAGAGGCTTCAGCGATTGAAGTGTTACCTATTCAAGCGATCATATCTTTTTTGTGTGAAACTATTTTTTATTGATTTGAATTACAAAAATTGGTAGAAATGATCAAAATTTCAGAATCCATACATTCTAGCTCGATGTGGCGACACTTTTGTCTTGACTATGGCTTTCAAACGGTTAAAAAAATTAGTTAAATGCGTTACGAATGAAAACGAAAAGAACTAGTCAGCTGCTTCAACTAAGACGAAACCTGCTCAGCACTACGGTATCTGTGCTGACAGGACACTGCGTAATAGAAAGGCACGCTATGAGACTGGGTCGCCCCTTTAATGACTTTTGTCGAGGTTGTGGTTCTGAGGATGAGAAGGAGACTGCACTCCATCTCATGTGTCAGTGCCCTTCCTTAGCCAGAAAAAGATTAAAAACCCTTGGATCTCCTTTTCTTACTGACCTGACTGAGTGAGTTGTCATCCTGTAATGTTAGGGACCTAGCCAAGTTCATAGAACTGTCAGGTTGGTTTTCCTTTACCTAATAGGGGAGTCGTTACCTTTCTTCGGCGTTAAATGTATACTGATTACAATCTATATACAAATCAACGTAACTCCTGTGGTACCACAATGGGCTATTATTTGTGCTTAAGTGGGCTTTTTGGGATACAAGGCCGCCACTCCAAGCCAACCCAAAACCCGTTACGAATGTGATCTTTGGGTATTTTGGCCTATTCCTTAATACTGGCTTTCTTCAGCACACCCATACTGGCATATTTTTTAGTCACCTTAGCTCATCTTGGAACGAAAACCATTCGTTTCTTGTGTGGACGAAAGGAAGTGTAGAACATGATTTTTTAACCATTCTTGATTCACACCGATAAAGTTCTCATAAAGTTCATGAGACCCAGACCGGTTCCGAGTATTGTTGGAACGTACATGGTCTACGACCAAATTGTTTGCTTGTCCATGGGTCTCTAGCACTTTCTAAAACATTTTCCTGATAATAAATTATATTGAAACAATAGGTGGTTTTGATTTTCCAGCCAAATAGAACGTAATCAGACTATTACATTTGAACTCTATTTCGAATAACCTTTGTTCTATAAAACTTAGATGCAAATACGTGTGGTGACTTATGGTAGTTTGTAAATAATATAAACAGCTGTTATTCGTATAAATTTCGCATAGTTGGCAATATCACTTTGACAGTTACATTTGTGTGTAGTTGGTAACACTTCAATTGCCTGACATTGTATTTACATTTTTTTTAATATTTTCTTTTCTTTTTTTTTTTTATTTTGTGTTTTATATATTTTTTTATTTATTATTTTTTATATATATTTTATATTTATTATTTTTTATATATATTTTTTATTTCTTGTATATATTTTTTTTTATTTTTTGTATAAATTTTTGTTATTTTTTGTATATATTTTTTTTATTTTTTGTATATATTTTTTTTTATTTTTTGTATATATTTTTGTTTTATTTTTTGTATATATTTTTTTTTATTTTTTATATATATATTTTTTTTTATTTTTATATAAATTTTTTTTTATACATCTTTTTCATATAATTTATTGTTTTTTTTTGTGTTTTTTCTTTTTCTTTATGCCTGTTTTTATACATATTTTACTTTTACAGTTTTGTTGGCTAAATTCAAAACTCTTGCCTTCTGTGTAATGTCTAAAATTTCTGCTAATATTTTGAAGGCTTGCTATAGACGTAAGTCTTCTAAGCGGTATACAACTCTAGTCGCGCTTGATTTGCTTAAGTGTTTTTCTTAAAGAGTAGAAGTTTCTTTCGCACATAACTAATGGCAAGTCCATTTACGAACTCAGTACCGCCGACTTGCTGTTTGTTAGTCGTCGCCATTTGTGAAGCGTCTGCACATCTAACAGATACGCCCTCAGCTTGAACATAACAGGCATGTCTATTCGCCTGCCGGCTGACTTGCCTCACCTGCCCGCTTGCCTGCCTCCCTGCCCGCCTGCCCGCCTGCCTGTCTCCCTGCCTGCCAGTGTTGTTTCGCTTGTCAATTGTCGTCATTCTGATTTGCATACAAATGCTCCGTGCAATGTCAATGTGTTGTTGACTATCAGGTTGTTTTGCTCAGTTAATTGAATTCCAGAATTTCATGCATTGCCAACAACTGTCCTTCCCTTGGCTAACACAGCAAAATAAATTTGTATTTTCATTGCTAGTCAAGTAGCCAACAAAGTTAGCATTAACATGAGCAACATATTTTCTTCTTCCTACATTTCTAGCCGCTGATGTTCCTTCATTTTCCCGAAGGCTGTCCATGCGAAGACAGACGTGCGTTGCAATGTTATGCAATTTAAAGTGCATTCGTTAAATGCAACGAAACTTTTGTTGGTAGCTGCTAGCAAAATGGGCAAAAATTGATACGGCATGTGCGCATAATCAGCGTCAGCATCGCTAACAGTGACACTGTCTTCTTTCTGGTGCAAAAAAAAAACACAAGCTTCATGCAAATCTAGTAAAAATGTTTAAAATGCCGCGTACGCAAAAAAATATATTCACTTTTGTATTATTTGGACGGCAGCTCATGTTTGCTTGTCATTGACTTTAACACGATTCTGATTCTCCGCGCTTGTTTTCATCCAAAAAGAGTACGAGTATCTGCTGTATGAATTTTTTGATGCTGTCGTGCAGCTACCGTTGCTCTTGCGATTGCAGTAGTTCCTTCAATTTGGCAACTCGTTCCGATGGATTGGAATATTTCTAACAGAAACCAAAAAAAGAAGAAGAATTTTTTTTCTGATTTGGTTTTTTCTCCCTGTTCTTAGGCAGAAAAAAATATTTTGCATAGCTAACAATCTGTCGTAAATGCCATACATTGGTTTGTCAAAAACTGCCACAAGTTCCCGTCAGCGCTACAATATGTTACACTTTTCCTTGGTCGCTTGGTTGCTTGGTTGTTGCTTCCCTATTGTTCTGTTTGCTCTGGCATTGCTGCTTAGTTTTATCCATTGCTGCTACTGCTGTTACCTATTATGACTGTAATCAATCTAGTTGCCTCAATCAGATAAACCAACGTCCAACCAGTAAACAAACGAGTCAAGTCAACCAAGCGTTCAAAATATGCGCATATGAATGACGGAATGCATGCATCCATTTAACATCATCCATTCCATACTTTTTTAAAGGAATATTTTTCTTCTCATTTTATTTTTTTATTTTTTTCATTGCATTCACCATTCACCATTTACCATTTACCATTATTTCGTCTGTCAATAAGTTGGTTGCAAAAAGAGTTTGTATGACGTATGATGAAATTTTTGCTTGCTAACAATATGCATGCATGAATGGCCACAAAATATGCGGAACCAGTGACGTAGATAATAAAGTTACGAACTTGGATGTGAAAAAATCTTGAATTAGATTTTAAAAGAATTTTTATTTTCTCAGCGAAAATTAGAAATTCAATCAGAGTCTTCTACATTGCAAAAGAATGGGTTTAAGTTCGTCAGCATATTTGATTAGCATATGTTAATCAAACGAAATGGAAGCGAATGACAATGCAAATCTTTCCATGCTTTCCACTATGACTTTTCTCTATGCGATATCTATGCACAATCAAATGAAAACTGCATTGAACAGATAATCATTGGCAAATATTCGTCTATATGTATGTAATCTTGAATCCGCGTATTCCAATGGGTTATGTATGAGAATGGAGATAAACGTTTTTAGAATACTTAATAACTTAAGTCCCTAAAGTCAATAATACTTAATAATAATACTTAATTATTTTTCACACTATTTTCGTTTTTGATTTGTTATTTAATATATACATCAGCGTTATCCAAAGCAGGCATACGGGCCACATGCGGCCGTGGCTAATGCTTGTGCGACCCACAGTTAATGCCTTTGCGGCCCACGGCTAATGCTTGTGCGATCCGTGGTGAATGCCTTTGCGACCCATGGCTAACGCTTGTGCGACCCGCGGCTAATGCTTGTGTGGCCCACGGCTAATGCTTGTGCGCCCCACGACTAATGCTTTTGCGGCCCGTGACATGTTTCTAATCTATCATAATAAGCAAATTTTTCTTTTGAAATATCACATTATTTTATTTTTATACTAAATATAATATAACTAAATTTAACATTATAACCATTTCTTTATTTTTCTCCAAACCAACCATAAACGTATGTACCATATTTGAATCTGTGCTCCTCCAATTTGTATAGTGATTTGTAATGTCCCGCGACCTTATCTGGACAGTCTTGGTATACATAATTAATTTTTCGTCAGACGGCGTAAAGCGATGTCGTACGTTTCTTATTTAATTATAATTATAATTTATGAGTACAGTAAACTAAAGAAACTTTTCAGGAATCATCATTTGGGATTTTGAAATTCCATTAATATAGAAGAAAAACTAAGTAACTAAAGTCCTTAGAAAAATTTGTGAATTTTATAAGTAAAAGAGAAAGGTAGCTCACACTGATAGCTCTTTTAATAAAACTTAAATATTAATTATTAAGCCAGGCGTTTGCAGTGCAAACTATTTAAAAATTTCGAATATTTCTCTAGATCACTCATGTTGAGTACTTAACAATACTCGAAACAGCGTTGTATGGTCAACCAAACTTCAATAAATTAATTAAAATTTTTTGTTGTTATCTTTCATTTTTATTCGAACCCTTCTAACTTTTAAGTAGTTTTTCTTCGTCATAAGACGTGTCAGTTTCGACAAAAAAAATAAATCAATAATAAAACTAACGGCATTTAATTTGACCATTAGTTCACAGAAAATTGACTGATGTTGGAGATCAGTGCCAGCTTTATGCTAGAGACACCGCCCTTAATTAGAAATCTATTTTAATGTCACACATCAGTTATTTCAAACACTTTTAATCCCTGGAAGCAACTATTTAGAAAAGAAAATAACTTTTTGCTTTTTATTTAATAATCCCCACATTTGCGAAAATACAACAAAGGTTTCCACCTATTTTAGAATTTAATTTTGTAGCTATGAAAAAACATTTAAGTTTTCACAGCTTAAAGATTTCCACAGCATAACTAACCACAAATTTGATGAATCCCTGCCAATTCCACCAAACACAAAACATAATCTTTCTAGCTGTCAATCCTAACCGATGGCTTGGCCATCATTTCAGGCGGCTCACCGCGATTCGACCATTTCAGAAATGGATCGATTTTGTTGCAACTCAGAAGCGATTCGCAGTTAAAAATTCGGTCCATGTGGTTAACTCTTAGGGCACTCATTCATTCAGCTTTTTTTTTGAACATTCGTTAAGCAAACAACGATAAGTGTATATTTGAAATCCATCAGCAGAGTCCATTATTGAATCTGTGTGACTAAAATATATTTGTACTTTTCATGGAGCAAGTAAAAAAGGGCATTTGCACTAAGAAATTTCGGCAGACCTATCAGGTTTTATGCAAAGTGCCAGCGACTTATAAATAAAAATTAAAGTTAATACAAAAAGAGTAAAATAATCTAGTCAAGGTGTAAAGAGGGGTTTTGAAAAAACCTCGAGTTAAAAAGGAGTATAAGTGCTTAAGTGCACTGGCTCAACATAATACTATTTTTAATTATTTAGTTTAGTCATAACTGTTATAAAAATTTAAATATATTAAGCAATTTAATTAAATTTCATATAGGTAGGTAGGTAGATTATACCGGCTATCGAAAGGGATCCATTAAGGCCCATAGGCCCATCAAGAAAAACTCAAGATTTAGAACTATTTAAAGCTTATAAAATTAAATGTAAATAAATTAAAAAAATCCAAGGGATGAAGTCCAAACAATATCTTGAAGTAGAAATTTAATTGAAATCTTAATCATAAATATTTATTATTAACATTTATTTGCGGAGACAGAAGACTGGTAACTCCGTAAACTATAAAATGTAGATGTATAAAAGATATAGTCACTTAAGGATTCATATATATACATATATTTTTCTAAAGACATCTAATATTTTCATGAAAATCGAGCAATTGTTGTCAATGCTTAAATGATCAATGTTTTGAGGATGTCCCATATTACGAGTAAAATTTCATTAAGTTCATTCTTCATTAATATCCTTTCACATCAATCAGTAGAGTTACTTGTCAGTACAATTTTTTTCTTAATTATTTCCTCATTTAGTTTGTTTGCTCTTTCCTCCGCAGGAAACCAACTTTGGAGCTCTTTAGTGTGTTCTTTGCTGTATAAAAAGTGTGTTATTCCATAGTTAGTTGCCCACTTATAAGAATACTTGACCCCTCACATTATTATTTTCTTCCTGTTCTGTAATTTGCAAACAAAATTTGCACTAACGCAGTTTTGAACCGGATATAAAATGATTTGCGAAGGAAGCATAAGTTGGAGTGAAACTTTCCCTGAAAGAAATTTCTGTTCAGTTTCTCTGTATGTGGTTTTGTATAGTAAACAGCAAAATTCAAATCACATCAACCTGGAAAATCACTTAAAGCTTTGTCGTTTTGACTTTCCAATATGATTTCCGCTCTTCGTGAGGTTGACTTTCCTAACATGGTAAGCAGCTTGTTCCATATGTGACCATCATATGTACGTGGAGCATATGTGTCAACTAACCAACGTGGCCACAATCAACGTGAACTTATTACAAAATTCATACAAATTGCCTGAAAGTAGTATGGCTTTTTTCTCTCATCATCGTCCTTCTTGGCTGCTGTGGTGCCTTTCTATCTTCTGCTGACTGCTGCTGCTGACTCTGCAACTGATTATGCGATTTGATGCACATATAGCGATAACATCGCTTTGACGAAACCTGCACATCATAACATGACGAAATATTTACCAACATTTGTTGGAAAATAATTATCCACGAAGTGCAAGCAACCTTCTTGCCATGGCCAAAATGTGTACTCTCAGTTCCGTAGCAGCATATTTTGTTGTTGATTGTTGCACAAACCGTTGATGTGGCCTTAAATGCTCCGGTTAGTTATATGGTCCCTTATTTCTAAAGGGCAAAAAACTTGATATTCCGCTGTGAAATATATGCTTTTATTTACTGAACTGAAACAGTAAAGTGGAAACGTAACAATTCCAACAAAAATATGCCACAATGCTAGTAGTGTATTGACTTCCCTAGATCAACAAAAAAAAAAAAAAGGAAAACGCAGGACTAATTAAAAAGTTGAACTTTGTTGAGCATTATTTTTATTAGAAGGACACTGACACATTCTTATGCATGAATATGTAAATATCCCTGAAGTTTGATGTGTCCATCCATGAATGTCTCGCTTCCATATATTATGTGCTTAGACAGTGAATGAACAAATAAGCAAAATTCTTTAAAAGTATTAATTTGTACTGAGTCCATCTATATATTGTCTATTATATACCCTCTGCTCAAAAAGTATCCGGATTTTGGTGTTACCTACTCCTTAAGTAATAAACCTTTTTCAAAAATTTTTTGTTCTGTTGGTACACCCTTTCTTGACATATGGTACAAATTTGAGCGCCATCTGTCAATTAGTTTGTTTACAGCAGCTGTTAATGTGAGACTACCTCAAGTGCATTTAGCGATTTTTACTATGGAAAATTCTTGTTGCGATTTTTTGACCAAACACAGCTGTCAACACCACTGTCATCACTCAGGCACCATATTCTCCAGATCTGGATCCTTGCGACTTTTTCCTGTTCTCGAAGCTCCAATTGTCCTTTCGTGGTAAGCGTTTTGAGTCGATTGAATCGATTAAAGAGAATTCGCTGAAGAAATTAAAACCCATACCTGCACGAGCCTACGAAAAGTGTATGGAAGATTGGGTTAAGCGTTGGCATATGTGTATCGCTTCAGAAGGAGCATATTTTGAAGGAGATAAAATAAATTTGGAATAAAATTTAAATTTATGTGTTTTATTTACAAAATCCGAATACTTTTTGAGCAGAAGGTACGCTGGTTACATGGATATGACACTAATATAAAGTCAAATTTCACGATATTAGAACCAATGTCGCGAAAAAAATCAGTTTTCCAGATATCAATTCTAAAGTTTCGTTCTAAAGTTATCAAGACTTTTTAAAAATGATAATTTGTAATTTGATTTACAATATTCTAACTATTGTAGGTATATCTATTTTGAGAATCTATTATAATCGATGCAATTATCGATGAAAAAAAATCGTTTTCTGAACGATAATGATGATGATATATTTTTTCTCCTAGGTTCTGTTAGGTAGACCATCTTTAATCAACTTAAGTTTGACTTTATTTTGAATATTTATGGTAACATCATTCCAAGAATATTTAGTGTCACGAAGCTCTCTTTCGATTATTCGTCTGTACTTCATAGCTGGAGCTCGTAGGTGTCTGCTAATTTAGGGATTCCGCCAAAGCGCATGCTTTGCGTTATTTTTATTAGATCGCCCCAATATATATCCAATGCAGTTCCATTTACGCTGCCATATCTCATGTGTTACAGATTTTTGTTCCGTGCATGCCCAGAGGTCGGATCGAGGTCAAAGTGCAGTTACCAGATTTGTTATGATTGTCGATCTGCGTTCAGATCTTCACTTTTTCAACGCTATCTGTACTATTTATTAGAATCGTTTCTGGTTTTCCTTTCCAGACCTAATTTCTTTGCTTTGAGGACATGAATCACATATGATTGAATCATTTGCCAGCTCTTTGGGTTCGTTCTTATCTTTTCTACTATATTTTCATGATATATTAGACCAATCTGTGCTTTTATCACTTCTCTAAAATTAGTAGAGACGCTTATTAAAAACAGAATTTATAAAATGTTTAATCAAAAAGATCATTCCGTTATTAGGTATATACAAATTAATGAAAAATACTGACAAGATCTTATTAACTGATATGTAAACTCAGGTCAAGCCAACCTGTTATACTATTCAGA
This sequence comes from Teleopsis dalmanni, assembly GCF_002237135.1. Lineage (NCBI taxonomy): Eukaryota > Metazoa > Arthropoda > Insecta > Diptera > Diopsidae > Teleopsis > Teleopsis dalmanni. Next base: position 53,426,846 of record NC_051848.1, read on the forward strand.
ACTACAACTGCATTTCAAACTAAAGAACAGTAAGTTTTGCAGCTCTTCAAGAAAATGTTATTACCTGCTTCAATCCATTCATATCTCTTAAAATTTTGATTACCCTCTTCCGTTAAATTCTATTAATATCGAAAACATTAAAGTTCAATTAAGAGCCTTTGGCTTGCTCAGTTTTAGTGAAGTTCTTTGGTTTTGCATTGCTTGTTTTTGGACACGTTAACTTTATCGTACGCAAGCAAAAACTTCGTCAAAAAATATTAAACCATCAGTTTGCATATATACATATATATCTTCCAATTTCTCTGTAGAATTATTAATAGAGAAATTACGCATAAGAAAGTATGAGTAAAAATGATGGACACCTCTCCATAGGCAAAAGAAATTGCTGCTGCTGTTGCACTAAATTGCATTGGACAAGAGCAGTGAAGTTTCATGGTGATTCTGTTGGAATTTTATTACTTTCATCTCGCCATACCTAACGCAACTTATGTACACTTCATTAACTGCTTGAAGCTTCGCTAGCAAAACAGCTTACTGATGTATGATACTTTATTTCTTATAAAAATTCCTAAAATATTAAGTTAAAAAAGTGCATTGAGAAGAAATCAAAATGTGAAATCCATAATGAACCCGTAAAACTTTTGAAACTGCTTTGTCAAGCGTTAAGTTCTGTGGTGAGCAGCAACAATTCATATTTTACGTAGTCAATAGGAGCTACTCCCATATTGGATCCTTTGCAACTAGAAGTGCACAAAAAATTGCAGTTCAGCAAGCAAGGCACGAAATTTATCTTGGAACTGAAAAACAGTCAGACAGACAGTAGTAGCGAGCAAGGAATCTTGAATTAGCCCCCACATACAGCGGCACTTTTTACCAAACTTTTGCGAATATTGCGAAATTTTCTTAAGAAGCTCATAACAGAAACGTGAGGGAAACTACAACCACAAATCTGACCGCCAGTGATGCCTGTGCGCTGATATCGACACTGAAGACTACGATGATGATGATAATGATTATGACTTCAATAAATGGAAGTGTGAGTTGCGAATCCGAAGCAACGTTGCTGTAAACAACCGGTCAACCGTTTATTTGTTTTCGAAACACTCCTTTATTTGCGTTGTTCCTAATATATATCTACTTGTATGAGCATTTAAACGAGGGTAGTAGCTGAAATTTATAAAAGGACATATTTTCTTAAAATTAACAAGTATTGGATATTATACGAAAAAGAGTTTTATTATCCTCATGTTCTCAACTTTCTTGCTTATTCAACCAAAGGCGACATAAAAAAGTTTTTTTAGAATACTCGAGGCATCAGAACCCACAAGCAACTATGCTACCAATTCAAGTGTTATTGATCCTAAACCATTTCAAAAAAAAAAAAAAAAATAATTCAAGCAAAGCACTACACCTGTTTATCGTATTAATAGATAGGAATAATTTCTCAAAACTGGAATTATCTGATTTATTTGGAGTGAATATAGAAATATATAATGTCACTAACAATCTGTTTGTATGTGATTAATAATTTATCGTTTATATATTCTCAAAGGATTTCAATTCCACAGATCAGCTGATCAGTTCACAGTAAGCACAGCTCCTAACTCTTACAGAAATCTATTACGTCAGTCGTAGCTTACTTGTCAACAATTAGATATCTCTTTTGCCTAAAAATCGGGATATTATTAAAGCTAAGTACGCTGCTTTTATAATTTTTGCATTAATTTTATAGTACGGGACTAAGCTAGAGAGTTATGACATTTTTTTACTTAAATTAATTAATTATAATTAATTTTCTTGATTTATTAAATAATAGGTTATTAATGCATCCCGAACTAAAAGATCTATTGTGCGTCTAAAAGCCTAACTGAAATAATTCTAGACTATTTATAAATCTCGTAATTGCTGTTGACTTAATTTTAACTATGATTAACTTTGATTTGGGACTAAGATCGTGCGTCCAAAGTAGTTAAGTCTAAGAAAATATAAATATCAATACCACCTATTTAAGAAAAGATGTAACATAATTCTTGAATGAAATACACTTCATACAGAATATCTAGTAAATTTCATACTTCATCATAGGTTGAGACCTATACGTTTTCATAAAGAGATTTAGTATGATTTTTGTGTGAAAGCTTTATTGTATTATTTATTACTTTATTATTGTCATATATAATACTGCCTCATATTATTTGACTCATATATAATAATATGACTCATTATTTGAGTAATATTTTACTCTGTTGGTTCGATGTTTAGGTCTAAAAATGTGCATTTAAAAATGCTTGATAGCGCTGTCTCAGTAATTAAGCTTCAAGGATTTCTTAAATATACAAAAATATTTGCTTACAAACTTACATAGCGGTTTAATACTATCTAATATTACTAAGGATTAATAGCTCTATATCTAACTTACATCTAGTCATATAAACCATTTGAGTTATAAACCACAGAGTTATAGCTTAAAGTATATCTGAATAGATTCATTACAATAATAATATAACAACCTTACCTTTCAAATAGATCTATGTGAGGCAAGCAACCCAATCAACTATATCAAGCTTTTGAGTCATACAGTACGATTCTAAGCATATCTGGAAAGACTCATAACTATAATAGTAATAATAATACGATTGCATGTTTCAAATAAATTTATACGTAGCTAGATTGACCTAGTGATAGTAATAATAAAGCGAGCTAACATTTCAATTCAGTTGAATTTAGAACACAACCATCGTACATAAGACATGACACTATGGAGATAGTTTCTGTTTTTATTTTAAGTTCAACGTTAGGAATATGATTAAGGATTTGTATGCCTTGGGACAACTACTGTTTGCTTAAAGGAAATAAATTACAGTCACCAGTCAACAACGTCGTTATATTTACTTATTTACCAAAGGCCTTCACACATGTGCACAAAATAGCACATAAAATCACACATGTAATCACACATATATTTTCATTACTCATATGTGAGAAAGTAGCTTTAAGGTTTAATAAGATATGAACTCTACCCACGATTGATATCGCAAAAAAAGAACAAGAAAATCACGTAAACAGATACTCGTAGATAAGCTTATATGAAGTAGAAACAATAATGTAGGAGGAAAAGAAATTAATATCAAGGAAACTGTTGTAATTTTCACAATGAAATAAATGGCAAAATACTTATGAACAATAACAAGCAGAACAGCAGTAGTAGGAGCAGTAGTAATATAAGTAACCACAAAATTTCAACAACTTCAAGGATAACTGCGACTCACAGAAGCATAAAAACTGACTAAGTTCACAAATAAAATCCAAGAATAAAGATACTAACGCAATCACATCAACTGTTCATATAATAATAATAGAAAAGTAGCAGAACTGTAGTTTGATCCTTTATCCTTGAAACGAATAACAATGGGATTGTATGAGATAATTGCACATAATGTAGCTATATTGGTGGGTTTTATATTTGCCACCTTCACTTATACAGTAATAGCAGTAATTTAAGACAATAATAGCTTATTCACACAGCAAACTTAAACATGATTTTGCAATCAAGATCAAAATGATTTTCATGTGATATGATCAACTGTTTGAGAAAAACGTTCGAAGATAAAAGTATGGTATGTATTTTTATAAGGGCAAAGTGGTTTTGAGAAATAGGTTATACCACAAATTTTTAAACTCATTCCAAGTCATTAGGGAACTTAAAAAAACTGACATCGGTTTTTTAAACACTCGAAACTACATAGATAATAACAACAGATCAATTGGTCAGCCCATCAAAAAAACTATTAATAAATTTTAATAACTGATATTATAACTGGTGGCGTTACGGTGTAAGTATTTTGAAATACCCAAAGATATATAAGCGACCTCATCTTTTCTGTGTGAAATTTTATTTTATTATTTCAAATTACATAAATTTGTGGAAATAATCTAAATTTCAGCATCCATTCAGTCTGAATGAAGGCCACCTTTTGCTTTGACTATGAGCTTCAAACGGTTACAAACTGAGTTCTATGCTTCATGCATGTTCAGGAATGGTATTTTGGCCCTTTTCTGAACAGCGCATTCATACTGACATATTTCTTAGTCTTTATCTTATTCTGCAAAATGGCCCAGATGGAGTAGTACATTAAATTTGCATCTGGAGAATTCGAAAGCGACAGTGTGGAAAAAATAAAGTGTGGAACATGATTTTTTAACTATTCTGGATTCACACGAACTTTATGAGACTGAGACCGGTGCCAAATCACATCTAGTTGTGATTTTCCAGCCAAATATAACGCAATCACACTATTATTTTGAATCCCATCTCGAATAGCTTTTTGTTCTATAAAACTTAGACGCAAATTCTTGTGGAAACTTGTAAACAATATAATCACCTATCATTCATATGAATTTCACGTAGTTAGCAATATCAGTTTGACAGATATATCTGCATATAGTAGGTAACACTTCAATCTTCTATCGCTGTAGATATAATTTTGACTAAGTAAAAGTATCTTCTCCGATTTTTACGCCTACATTTGATTATTGGTGTAATTAAAGAAAAAAATAGTTTTCAAGACGCAAAGATAAATGTGCTCCATAATCAAAGCAATCGCGCTATGTTATAGATCGTTAATTACAATAACTAGATTAGTAGAAACTGCACTTAAAATTCTTTTCTTCTGCTTTTATCGTTTTTACCAGATTTGATTCTCAAGTATTAATTTTTGCTTAGAGATCGCATAAGCTTGCTATTAAGGAAGAAACATTTATCCGAAAAATGTACCCACTAAGAGGTTCAATAATAAGTAGTTCCAAATTAAGTTCATAGAAATATTGGAGAATTCTTGAAGGAAAAGTTGTTAATTCTGCTATATTGAGAAAGTATAAATTCGATTCTCGCAAAAAAGCAATGATTTTTTAATAGTCAGTCTGGAGGCTGTATAACCATTGTCCTACTTTAATAAATCCTGTTACAGATGTTTTTGTATTTATTAAACTTCATTACTAATCAAATGAATGTTGTACCTGAAACACAAAAAAAATTTATCTTAACTCCATTTTACCCCTTTACCCTCAGTGAATCGGTAACATTTACAGCTTAACATTTGCAGCTCATACCTTGTATAAAAGGCTTATCAATTTCCTAATTTATTACTTCATTTTTCTTCAACTTTTTTTTTGTTTTTTTTTTGTGTTTTTTTTTTCTTTCTTGGTAAGCCTATGTAGTTCTCTTACTTGTTTTATTTACTGAACAAAAAATACAATATTTTGTTACGCTCGATTAAGAAACAAATAACTTCCACTTTCTATTAATAAACCAAAGGCTTTATTTGTTTATTACTTTTGTTTGTTTATTCTCCAACACGGTCAACTGCATTTTCTTGGCTTCACCCAATTTGTTTAACTTTTTTTTCCTCCCTCTCCAAAATCCAAAAATTTCTTTTGCATTCCTTGGTTTTCTGGGTAAACATCGCATAACACACAACACACACAATAGGACGTCATCTTCATTGCCGGAATTGTATCAACAAATTTAAATGTGTCATCCCTGAGAAATGAGAAGAGAAAAATAACAAATAGTACAGAAAAGAAAATTCAAAAAAAAAAAAAAAAAAAACGAAAAGGAAAAGGAAAAAGAATTGAAACAGATTTGAATTTCCCTTGAGGAATCCCTTAATATGCCTAAATGCAAAAAAAGGTTACCAAACTCTTTAAAAATGTGCAGTGGCGGTTTTGCATGTACTTTGACAAGTACTCTAAAAATACAGTATTAATTAAAATATTATTATTATATTATATATAATGTTAATTTTATTTTATTTTATTTTATTTTATTTTATTTCAGGTAAGTGAATCCAGTTGCTTTTTCAACTCTAAATGCGAATTGTTGTAAGTAATTCCTTTTAACAATAATTTTTAATTACAATTAAGTATTTTTTTTTTTAACTTTATATATCACATATGATAATTACGAATATCGATAGACTAAACCAAAAATAGAGTTTTTAAAATTTTTATTTCGACATAATATTTTCGTATGAAAATTAAATATGCGCGTATTCATTTTCGCATTCAAGTGATACCTTCTAAAGTCGGGAAAGTTTTTACTATTGAATGATCAAATGTTATTGAAACAGATTATATCAATATGAATGAAATAATTACTAGCAGTTAGTTATAGTAAAAAGTATTTATTACATACAATATTTTTTGAGTTTTAATCGTTGTGATATATCTTTTCCACAAAAATTCTTATTTTTTTATAGCCTATATAGAATTGTTATTTCTAAATAGATACTTAAAAAAAACAATAGCTTTGTGTAAAATGTAACAGTCCATAATCAAAAAGTAACACACATTTACATAATAATTACAACTACAAACAATTTTAAAAAATAAATTGATATAATATAAATTAAAGACAAAGATAGAGTATTAGTAATTACTACAGATCATAAAAAGTCTTTCCTAAATTTTTACTGATTAGCGTAAAAACTACGAGACCATTTTGTACTAAGACATATAGCCAGACACAACTAGGTCATATAGTCACTTGGCTTAATCATAACGAAGTCTACATAGTTTTTGACATTCTCAATCACTGTGTTTTAAATATATAAAGAACTCAAATGTGCACTTGATTAGTGCTATTCATATTATTCGAATATTTTAAAAACCGAAACTATTCGATTAGTTGGATAGAAAATGATGTCTCTGTAGCTAAAAAAAAATCGATTTTTTTTGAATTCAAAGTCCTCAAATATACGGAAACGAAGCTGCAAGAAAAATCGAATTATTTTGTGAATTTGAAATCTTCGAATATGCGGATTCACGATTATTATTCGTATTGTATATATCCTTTATGCACTTCGAGAAGGGTCTCTTTTATGTTAGTATTTCAAGTCATGTTCTTCTGATTTTCGATCTACGTCAAGACCTCTACTTTTTCACCGCATGGTGTCTGCACTATTTATTAACCTAGTTTCTGCTTCTACTATCTAGATCTAATTTCTTTGTTTTGAGGACTTGAATCAAATATGGCTCTATCGTTCGCATGTTTTTTGTGTTCTTTCTTATATTTTCCACTATATTTTCGGAATTTATTGGCTCAATCTGTGGTATTATTTCGCCTCTATATGTGAGCTACAATATAAGGTTTGCTCTGTGTTGGCACAGTCTTCGTCGCCATAAATGGAGTCGAGTAGATCTGCCTTTTCCATGCGGTATAAGTACTTACAAAAATATCCATCTCCGTTTAGCATCATAGTAGTGAGATAGTAATTTGTGTCTCCCAATTTCTGTTTGAATGAGTTGGTTATATTAGGTAACAGTCAAGCTGTCCATCTTTTCTTATGACTATTATAAATTCATAGGATATTGCGGAATTATTTTTTGAAGCCAAACTTGAATATTAAAACGTTTTTATAATGACAGATTTATTTCAAAAATTATTGTACTGAAGGCTGACAAAAGCAGGATAGGCACAGAATCAAATGAACTCTAATCATTTAACGTGGCATTTATCAAATTCTCTTTAAGGCACAAGGTTTGTAAGTGCAAAGGAACTAGAAGAAGATTAACATAATTAAAGTAAATAATCACATAATAAGCTTTTAAGCGGAGTGGTATATCATATGTTATATAGTGACAACCATTATATCGAGTTATGTGATGTCAATATTCTCTTAAGTTCTCGTTGTGGAATATATTAGCTAATGGTAATAGTGACAGTAGCGCTTATAGAGTGGTAGTGACTTTTGACTTATTTGATGTCGTTGTGATATCTGAATATGTAAGGCACGTCTATATGTGCGGATTTTGATATCAAAGTAATATATCCAGATATTGATTTGAACTCTGCGTAAATCATTCACTTCAAACAAATGCTTTCTTTCACTAATTTTCCTTTCTAGCTATCTTTTGAACGTTCACTTAACCTAAAAGTTACCGACTGATCCGCACATGTTAAATAGAATATAACATTTTTCACCTACGAGCACATGAAATTTTCAATGGCATTTTAATGTATTGCTGTCAATACACTTTCTCCCACATGTGGACATTCATGAGTAGCATGTAAACAAATGTCAGTGGAAAAGGACTTGCATCCCTTTTAGATTAAAAATAGTTACAGAATTATTAAGGGTTGCCTGTGTTTGGCGATTTGTGTTCAAATCGTTTGCCTTAGCCAAACTTCACTTGCGAGGAGAAAAACAAAACGAAATACGACTACGTCTTCACAACCGGGATAAGAGAGCCTGCAGCACGTGTACACCGCATCCATCCTTCCACATTATTTTGAAATTGTACAAGAGGATTGTATGCGGTGCCAATGCAAAATAAACAAAATAAATACAAGAAACACTTACATTTGCAAATAAGCAAGCACTGGAAAATAAAAGAACACACGAAGTAACATGGAACAAGCGAAAAGCGAGAAGCGAGAAGCCCAGAATAATGTAAGGCGACAGCAAAGTACAAGGAAAGCATTTCTAGTACCAAATGGAGAAGTATGCTTGTTCTACTACTGTCATTGCTGTCAATTCAGGCGAACGAAGAGGTTTTATTTCGGTACAAATTCATATGTAAACAAAAATCACAAAAATCTTTTAGAGCTAGAGAACCATGGTTCCTGCATATCAAAAAAATTTTAAATAGAAAAACATATTGTCGAAAATCTGAGTTGCAAAACTCCACAAAACTGTATGAAATAAAATAAACAAAAAGAATAATTCTTCTTCTTATGTTTTGCATTCATTCACCAATATGTACTTGCCATTTTGCATTTTGGTCTATTTAGGAACGTACATCAATGTAGTGTTGATTTGCCACTTAATACTTGACCCTTAGATCTTTTCATACATCACTCCACAAAAATTTAAAAATATATTTAATAAATTTTTAGTACCAGCTATGATAGTAGTAGTTTATTAAAGCCTTTTATATTATATTGAAATTGGCATAAAACTATTATATATATACATAGATATATAAAAAATTGTTTAAAATATATCTTGACTTGAACTTGAACTACATGGCTAATCTATTCCAAATATAGAACCTCTGACTGGATACACAGAAGCGAGTCAAAAATATTTAGGTTCATATCGGTCTTTACAGCGCACTGAACCATAAGTCGGCATGGAGCTATGCTTGGCCTACCCTATGGTATCTCCAGACACATGCTGTGTCTATGTCAAGGCTTGGCCAGAACTAGGCGTCACTTTCTAGGGACCCCCTTCTTTAACAAACTCGGCGATATTTTCAGCATTAGCATTGGCTATACTCTTGTCTTTATAAATGACTCTGGCTGATTTTAGCTTGACCTTATGTTTTCTACCCATTATTACCAGGATTTGTGGATTCAAAACGGGTTTCTTAGCTAATTGAGGAAGATTTGTTCCTCCCTACATCATAACTAACTAACTAAACCTATTTAACCAGCCTAGAAAAGCTCCAACGAAAAAAGGGAGCACATTTTTACTTGTTGTTTTTTAATAATTACAAATTTTCATGTTTTAAAATATATTTATTCAGAGCCCCACATCTTCAATTAATGACATTTGCTTTTTAATTTTTTTTTTCGTTTCCCATATTTAATCATTAAAAAAACAATATATTATATATTTTAATTTTTTTCTTTCCAAACAATTATTATCAATATGCTATTCACAGCAATACCCGTGCTTAGAACAATTTTAGCAGCTGGATCTGTTCTTGTTGCATTTATATGCATATATCGGTATATCCCATTAATGAACATATCTTTTAATCGTGTTATATTCATTGTCTACAAATTGTATTTTTCATATGTTCATTCAATGTAACAGTTCTCTCCATTGGACCAAATTATTCTCTTCTCAGTGACCGGGTAACATACATTTATACTTTAGACATACTGTAATATATGTTTTTGAATACTGTATTGTTTTCATACATAGATTTTCTTCTAATCAAAAGGAACATTAATTTACTATTTGTTAATTGTATTTTCGCTGCATAATATAATATTTTCATTTTAACAAGCAATATTATTCTTTTTGCAGTCATACAAATATAAAAACTATGAAAAAATACAAAAGGTCTGCATAAGCAGCAAGCTTGCAACAACAACGATGTTGTCATGTGTACTATATGAACTTATTTTTGTGTGAAAAACTCATTTATATATTACAAAATAGTTATTTTCTAATTATTTCCAATTAATTTATTATAGATTTAATTCCTGTAATCTAATTATTTATAAAGGTTATATCAAGAAAAATATTAAGCACTATGATTATTGGGAAGGTATACAGAACGGCTTCCTTAACATGTCTTGTGCAAGACTAAGTATAATTATTGAGAAGTTAAATTTTGTAATCCAATAATTTACGAAACAATATACAAAAAAATAGGACCATTAAAATTATGGGAGATGTACCACGGTGAGCTTAAGATGTGCTCTACTAAATATAACATAAATGGGAGATTAAAATTATATAACTAAAACTTTATAACGAAATTATTTCTGGGAAAATGTAAAAGTAATGTTCTACTAAGTAATATTATTATTATTGTTATTGTAGTATAAAGCATTAGTATTAGGAACACACTAGTGGATACATTGTGAAATTGAACCCAATCAATTGTCAGTGAAGCCAAAACAAAAGAGGTATTTAACGCAGGTGATGTGACTTAAGCTTTGGTCAAAGTTTAGTTTTGTATATTTTTTTTTATATAAAAGATATTTCAATAATTTCAAATTCCATAAATTAAAATTCAAGAAACGTTATGCATTTGATGCTATTATAAAGCACAATAGTGCATGAACTTAGATTAAATATGTCTGATATAGTTTTGATGTACTATATAAACTCAATAACGTTGTACTTTAGTGTGAAAAATATAATTAATATAAAATAATAGCACATTATTAGAAATAGATGGTTTTTCCTCAACAGATCTGTTCATTATTACTGCAAATATTTATAATATACATTTATGCTGGATCTAGAATTTGGAAACTATATTTTAATACACAATTTTGTAGCTTATTTTGGAAAACATCAAAACTATAATCCTTTCAGAATTTTTAGTAAATCCAAAAACTCAATTAAACATAAGTAAGCTTAATAAAAAGAACTCGATGGAGCTGGTTTATATCGACCAAAACTTAACATATATTGTATTATAAGTTATCATAATAAAGAAAAATGATCAAATATTACTATTAATTGAACTATTAGTGGTTTAAAAACATAAATCAAGATAAAATGACTTCAAATGATAAAAAAAGTAATCTTTTATCATGATAATGCATCGTATAACAAGGTTTCTGATACACTAAACAAGTAACGGATATTTCTCTTTATAATAAAATAAATAATTTTTTATTTGTCTTAAATTTTTACTCTCAATCTCTCTTTTTATCTTTGTCTCTTCTATACTAAATCACTCTCTGACACACATCCTCTCTAAGGTTTTTCTATGTAAGTTCTTTTTTGTGTTGTTAAAGAGTAGTTATTTCTCTTTCTCACACAACCCAGTTAGAAAAGTCTTCGAAGACAATGTCTGAGAGACAGTCTTTTTTTTACTGTGTCAGCATGATTAAGCGAATTTGCAAAACAAATGCTCAAAACTTGAATCTAAATAGTCTCCATTATACTTGCTCCCTTCAATTGTAGTAATCTCAGCAAGACATGGACGCATCCAGTCTTCGAGACATGTACGCAAAATGTCTTCGAAGACATTTGGGTAATTTATAGGAAAATGTCTTTGAAAACTATCATACATTTGGATGTATCGGTTTATAGGCATGCGTCCATGTCTTTGAGAAGACGCCTTCAATAATGGATTGATCCGTTTCCTACTAGGAATATCTCTCCCTTACACTATCACTTTCTCTTTTTATTCTTTTCTTTTTCTCTCTAAATGACACAAACAGTAAGTTAAAATTCTAAAAATTTCTATTCTTATTAAAAGACCACTACAAGGATTCTAAATTAGAAGCCAGAAGTCGCTTAGCTGGAAGCAAATTTGCGAAGGCGGAAACACATTGATTTACACAAGGTTGGCCCATAATTTTACATTCACACAGCGGGGACTGGACGTGATTTTGTGGCTCGTAACGCGCTGTGAACAAAATATTTTTTGTATGGGTTGCGAAGGATGTTGCAATGCTGCATTCGCTTCAACCTGGAAACATATTTCTTTCTTTGCAACATGTAAACCTATAGATATGTCTGCCTCATGCAGAAATTCAGTTTTAATGCAAATCTGCCTGTTATTAAATAAAGAAGTAAAAAATCCCTTCAAACGCGAATTTTCATGTAAACAGAATGACAAGCAGTCAAGTCAAAACCGATAAACTGTCGTAAATCTTTACTCGTATGTAAATAAAAATAATTCAAGTTTTTTCATCAGTTTGGATTTGCAAAGCAAGAGTGCAATAAAAAATAAAAAATATAACAAAAAAATAACAAACAAAATGCAACAACTCAAAAATAACAACAACAAAAAAGTGATTTAACACTAGAAGTTGGAATCAATGTAGAGCACGAGATGCAATCCTGCTGTGAAACCAGCACATTTGGTGGTACAAGTACTTGCACCGGTTCTCGCTGCAGCACCAGCGGCACTGCAAATTGCGGTGCATTCCGTCATTCCGTATGTGTAGCAGCACATTTTTATCAGGCACATCAGAAATATCGTCAGCGGCAACTGCACCAACCAACCACACTGACTGCAACGGCAGTACAACCAACATTATTATTTTTATCTTCCACGCTCAGCTATTGCTACTGCAAAGCGTACGGGTTATCCGCATATCTGTCTGTTTGCTCTTCTCTCCATCTGTGAAATCAAGTCCTCAGTTGTAATATGGCAAAGCCTCCGACATGAAATCGGATTTGCTTAAATATTTTTTGACAAAAAAAAAGGGAAAATATGCGAAACTAACGCCAAGATGCCAAGATGGCAACGTCAAACAAGTTGAGAAATCACAAGGGATAATCACAAGCAAAATATAAATAAATAACTACATAAATACATATATATAGTATATTTAGATATATGCTTATGAGTTCTATAAAAAACTTATATATACGAAAATTTCAAATCTCAAATATGCCACAAAAATTAATCAAAAATGATTTGCACAAATCTGAAATTTTGAAATACTCGTAATCTCTTCGCTGTTGGAAAATTCAACTGTCAGATGGTAAGAGTGTAAGCGACACCTGTAAGATTTTTAATAGAACATATTTTTAATATTTTCTTTTGGTAGAGAGGTTTCAAATAGTACTGAATTGCAACAATAAAATATACTCGAAACTATCAAAAATTCAATTTATGAAAATAAATAAAAATTTTTGTTCTTGCAATTCAATACTGTATGAAACCTTTCTTTTTAATAGACATGAAGTTATTAGGTTGTTCGCGGAAAGTAATTGAAAATGACAGACAGTTTTCGTATAGTAAACAAATACCTTATTAAATTATATATTCAAGTGATCATAAACTGTTGAATTTGATAAATTTAACATCAATCCGATCTCATGTGTTGTTATTCGCCGGTTCGCATCAACTAATGCCTTTATCGCGTCTTTATCAGCTTCAATCGGCCTTCCCGAACGTGGTACATCTTCGACATTAAAATTGCCGGATCGAAATTTAGCGAACCAGTTCTGGGACTGGCGTACTGTCAACACACCTCCTCCATACATATCGGAGAGGGTAGTAAAACAATAAGATATGTCGAAAACGCTGCTTATCACCAACCACCAACCAAAAGCTACTGCGTAGAATTAATTGAAATTTTTCACACATAAGCCTTGCCATATGAGTTCTCAAAGCATATAAAAATTACACGACTTTAGTATGAAGTTGGGTGCAAAAAAATATAATTACATCCTCTGTCGGGACGAAATTACTTTCCGAACAACCTATTAGTTTCTATTAAAGAAGTCACTGCCGTTATAACTGTAGTTAAAATCAAATTTAATATTTTCTTTCGTAATGTTTGAAGTGAGTTCGATGAAGTAACACTTACAACCTATTTCAATTAATTAGTGTAATAGTGCTTTATAGTGCTTTATTAACAAAATAATAGTGCTTTATACAATAATTTTTTAACAATTTCTAAGTGACTTTTACATAGTGATTATATACTATATATCGATAGCTTACAGCTTGTAAGGTGTGGTACCTACTTGTGTCTAATGGAACACAGAACAAAAATAACAAATCAAAAACTCTCACAGGAACCAACCATTTGTTTTAGCTAACCATTCAAAAACATTTCCAGAAAGGCGAGAGTGGAATATAGCGCATTAACGTCTACAATGTTGATTTGATACACGCTGATAGCTAATCATATTTAAAAATACACTTAAAAAAGGATAAATTAAGGATATGGCTTGCATAAAGTATTTTTTTTTTTTTTTTGCTGCTATATACCACGTCATTAACATAATTAAGAGTTTAAAAATTCAGCAGCTTCATGAGCTTGGTCATGTCATGCGAATTGAAGAAAGTGCCCCGGCTAGAAAGTTGTTTGATTCAGTACCCGCAAATGGAAAATGTGGTAGAGGACATCCGTATCTTCTCTGGAAGGACGCTCGGTACTACCAACTGTCGTTAGCAAGCAACTAATCGAGCTGGTTAGCGGAGGTTACTCGATGCGATCACGGACGACTTACATCTGTAATGGCCAACTATGTAAGTAAGTAAGTAAAGTAAATCTCACACTGTGGTTGTCGATGCTTTCCACTTAGTGCTAAACAAAACAAATCATAATTTTTTAACTTCATATATAGTACTATTTACACTTATGGATTCATCCATACATAATTACAACAAAAACAAATAGCGCAACATCGGTAATCACTGAAAAAAATAGTAAGAAGTTAAATAAAAGTCCTGTAAAAAATGTGCAATGCAAAATTAATTTTTATGAACTCAATATTTTTTACATAAAGGCACAGAAAGTTGAGTTTACATGGAAGACAGAAAAGATTCAGAGAACTATGTCTGATTACGAAAGCTTAGTAAATAACCTTATGACCTCAGAGTATAGAATCCATCTTCCAATGCATCTAATGCAGTTCGTTAACCTTAAAGACGGTCGCAAATTTTTCTGAACATTACAACAGATGGTTAGAATTTAACAATCCATATTTTCACAGCCAGGAAATCACTTATTTAATATTTTCAATAAGTTCCCACTTCCCATACTGTTCTGCATACAGTAAGTTTGGATACAATTAGTGCTATAGCTGCTCTCTCCTTCTGACATTAAAAGGTCCTCAACGGACGATGACATTCTGGCTTTTATTCGAAAGGCGGAATGTCTTCTGTTCGATTAGGGTCAGTTGCAGCTCAAAAGATATCTGGTCGCAGTGCTCTGCTCCGTTGGGAGCTAGTAACCCGTATATTTCTATTCTATTCTATTTTAGTGTTATAGATAGCTGCTTTCTTGACGAATTTAACAAACTGCACTCTCCAGAAACCCATCTATGGGTGAATTTTTTTATAATACGTTAATAAGTATGACTTTTTTATATACAAGTATATCTAATTCGCATTATTTCATATAAATTTTTATAATTACAATTTAGTCAGAGGATTGACAACCAGATGACAGTGAAAAACAAGCTTTTGATTAATCATTTTTTCAAAAAGAATTATATTTTTTTGCGATTTCACTTGAATTCTCTTTGCATATTGTATAATTACACATTATGTACATGATAACGTGTGCACATCTATCTATTTTAATAAATTTATGTGTACATTCTCCCCTTTTCGAAATGAATTTACACTGCATTTTCATGTTTAGTTTTACTTGTAATTAAATAACCACAGTTTTCATGTCACTTTCCACTTTCCGTCGCCCATTACAAGTCAACCTATAATGTTGCTGTCAGTGGTGGTGTTGCCGATATGGTTGCTGTTGTTGCTGTTGTTGCCAGTGTTGCCGGTGTTGCTGTTGCCGCTTTAAAATTTGCAACATTTGAACAAGTTGCGCAAGCATCTCAAGTGCTCACTTGTAGTATTTTATTTAACAACTCTCGCAATAAATTAACAAGCGCACATGCAAATTCTTGACATATTTGCATTTGCTGCATCAGCATTTGCAACACCAGATACACACGCCACCGCAATAGTCACCGCTACAGTCACAGTCACCATCATCGTCATCGCCATCGTCATCGCTACCGCCAACACCGATCCGAATGGCGACTCGAATGGCGTTACAAGGAAGGCACGCGTGCATTCTTATGGATGGAAATATCTTGGCTTTCAGTATTTTACATTGTGTTGCCGCGTTGAGGTGCATTCGTTCTCACCGCTGCAGTAACTTTTGTTTCTTCGTCTTCGTCCTCATCCTCATCCTCATGCTCATCCTCGTCCTCGTCTTCATTTTGCAACTTCATGTGCAGCAAGTTTTGCATTTCTGCAATTATTTTCCTCATGTATATTTGTTGGTAACGCGCCTCGTCATCTGCTTGTTCGGAAGTAATTTATCATAAAAGTGTCCGCTATGTGGCAACTACATATTCCAAACACGCCAACGATGCAAGTCGGCAGTCCAGCATACCAAACCAAATGGTCCAACAGATATACCCGCTTAAATTCCCACAAAGTTTATATAAATTGCTTTTGCGCTGCTGTGTGCAGTGTCAAGCACTTTGTACCAGCGAATTCAAGCAAATGCTGCTTGTTCGTTGATGATGAAGGATGTGCACCACTCAAGTACAGTATTTATGGATTTTTTCTTCATTTCAACCAGAAAAACAGACCAGAAAACTGAAAACGAAAAACAGAAACTGCTGAGCCGCAAAGGTACATCATCGCATCGCGTGGTTCGTCTCCACGTTGTCGTATAATGTGAGCGCATCAAGTCAAGTCAACGTAAGATGAATGGAGTCTCCATAGCAGTTAAGACGCTTAAGAAGTTGCTTTGAATGCTTTGGCATTTTTATTCATCCTACTGTTGCTGATGTTGCTGATGTGGCTGTTGTTGCTGCTGTTGCTGCGAGTATTGGTTGTGAAGGATATCTTCTACTGTATGGGTTTTATGCATTTGGCAAGCAGTACGCATTTGTGTCACTTCGTTTAACGTTAATCGCCGAGTACTTGGTTGCATGCAACGTACGGTATTAGTGGCGTGACAAACAGGGTTTCGTGACACACTTCAAATTTTATGCGCTTCCCATCACTTAAAATGTGAACTAAACATTTCTTGTGCAGGTTCAAACAGTTGCTTTGGGACAGGATACATTTCCGAATGGTTTTGCTCTGTGCACTCTAAATAACAAATTGGTCCAAAATTGTTATTAAACGCAATAGTCAAAGTATCTATTTTCATTTGTGAAAGTGACACGCGAAAAATGCAGTAAATGTAAATGTGGGTTAAGTGCACTTTAAAGGATCTACAAATGAGCAAAACCAAAACGTTTATATTAATTTTCAATATTTTTTTATAGTAACTTCATTGAAATAAATCAGAAATGATAAGTCCAGACCTTTATAAACCACATTTACAACAAAAATTACAGTTACGAACACAAAACTAAAACATGAATATAATTAAAAAAAATTTTAAAAAAAGCACAATAAAGCACTGACTTAACACGATCCAACAAACAACACGACACATTTCATCTAATCATTTTCATAATTATTTTAAGCTATAAGAGCAATATGATTTATATCTCGTAAATTAAATACATTTAATTCATCATATTTCTAACTATTTCCATGCTTCTGAATAGTATTTTTGGTATCCTACCGATTCTATACATGACATCCAATAAATCTCTAATTATTTGAATCGGTTGAAATAATATGATATATATTCCATTAACTCCATACATTTAATTCATCATATCTCTAACTATTTCCATACTTTTGAATAGTATCTTTGGTATCCCACAGATTCTATACATGACACCCAATAATTCTCTAACTATTTCAAGTCATTGAAATAATATGACTTGTATACTGTCTATTCAATACATTTATTCCTTCATATCTCTAACTATTTCCATGTTTCTGAATAGTTCCGTTTGTATCTTACCAATTCTACACATTAGATACAATGATTCTCTAACTATTTTAAACCATCAGAATATTATGATTTATATTTCCTCAAGTCAATACATTTAATCCGTCATATTTCTAACTATTTTCACCCATCTAAATAGTATTGTTTGTATCGCACCTATTCTACACATTAGAGCCAATGATTCTCTAACTCCTTCAAGCCATCCGAATAATATGATTACGATTCCATCAATTTATTATATTAGATCTAATGAATTTATAATCATTTTAAGCCATATAAATAGTATGATTTATGTTTTATCAAATAAATTATTTGATCCATTCATTCTCTAACTAATTTTATTTCACCTGAATAATACGATTTGTGGCCTATCAATTCGATAGACTTTAATCAATGATTTTCTAACTATAATAAGTCATACGAATAATAAGCCTTTGAATTAGCGATTGACAGCTCTCTAATGGCAAACTTTTAAACTAGTTAATTTCAAATATTTCAAAGACCTGACTTAGGTAAGAGTGATCCCATACGGTAGGCATGATGTCATCCCTCTATAATAGATAACCCTATTTTTTCAATAAGTGTCAAAATTGCTAATAATAGTTAAAAACATTATTAGTTCGACATCAAAGTTTGCAATTATAATATCGGAATCTTATAAAGTTATCAGTATCTTCAATGAGTAGCAATAGCATTGGTCAAGTGAGGTCATATTGGATGTACATAACAAATTGAAAATGTAGCTAAGGATACTACTTCACATAAGTATTTATTCTTCCTGCTTTTGTGAGAAAACATACTAGACTAGAAACAATTTGCGAGTTAATACGCCAAATTACAGAATTATTTGTTCTGGATATTGACTATACCTTATCAAAAACTTGAAGAATATTCAAAAAGACGACTTACCCCACACTTCAATTGAATACCAGATGCAATTCAATGTTTTTGTAACAATCCCTAAGGCATATTTTCGGCACCATTTTAAACCATGTTAAAATAGTGCTGTCGTCCATCGCATAAGATTCATCCTAATCATTTCAGTAGAGAGTTTTTCTACAGTTCTCAAGGAGAACTGCATACTGTTTATAATCTATGCTATAAAATTTTACAATGGAAAAACTCATATGTCATGATTTAGAATTTAGACATCCAAGCAGTTAGAAAATATCATCAAACCAGGGCCATTCAAACTGATTCGAAACATTCTTCTGTATATCTTGTAATGAAAATGTCATCGATATCGAATATTTATATATTGATTCTTTCCCTAATCAGTAAATATTTTTGACATTTAAAGCGCAAAAAAGCTTTAATATTAAATACATTCGTTATGTAAATTAACAACGTCACACTACTAACACTATCTCAAGGTCCAATTTCCCTGCCGGATATATTTAACTATTCTAACATAATTTGATGTGGATTTTTCGCATTCATGGATCATTAAAGTTACAATTAGACAGCGCATACAGAACTCTACTACGCTAAAAATATTTTTACCATACGAAGGTCGGTAACAAAAATAGTTCTGCTAGTAAATGTAAATCAACCCAGTAATGATAATTATTTTTGTCAATCAAAAACAAAATAACCTAATTGTGAAATCATAAAATATGTAAAATAGCCACAATTCACGTGCTCAACGGTCTACCTCGATTTGCACTTACCTACGTGGATTGCTGCCAATCAAAATTCCCATTTTATTAATCCAAAATTATTTTGAATTGAAATGACAGCTGAGAGGTTTTGGTAAATGGCGACTAGGTTCCAACTTCCGTCACACAAATTTATTTATTTATATGTACAATCATGTACATATGTATATACAATATTATTTTTTATATAAAATCATTTCGGCAATTGCTTCCTCACTGTGCAGTTCTAGGAATGTACAAAGATATATACTGCAAAAATATATGTTGGAAACCAATGACGTTACAAACCTTTTTTGATTTATTTCTCTATTGCTTTTGATCCCATTATAAATTTTGGAAAAAGAAAATATTATATTTCTATTAAAATCAGCTGAAATGGATTTGAAAACTTAAGTCACTAGATTTAAATTGTATGGATGAGGCGCTAAAAAGGGTCACTTATAGACTTTATTCTTAGGACGTCTACAGTAGCGGTCATATAAATCGCATCACCTACCAAATATCATATTTTCGTCAAATATTCTATAAAATTGAAAACTACTTTTGTGAAATATATATTTATTTGATTTTTATATGTAATTCCCATCATTTTATAAAATATTTAATCTTCGATTTGAGATAATACCTTGAAAATACAAGGTAATATTCCTGCATATCCTTTTTTTGAATCCATAAAAAATCTGCTACTACTAGGAAAACAATTTTTTTTGTAGTTTACTGTAGACACTTTAACAACTTACTGTTGTATTCACAGAACATATAAATATAAAAAAAAATAATGAATATATGGTAAAAAAAAAAGGATGAATACATGGTAGAGTTACCTCTATCCTTAATTACAGCCTTAATCAGAGATCGCATGAAGTTCACTTGAGTTTATTAATTTTCCTGAGAAATTTCGTCATATCAAATTTTTTTTTATAGCTTTATTGCACTCTCTGCAATTTTTTCCAATTTGATTTGAATCCGCACTCTCTGCGGATCAGGGCTGTGTCCTGGTCACGGAAGCACTTGAATTCCTTCTTTTTAAAGGAAATTCGTTAATGTTTATGAATAAAAATCTTACCGATTTTGTGCGGAAGCACCGAACGGAATCTTGATATATTGGAAAGTTGCAATAATAGAAAGGCTCTTCCGTTGATGGTTTTAAATACGGGTGTAAGATGTTAATATATTTCTTTGGTGCTATTTTTTTATTTCAGAATAGGTCAGTTGCATTTTGTTGATAGTTGAATTAAGCAGGATAATCGTTAGGAAAACAGGATGGTAGGTTTATCATTCCCTTTTCAATATTGAGAAATTTATCATATTAGCAAGAGGTCTAGCCGACGGATACGTATGGTTTTCAAGATTTAAAACATGTTTCTGCATTATACTTTCGAACTCGACTTTAACCATCAGAACTTTCAAATAAAAATGTATTCATTGCTGATATACCAGGGTGCTCTAGTTATCATTCTTAGGATCCTTGATGGCGCTCTTTACAGGATTTTTGTATTTGACGAGCAGGCGTTGCCATACAGCTGTAAGCCGAACATTCGGATAGGTTTAATGACTTGTTTGTAAAACAAGACTTTATACTCTAAACAGGCATGAAGTATTATAAGATAATATTTCGTTCACGGAGTGGGTTGTGGTTCTTTTTCCACTCATTGACTACGCTCATAGCGCTAATGAATATGTGTTTGCCTCAGCGAAATAAAAGAATATGATAAAATCAGAGAACGCAAGTAACAATTGGCGAATAAATGTCCCCTTATGCATTGTCAATGTTAAATATTTTTTGTAGTAAGTTTTGCTTAAAATTGCCAATGGCAACTCTGTAGATTGGGCAGCGTCGTTGTATTTAAATTAAATAATTCTTTTTTTTTTTTTTTTTTGTAATTTTTCTTTCACGTCTATAAATTTCTGTGCAAAATCCGTAAAATTATCTGTTTACATTGTTCTGACGTTAACTCAGCCGCGTCAAGTGTTAATTTGATTTTATTTTAATTGCATTATTCCAATTTATTTATGTTTTTATTTATGTTTATTTATGGTTGTTTGCATATTCATTACGTGCAAATGCATATAAATATTTTGATATTTATTGGTTTTTTAATACTTACCTACGTGTCTGCTCTATAATTTCCCTTCGATGTGTATATAGATAATTTTTATTATTTTTCTCTACTTTAATTTTTTTTTTCTGTTCTTTTTTTTTGTTACACATAATTAACAACTTAATTGGCGAGAAATTTGTTGAGTGCTCGGTATATGGTAGCAGCATTGAAACAAAACAATTACAAAAAATATATTAAAAAAACATATAAAAAAATGGATTAATAAATGCGAACAATTAAAATTTAATACACAGTAAAACAATTTATAAAATTCATGCACTGGAATTTATTTTTTAAATTATTAACTCACAGAAAAATAATATGAAAAAATTTAATAAAATTAATTGTTGCGCCTCCCTCACATCCTGCCTGCCGCCCTGTCCTGTCCAACTGTCAGCCTGCCAGGCTGCCAGGCTTGGTTAAATATTTAATGTAAAATATTTTAGACATAAACTCGTTAACAATAACACAATAAAGCATTGTGAACATTTGAAAGAGCAAATCATTTAATTTTTGCTTTAATTTAATTTTAATTATATTATAAATTCATTTAATGCTAATATAAAAGCCAAATGTAATCCATTTAATGGGCGGTCCAATAAGGTTTTCGACCGTTTGAATTTGATCCCATATGACTTCATTCACGGTTAATTAAAAACTCTTTTTATGCGTTCGGCTTTCGTTGATTAAACATTCTGACTTTAAATTGTCATTAAATATTTTATTAAATGTATTTATTATATTTTTTTTATAAAATTTATTCAATACATTATTTTTATTAAGTTTATTTAAAGATTTTTTCACAATAAATATGAAATATTTTGTGTTTTGTGTATTATATCTAGCTCTTGAAAAAGCAAATATTTAATGAATAATTTTTTAAATTAATAAATAATATATTTGTTTTTATTTTTATTTTTTTTTAATTGTTAATTAAGTAAGCCTACAATTGAAATTTTATATAAATAAAAACAAAAAAGACTTTGAAACCAAATTGTATTTAAAAACTTAAATTAAATTAATTAAATTGCTTAAAATTAAAGATAAAATGCATAAAAATATATAAAAAATGTGAAATACTAAAAAATTCTGCATAGAGTCTGACCAGGAATCTTCCCACCATATGAATTAACTTCTTCAACTCCCTAAATAAAGCCGTATTTCACCATCTAAAACTTTAGCGATTAAGTAGTAATATCGGTTAAATGTAAAACATAACAAGGATCGATTATTATTATTATTATGAAAAAGGGATAGTATACAGTGATTTAAAAGATCTATTGTGCCTCTTACTAGGATTACAGTGTTGCTCCAAATTCAATTTCTTTAATGAAAGACAGTACAACACCTATCTTTCGTAGTCTTGCATCCATGTTTTCAATGAAAAAGCCTCCTAGCTGTTCCTGCCGCTTGTGCATCAGTACCGGACACTCCCTTACCACATAATATGCGATTTCTTTCTCTTTCTTTCTATATTCTTTCTATATTCTGTAAATATATAGTCTGAGTTGAATTGGTTTCCTTACTTTGTTAGGTGATTATTCAATCTACAGTGATCGATTAGTACTCCCGTAATAATTTTGGTATTATACTTCATTTGTTCTATGCAATTCTTAAAGCGTTTCAGGTTGCAAGTCCCTAAAAGCATTTTAGATTCTGATAGTCTTGGTTGCTATTCCCAATAGAGTTCTCTTTCTTTTTCCTCTCCGCCGTTCAAAAGAATGAATACAGTTCCTTTCCCTAGACTGCAGAAAGGTTCTAGATCTATCATTATTGAATTGATGTAAAATTCGAATTTCAAGTGATCGTTCAATAAATTAAAGCTATTCACATAATGCAAAATGAAATTTGACATAACTGTCATCTATATTCCTAATTATAGATATATTGAAGTAAGTTCAAAATTTGACAATTTGACCCACTTTGGAATTCTGTGTATGTCTCGCTGAGGTATTGAACTGTATTTGCGTTATTTATGGTATTTGTACATCGTGTGAAAATATTAGAGTAATCGAGTATAAGACTTTTTTCAGAAACCAGTGTTCCACTTTTTCGTGTATAAGAAAAGTTTGGAAAAAAGCTATTTATGTTTTGAAAATTTTAAATAAAACTCATAGAGCTATTCCATAAATTATTAACTAATAATTCGTACAATTTTTTTATCTATAAAATCTGTTTCCATTGGTCTTGTGCATTTACTACGCTTCAACAGTTATAATAATTTTTTAAAATTAATTGACTATAAGTGTTATTCATTTTATAGTTCCAAAGTTACACGCAAATAATTTTAGATTTCGAATCAAATTTTTATTTCAATATACTGCTTAAATCAGCCAGCCGAAACAATGTCTTGCTGCCGCCAGTTGGTGGTACTGAGCGCCCCTATATCATTGGTCACTTGGTCCTTCCAAAGAAGTTGCAGGCATCTTCTATCGCATTTTTAAAAAGAGATAGCACATATCTTGACCAGCAAGCCTTACTTACTAACCAACATTATTCTATTATGCAAAGAAATACTGCATTAATTTTTTCAAAACTATCGGTAGAGTAACATAACTTCTTTTTCTATATTGGACAACATTTGCGAATAATACAGTAATGTGTACCATCATTACTTATATCTTAGGACTATAATCTGGTATTGCTACAAGTGTATCAAGTCCATGCATGGTCTTGACTAGCGAGCTCTACTTGCCTATCTACCTTCTTGGTCAATCTGTAATCGCTGTGAGTTAGTTTCACTTACCTACCTTACCTTACCTACCTACCTAGTTACTTTCTTGAACTACGCGTGGTCTCGGCCAGAGAGCTTAACGTATCTATCTACTTTGTTGGTCTATCTGTGGTCTCGACAAGTGAGCTTTACTTATCTATTTTCATTTTTGGTTTATGCGTGGACTCGACCAGCTAATTTTGCTGGTCTTCTTGGTCTGTGTGTGATCTCAGACAGCGAGCTTAACTTTTCTATCTATCTTCTTGCTCCATGCTCCGTGCATGGAGTGCGCTTTGCTTACCTACCTACCTTCTTGCTCCATGCGTTGTGTGCGCCAATCAACTATTTTCACCTAACTACCTTTTTGTTGTATGTGTGGTTTCGTTCCTCAAACTCTTTTTATCTACCTATCTTCTTATTCGATTAAAAAAACAGAAACTCTATAACACTTCTTTTGTTATACACTGCCTCTCTCAAAGCCTTGACTAAAATTCTTGCAGCTACCACATTTGAGAAGCTTGATTGATTGCCTTATTATTGGAACACGTTTCCTCTTAATATTCAACAAAAAAAATCACATCTTAACTATCTCTATAATCTGGTATCGCTATAGATCCCTCAGTCCTGTGTATGGTTTCGTTAATCTAACTTTACCTACATTGTAATGCTGTTTTAAAAGAAATACTTATATTGAGTTCCAAATAGCTTTTGTGAGACATGTATAAGTTTGACTAAACCACAGCTTTATATTTTATTTCCTTTCTTGTTTTGTCTTTTAGGCTCAGCTGATACAAATCTACAGTACTTACTTTATATTACTTCTAAATTTAATTTATGTTTTTCAGTACACATACTCTGATTTATGTAAAATACATTATGCATATAAAAAATAAAAAATTTTCGAAAAATTATTAATTTCATAGCTTTTCCGTTTAACAAACAAAAGATTTCACAAACGAACCTGCAACAAAAACAAGTACGGCAACAAAGACAAAAGCATATTTTAAATTAAAAAGTCAAAACTCATAAATTTTGCAATAAAAAGCAACATCAGTAACAATATCCTGACAATAGCATATCCTGTTGGCCCGTCTGTCCAAACGAACGAACACACGCACCAACCATGCAACTACACAGCCAATCAACGACCAAACCAAACGAGCAAGCGTATGTACAGCTTACGTTTGTCGGTCGGCTCGTTTAAAAGCCCATTCGGTTTTTTTTTCGGTGTATATTTGTCAATGTGTTTGTTTTTTGCTTTTGTTTCTTCTGTTGTTGTTTTTTTCTTTTTTTCTTTTTTTGTTGTAATGTTCAAATGCGGCTACTTTTAGTCCCTTTTATCGTTGCAGTTATGTTTGTTGGTGTAAATGCGTGCATTTACACGCACAAACAACGGACGAATCTGTTGTTGATGGGCTCGCCAATGCTCGTTTGCACTCATTTCATATGTCTACACAGGATAATGCATTCATATGTGGCATAAACGAAGTTGCAGCACTTGCATTAATAATCATTAAAATTATTGTAAAGCAACAACAAAAACAAAAAATATTTAAAAAAAATAATAATAATAGAACAGCAACAAAAAGTGATTCCCAGCTGCAACAACAACAAAGTGCAACAACCGAATTTTATATAATGCCGCAAATAAACTGTGAAAACGCATTCAATGAAATCCTGGCAATGTCGGCGGCGTTGTTGGCATCGTAGTTGGCGCTGCCACTGCTGCTGCTGCTGTTGCCGTTTTTATCACAATGCAACTAAATAGTATACAACATTGCCATGATCCTTCCTTCATACCCCTTTTACTTATAGAGTAGTGTATAGTGGTCGACCGTTTATTACAATGTTATACTCTGGTTATACGTGCGTTTTTTTTTTTTTGTTTTTTGTAAACGCATGCACGTTGTTAACCGCAATCGCTATTGATATCAACGTCATGATATTTTAAAATCAAAAATAAATAAAATCATAAATGATAATCATAATTTGCAATTAGCATTTTCACAGAAAATTATTGTGCAAAAATAGATGCACAAATGTGCAGCAGCAACAACAACAACAATAATAACAACAGAACTGGTGCCATAAACAAAATAACTGATATTTGTTGTTGTGCATAATAGTTAGGTTTGCAGGAGCGGAGTTACTCAATTGCGATTAGTAGAATGAAATGTAGATGGCGGGCAATGCGGAGTTTGAATTTTATATTTTATTAGTCTATTTGCAACATTGTTGTTGCTGCATTACATTGCCATTGCAAGCAATGGTTGCAATAAAGTGTAATTTAAGCACGTAAGTCACACTTATTTAAGACTTAAGACCGGGATTGCTTTAAGCCAACACAAGTAAATCATGTTTTAACGCTCAGTTCATAAAAGCGGTAACGCACTGAACGGTCCAATTAACTGCAATCAATTTTACATGATTTTGGCATTCGAACTATTGGCAACACTGCATAAGTATTTCGCTTAGGCCCATATTACGAACACGATCAATACATTTGTAGCTGCTTCCGTGTAAAGCCCAGCACTAACATCCATATCAAATTTTTTTTTTTTTTTAGAAAAAATATTTTCCACAATGTCAAAATTTTGTAAATCATGTGATATGCCTTCTGCTCAAAAAGTACTCGGATTTTGTAAATAAAACACACAAATTTAAATTTTATTCCAAATTTATTTTATCTCTTGCAAAATATGCTCCTTCTGAAGCGATACACATATGCGAACGCTTAACCCAATCTTCCATACACTTTTTGTAGGCACGTGAAGGTATGGCTTTTAGTTCCTTCAGCGAATTCTCTTTTACCGATTCAATCGACTCAAAACGCTTACCACGAAGGGACAATTTGAGTCTCGGGAACAAGAAAAGGTCGCACGGATTCAGATCTGGCGAATATGGTGCCTGAGCGCTGACAGTGGTGCCGTGTTTGGTCAAAAAGTCACGTACAACAAGAATTTTCCATAGTAAAAAATGCTAAATGCACTTGAGGTAGTTTCACATTAACAGCTGCTGTAAACAAACTAATAGACAGATGGCGCTCAAATTTTTACCATATGTCAAAAAAAATTTTGGAAAAGGTCTATTACTTAAGGAGTAGTTAACAAAAAAACAAAAAGATACTTTTTAAGCAGAAGGTATAACCAAATAATTCGTCCGTCACTTCTATATTGTTGTGTAGCGTTTAGAAAAGCTCCAAACAGCCAGGTAAAAATTGCACAAAGCCAGGCTCTGAGAAGACTTTTCAAAGTTCCATGGTACATTAGAACGAATGACATCCTCAGGGACATCAAGATTTATCCCATCAAAAAATACATAAAGAATAGAGCCCTGAAATTATTTACGAAAGCTGACAGACTTACCAACACCGCGTTATCAAATCTCAAAATGGTTACAGGCTCCTCGGGGAGGTATGCAGATCTAAGGTCAATTATTGCTAAGTCTGATGAAGTGATAAACAATAATCTAGTCAAGGTGTAAAGAGGGGTTTTGAAAGTACCTCGAGTTAAAAAAGAGTATAAGTGCTTAAGTGCACTGGCACAAAACAGCTTCAACATAATAATGTTTTATATGGAGCTTTATACGAAATGGATGTTAGTGAAAAATTGAAGACATTAAAAGCAGTAACAACTGTTGAGATCGACAATTAATTGATCGTCTGCATAACATAACCCTTAAAGATTGGTGATTTTTTTAGTTGGTATGCCGGGAAAATTCATTGTAAATTTTGTGGCAAAAAGACCTGAAAAGTAATACTATATATATTAGCGTTATATTTGATTGAAAGTCCACTAATAGAGTCTTCGAATACAACAATATGAATTAATACTTCGTTTATCGAACTATAAGCATTATCAGAATAACACTCAGGATGGTTATGGATTTGACAGGTCTGAAATATGTTAAATCATCAAAGCCGTCTTTATTCTACCAGTTCATATTTTCAAATTCTTGCTTTAAATCTGGGTATAGCAATTTTATGCTCGATATATTCCTCTGTTGTCTGATGGATTATAAATATTTAGTCAGCTAAATTCCTTTCTTTACGAAATTCGCACGGATATTCTCCTCATAATTGCATCACTCTATATTTTAACAATAAGGATGCATTATGAAAACTATGGTAGAAATTCGATATTTGCAAGATATTTACTAAAAAAATTCTCAGCAATATTTTAGTGGTAAGATTTTCAACTTAAAAGCAGACCAACTAAGAATTAAATGCTTCTATGTAGCACAATAGTGCGCACAACTATTACTAAATTATGTTCGAATAACTATAAAAAGATCATACTAGAAAACTGGTGAATTGTAGATATTTTGATATACGTTAAATACATATCTGAAGAAATACAGTACTATCTTTCATGGTTATAAATGATATCATAGTTATGATAACTGATGTGGTGTAAATATATTAATTAATGTGATTTCGTTTTTGATACAAACGAAAATTATGAACTGAATAAAATCAAACTTAATAAAGTTTTAAATTACTATAAAAATATTTTATAGTATTAGTAATACTAGCATATAAAATTTTATTATCATTACCATTGTATTTTATTACTATTATCATTTCATTATTATTACCAAATCAGAGTTTATGTTGTATACATATGAGAAAGCATATATCTGTGATTACTAAATATGACGAAGACATGGCTGAAAATATGTTATGAGATGCACCAAAGTAAAATATTTAAGATGAGCAACTGAGAGCCTAAGAGAGATCAGCACCCTAAGAAGAAACACAAACAGCAATATGTATTCTCCATCAGATGTCATAATGAATTAGAATAGCAATAAGAAATTAAAATATATTTAAGAAAATGTCAAAACACCTTATATAGATTATAGTAATAATGATAAGATACATTATGCTGAAAATGATGGTAGGCGTTCCATATTTGAACGCTGTGAAATTTTCTTTGAATCAAAATAAGATGTTATATTTGTTTCTTATTAGGAGCTCTGCTGTCGTCCAGATTAAATTTAAAGATAATATCGAAGCATTATAATTTCTGAACCATTTCAGGAAAAAAAACAATTTATGTAACAATTTAAAGACCATCTAATTGGTTAAAAATTGGTTGAACTGTACTAAATAGGCTATTTGAGTGAACCGTTTCTGAAATAAGCGATACAAATTAGTACATATCTAAATTTGTGTTAGAATAAAGACCGTGCTATATACCTTGCTTTGTAAGTTGATAAAACGGTGCACTAGGAACGGTGCTCAACGTTGGAGACTTAAACGAGAATTGTGCTAGACCTAATGGAATGCAATGCTAGAAACAAGTGTATATGTAGTTTTTTGTTTTTCTATTTCGTTTAAATTTAACAAAATAGAATTGATTCTTAGTATATCTTCTAATATTTTCTACTATATTACTATAATATTCAGAAACATTAAACAAAGATGTTTGATATTAACCTATATGGTATATACTAGTATAAATAAATTTTATTGGTTTAAGAATTTTACTGTAATTAAGAAAAACTAAAATAGTTAGAATTAATCTCAGATGTCTGGAACATAATAAGGGCAGCAGTGAAAAAATCAAAATATAGACAAAAGTATATATCAAAGCATAAATTGAACTATGCAATATAAACCGCAACGGGTGGGGAACTGTTGACAAATATATACCATATATGTATATGCAGGTACCAAATCTGTATAGTATTTTGAATATACAAGCATTCAAATTGGAATAAACGTTTTTCGGGACTGAATACTGAATATGCTAAACAGTTGTATGAAAGCTACGTGAACGCAACATGAGACTAACCAAAAATTCACCAAAAAAGAGGAGTACGGTTTTGAGGGAAAAAAGAAATGGAAAAAAAAAAAATAAGTAATGACAAAATTAGAGGAAAAGAAAAAAATGAACGATATTGAAAGGCATGTTGTTGATCGTGGGGCGTAACTGCGCGACATGCGACCATAAAAATGTCAAATACGCCATTCCTGCAGGGAAATTTTTTTTTTTTTTATTTCTTCAATGAATTTTTCACTGAAATAAATTTGAATACAAAAATATGGTATGATTGTTTCTTTTTCTTTTTTTTGTATGGTTGGGAACTTTACTTTGAATTTTCTTGTTTTCGTTGTTATTTTTGAGAAATTGCTTTATTCAGCATTGGTAGAAAAGAAAAAAAGAACATCAAATAAAACTTACGAGTTTGTTGAATGTTTGAATACATTTAAATATGCAAATGACGAGGTGACGCGACGGGTTAATAAATGAAATAAACGGTAACGAACGGGTTAAGCTAAACGAAGTTAAATACGAGTGGTCAATCAATTGGCAGGCTTGACAATTACAATAAGAAGAGTAAAATAATGTACGGTTCTACAGAATAATAAATAACAAACGCACACAAACACAAACAAACGCAGACAAACACAAACAAACGCACACAAACACAAACAAACAACGAAGAAAAAAAAGATAACCCGCAATAACAACAACAATGGTTACGGATGTCTTAATTGCATTTGAATGACCGAACGATCAGTTTATGTGCACACCAGCCGATAAGGGAACCGGTAAATCGAAAAACATAATTCTATATGAATCGCTTCATAACCCTACGGACCGACAAACATATGATACGACACACTGACAGACAGACAATAGCCTCCATAAGCTGAGCATATATCGCTGTGCTATGTTTCTGATTTTTCCGAATGTGGGGAAGTGTTGTGTTAAAAATCAATTTGAATCTGTAGGGATTAACATTTACAAATCCATTGAAAATATTTAAATCTCAAATAAATAAAACAAAAACGACATTTACGGTCAGAAAAGCAGGTAGCGCGGGCAGCACAATCTCAAAGCGTTGATGACAATTTCCCAACAGTTCCTCAATTCAATATAACTGAGCCAGTGCCGCTCTGCTAGAGTTGCAGCTGCTGCATTTAAGTGATTGTGTCGTTATGGACTTCAGTGGAATTCATTAATCTGATTTAAATTACAAAAAATTAAATAAATAAATATCAGAAAAAAAAAAGAAAAAAAAAAAGAAAACAAAATAGAAATAAATTTTCAAAGAAAATTTAATAATAAATATGTTTTATTCATAATAGTCAAATACCTATAAGAAATATAACCTTCCAATAAACACTTCGCTTTTAAATATAAATGAAAACGTGTGGTAAATGTATGATAAAAAAGTGTTGAGTTCAGTTATGAATGAAATCTGAACTCTAGTAATTCCAATGAGTTTCTTGGGAATTGACACAAAAGGGTTTTCGAATTAAAGCCACTGCAACAGTTGGACCGACAACAGAATGCACTGTCAACATCAATGACAGAAACTGACAGAAGAAAAAACATTACTAAAAGGTATGATATACTAATGATAGCGGCATATAAATGGTATCACTCCTACACAAAACAAAAAACAAGCTCTCAAGAGTGATATATTATTTGGTGAAAAAATATTATAAAACAACAACCAGAATGGAATCAATAATTAAGACATTTACTCGCTGTTTATAAATTCTATTATATTCATTTATTTCATACATTTCATATAATGTATTTACAACACCAAAGAAGCGCTGGGTTAATCCCGCTTAGTTGAAGCGGGTATTACACATCATACTTGGTGCAACAACTTAGTGCGACGTTGTTTGCTGTAATACATCATGCACAGCCAACATTTTTTTTAACACTCCTCAGCCAAAAAAACAACAATATAATATCATGCGTGCATTTTAACGATGCTTTCGCTTCCATCCCTTAAAATATAATGGAATTTGCATCTAACCCGACAAAAATCCGATTGTATACGAAAAAATACGAGCAAGTCTAATGAAAAAACAAAATATTTTAATTTCCATCCGACTTGTTGTCAGTCCTTCAAATATTGTTATTACACATGAGACTTAGCAAAAATTTTCATTTCAACACACCAAGTCGTAGGGCCAAGTATGATGAATTTAGTAATAGTTGTACGCACTATTGTGCTACATAGAAGCATTTAATTTGTTAAGATTTTGAATTATGATTTTAATTGGTTTGTTTTTAAGTTGAAAATCTTACCACTAAAAAATTGCTGAGAACTTTTTTAGGTAAGTACGTTCTTAGCTATCTTGTAGTTATGGAGTAACCAAATATATTGCAAATATCGAATTTCTACCATAGTTTTCTTAATGTATTCTTATTGTTAAAATATAGAGTAGAAGAATATATCAAGCATAAAATTGATATACCCTGGTTTAGAGCACACATTTGAAAGTATGAACTGGTAGTATAAAGAAGGCTTTGATGATTCAACATATTTCAGACCTATCAAATCCATAACGATCTTAAGTGTTATCAGGATGATACTAGAAAACTCTGAAGAAAACATAATGCAACACAACAGTCCAGACATTTTTAACATCAACTCTGGAGTAAAACTAGATTTCGAAGAAAAGTATTCAAGAGGTTTTTAAATGAAGCACTATCAACAAATGATGAAATAAACCATAAATGTTCAATATTAAATAAATCAGCACAACTATTCCGAAACGCCGATGGTTTCGTTTAATTTATATTTAACATAAATGCTCTAAGTGAAGTCTTCTTAAGAATCCAACCTGGAGTATCCAAAAGGGATATATGACAAATATAATGTTATGTAAGAATACGATATATATATGCATATATATTAAGATATATAATGTATTACATATTGTAATATGTTAATAGATTGTTTTCTTCTTATTAAGTTAGGTACAGTAGCTATCATTTAGAAAAATTGATTTCAGATTCATGTACATACAGTAAGCGCTTAGTTTACCAACCAATTAAACGAACTTCTACGATGAGATGCATCAGAACAAACAGTTCCAAAGCATTTTGAATCTTCGAAGTAAAAGTCTGTGGAAGCTTGTCTTCGGTTTTTATGAAGTAGTATCAAAAATTATATTGAACCATTTGCTTCTAACAACGGTTAATAAGATTCACTAGCAGTTACTTTAATGACTGCCAATAATTCTTTCACTGGTATCGATAATTATCGATAATTGTTTAGTTATTATGGTTAGATCATTTTCGCTATTATCGGTGGTTGACGTAAGCTATCATCAATGCTGGTCAAAGAAACTAATCCTAGCCGTTGAATCGAACTATCGTGATGTTGTAATTGTAATTGTTTAGTGTTAATAAAGTTGTTATCTATTATTTTAAATTATTTAATAAAAATCGTTAATTTATTATATTAAAGTATTTTGTTGTAATGAAAAATATTTAAATTTATTCAACTTCAAATTTTTGTTTTCTTTTCAGGTAAGTTTTTTTTAATACCACTGAAATGAAGAACGAGCTTACTTTTCTTATAATGACAGTCGACGGCTTCAGATTTATATACTAAAATCTCTCATGAGTCGTATCATCTATACTATACAATATACTACAGTCTACTACTGTATTCTACAGTGTTTAACGAAACTTTCAGTTATTATACTAGTTTCCAATATGAAAGGTAGGATCAAAAATTTATCAAGGAAGTTAATTTTAAATCATCATAATTTGTGAACCTTTTTGGTTTAGAAAACGTATTAAAAATCACATCAAAAAATATTTAATGTATCAAAAACTGTTCGACGGATCAAACATTTGAAAGAACCATCTTTGATATATTAAATCGTTTCTTGTGTGGCTCCTGCTTTATTGGTCGATATTATGAAAACCAGGCTTTGTTAACTAAAATATTAATTTGATTTGTAAACTTTGTTATTTATGTGAAAAGTGTACTCGTATTAACCACACAATAAGTTTAATCAATAATGAAGACATGTTCATTTCTGCCTTTCTCTGTCTCTTTTTATTTATCGTTGTTTTTCTTTCATTCTGTCATTTTCTTTCTTTTTCATTCTGTTTCTCTTACGTGTTATTTTTCTCTTTCCCGTATTTTTTTCCCTCTCTTATTATCATTTTCTCTAATTCTGTATCTCTATAAAGACTATAGAGTCAAGGACTATAATCTACTTAATGAAAATGGTGATTTGAATCAGTTGACATTAATTCCTTCTCTTTCTCTTCTGTTTTTACACTGTCTTTCCTTCTCTTTCTCTCTCTTTCTTTCTCTCTTTCTTTCTCTCTTTCTTTCTCTCTTTCTTTCTCTCTTTCTTTCTCTCTTTCTTTCTCTCTTTCTTTCTCTCTTTCTTTCTCTCTTTCTCAATATCCCCTACCCTGCAGTCTCTTCTTCTCTCTCTCTTATTGTCGTTCTATCTTCTCGGTTTATTATTATTTTTCGCTGTTTTTTTTTATTCCCTTTGCCTTCTCACTTTTTCATTATTCTTCATCTCTATTCCCACCTCTTTTACTCTCGTTTCTTTTTGTCGATTATTTGAAAGTAACTTTTATTTTTCCCTAGAATCTGATTTCGAAGTATTACTAATTAAAATTTGGAATATAATTAACTTGAAATTAAAGTTAAGATAGAATATTCTTTGTTAATAGTTACCATATTGCCTTCATTTGCTTCATTTTATATCCTTTAATTGCAATTAAGTTAATATTCAAGTTAGATATATATTTTTGAATTGATTTTTAACGTCAGTAACAAAAAAGAAATGATTTTCTTAATATACATTCTATATTTTCAATAGATAGGTTTTTCGAGCAGTAGTGAATTGCAACAACAAAATTTTATTAATTTTAATTAATTGAATTTCTTTGCTGACCATATAGCTGTTTCGAGCATTGCCAAATACCCATAACAAGTGATCTAGGAATTGGTATTGCAAGTACCAAGGGTTGAATTTTTACCCTGAAAAATTTGAAGCTCTAACTGACCCAAAGCCGTACTTGTCTTATACATTTCGTGTTTCAATTTTTTTTAATTTGCTGTGTAATTTCATCAACAAATTTACTTGCCCTTCTCGGCTATGCTTGTCTCTCTGGCGGTCTATCTCTTATCTCTCTCAATCTCTCCATCTTTCTTCCTTCTTCTCTTTGTCTCACTCTATTCCTCTCTTTTCGCCTTCCTTTCCTTGCACCTCTGACAGTCTATCTTTTATCTCTCTTTTTTATTTTCTAAGTCTCACTTTATTCCTGTCTTTTCGTTTTCCTTTTCTTGCTCATATGGGAGTCCACCTTCTATCTCTCTTCCTTCTTCTCTTAATCTCAATCTGTTTCTCTTTTTTCGTCTTTCTTTTCTTGTTGGTCTCAGTTTCTCGCACACATCCAAGTATACTTACAACTAACTCTCATATTGTTTGTTTTTTTTTTTGGGGCGTGCAAATTTTTATCGTCGGTCGTTATGCCATCCGTTATTTTCAATTGTCCAATCGTTAAAGACATTTTATGCGAGTATTCATAAATGAGCATCCTCCCATCTGATGTATGTGTTTAGATGTGTTTATTGTAAATTTATAATTACAAAAAAGTATATAAGGAAATACACAAATAAACAAAACATCAAATTTGAATTACTGATAGCATTGCATGTCTGCCTACGTAGGGAACAGCACTAAGGCGTGTACGCGCTTTTCTGGATATATGTATCTTTCCATGAACGCAGGTGCCTGT
This sequence comes from Teleopsis dalmanni, assembly GCF_002237135.1. NCBI lineage: Eukaryota > Metazoa > Arthropoda > Insecta > Diptera > Diopsidae > Teleopsis > Teleopsis dalmanni. Next base: position 53,462,899 of record NC_051848.1, read on the forward strand.
GCGTATGTATGTCGCCCCATTGGCACAGTCCGCCGATTGCATGCTGTTAGTTCTTTGAAGGAATTTGAATTTTAATTATGAATTCAATTTAAATGAAACCAAACCAAACCGAACCAAACCAATTCAATTCAAATCCAAACATTTGCCAGATTACGAAACTTAAGCGCCAGGGATAGATTGTGCCGTAATGCTTAAGCTTTCTCAATAATTTTTTTGTGCCTTAATATGCCGTGCCGCACTTGAGCACCTACTTTAGCAACCAACCAAATTTTCTATTTCCGTGTACACAAATCCGGATTTGGTTCAACATTTTCTGATACGTTCTTTTTTGTGATATTTCTTTTATTTTATTTTTTTTTTTTTTTTTAGTCGTAAAGAAATTGCAAGTATGACTGGTACAAAGCAGCATTTCATAAAAATAAATACAAAAATGAATGGAGAAAAAAGTTTTTATAAGAAAATCTAAAAATCTTGCACAGAATTAACAAAATTAATGGCGTTTTTGTGGTGTGTAAAATGCCGCCACCAACATTACGACCAAACATTTATCCAAGTATATTCATGTACGTCCATTTAACCGTGCCACACTCGAAAGATTTTCTACGTTAATTTATTATGGGGATCAATTATGATTGTGCTCCAGAAAATGCAAAGAACAGTAAAGAAAGAAAGCAGCAAGCAGCACAAGCACATTTCCGAACATTTCCCCAACATTAGATTCTCAAGTGGTGTGGCAAGTGTTTAACTTCAAGCAACTTCCAGCTAAGGCTGAAGCCTCAAGTACAGCGCCTTACAACGTACGGCGTATTCCAAACTCGACTAGTGCAACAGACCGGCAGACAGACTCAAGCACCGAAACTCAAGTAAAATGTGCTTTAAAGCACATTTCCTACATTTCTGGATAATACGAAAATATACGAAAAAAAAAAAAAAATTAAAAGAAATTATTTAAGTAATTCGCTCAATATTTTAATGCCCTGGTCTGGACGTTGGTTTAATTGCTTAGTGGAAAGAAAGCCTGTTTTTTCTGCCACCATCACGGCGTTCACAGCTGCTATTGCGGCTGCTATTCCAATATTGCCCTGACACTGCCAGTGCAAGTGTACGTTTGAAAAAGTAACAATAATGCACATTAATAAACGCTTTAATGTCTTCCGTGCTCGGGTAAGGCGCATATCTGGTCCAAGCACATTACGCTCCCATAATCAACATCGCCATAGTCACAGCCATAGCCGTGGTCGTGGTCGTGGTAGTCGTCATCTTCATTGCCATTACCATCACTATAGCCAACACGCTAGAGCCATCACCATTGCCAACGCCATGAACTCCATCATCATCAACGAGCTTATTTATGAGAGCAGGCATAATTATCATTATAATCTTTCTCTAAATGCTCTAAATGCTTATTATTGCGGTCGATTTATTTTAAAAAGGATTTAGCTGCGTTTTTAAGTGCCTGAAATATGTAGCGTTTATGTACAGTGTAATGACTACATTAAGTAACAAAAAACTTTCCAAATTTTCAATTCACCCTCCCCACTCATAACAAAAAAGTACGTCGTCCCTTTGTGCTCCGATGTTGACAACAGTGCTTGGGCTTCACTTGGGCTGGTATGCAAAGAATTACATTTTTCCCTCAACTTAAATAATAAAAATATTTTAAAAAAATGCATTAATAAACACTTGCATTGAAAGGTCATTTTATGGTTCTCTGCCATTTGCTGTGATAAGAATTTTTAAAATATATTTTGTATATTCTGTCATAAAGCAGTACATCATAGATTCACTTGTATGGGAAATAATCGCCTTATCAGTTGAAGACCACACATAACGTTAGAATACAAAAAATTTAAAAAGCATCTCAAATTATCTATCGCAAAACAATTTTTTTATTTTTTTATTTTATTTCTCAATAGACATTGGAATAATCCACACTTACGTCCTTGTATCAGAAATTGTCCAGTTCGGTTTAAAAATAAGCATTGGAAATACATGAAATATTACGGCGAATGAAGAAATATAGCGAAAGTGTAAACAAAAGTTCACTGACGGACATTTCTTTTGAACGGGCACTGCTATGGAATAGTGACCGGTATGGAATAGTGAGCGCTATGGAACGAACAATCCTGAACAATGAACATCTTCATTGAATATAAACCCCTATTAAACCTATTAAATCTTATATAACAATCATCGTTATTGAATGAATACCCATTTAAAACAAAAACCTCCACTCAACAGATGGCGCTATTGAAGGAATATCTTTATTGAATGGATATTCTTACTAAAAGGGTGCCTCCGTTGAACGGATGATGCTATATAATGAACATCGCTATGGAATGAATACTCCTCTTAAACGAACACCTCTACTTAACGTATGACGCTATTGAAAGAATATCTAAATACCGCTATTGAACGGATACCCCTGTTGAAAGGATGATTCTTTAAAATAAATATCGTTATTGAATGGATACCCCTATTAAATGAACACCTCAACACAACGAACAACGAAATTAAAAGTATATCTTTATTGAATGTTAATTCTTAATAAAGGGATACCCCTTTTGAACGGGTTTTCTCGTAGAATAGATGTTCCTTTAGAAACATCTGTATTTAACGGAAGACGCTATTGAGAGAACATCTGTATTGAATGGACATTCTTAGTAAAGGATACCCCTACGGGTATCTTTGTTGAACGAATGATCCTATATAATGAATATCATTATGAAATAATTCCGCTATTAAACGAACACGTCTACTCAATGGACGACGCTATTGAAAAAATATCTAGATATTGCTTGAACGGACATCATTATAAAAGGGATACCTCTATTAAATAGACAACGCTATTGAACAGACAGCACTATTGAACGGATATCGCTTTTGAATGGAAACTACTATTGAGCAGACACTTCTATGGAATGAACTCTCTCTATTAAATAGACACCCCTATTGAACGGAAACCTCTAACGAACGAATACTTCTACTAAAGTGTGGAAGTGTATAAACACTACCTTTAGATAGATTATATTTTCTTATCGTTATACCATGCAATCATTTGTATAATTTAAATGTGCAATCAGTTTGTCAATTGTAAGCTGATTTATATTCAGAACGTTTTGTCATTTTAAAATAAATAGACTTATGCCAAAGCAATCATACAAATGAACAGCTAATGTTTAACGTCGCTCATACACACAGTTAGTGTTCAACTCATCTGCAATATATTTACATATAGAATATCAGACATTTTTATAATAGAAATAATATTTTTTATTATTTTTTACGTGTATTGCATTTAAAAATATAATAGTTAAAAGCTTATAATCTTATTTAAAAAATATTTTCTTATTTTACTTCTTGAAATTACATTTATTGGCATTGCCTTGTTAGTGGGACTTCAACAATTTTGACAGTTCTAGACTATTCTTTTGACTTCGTCCAGTATTATTTCTCTTTTTCACTTTTTTCAGTATATTTTATTTTTATAATTTGCCAAATAAATAAATTAATTTATTTTAAATAATTTATTACACTTTACGTTAATTTACTTTATTGACGAAGACTTTAGTGTTTATTTCCTTGTACAACTGGTACAAATAACTCGTATCCACACTACAGCACAGAAGCTTCATCACTTTTTCAAACAGAAGACCTCATACGACGACTTAAGAAAACCAAACCGTCTAATTTTACTAATTAAATCGCATATTAATTATTATACTATAATATTTAGATAAGGATTAATATATATATGGTATATGTATATATAAAATCTTCCCAAATACAGTTCCCAAATTCAGCCTAAACCTATATGCAAATCTATCAGAAAAAAATAATTTACATTGCTTTATATTATATATTAATGCTACCCAGACCAGATAAGATCGCGGGGGCCAGTACAAATATATATATATATTCTATATTAAAATATACGAAAAAAAAAACTATTAAATAGCTATAAAAATATATTTAAAGCAAATAAATATATATTAAAAACAGCACAAATGTTTACATATGTAGTAAATTTAAAAGACCAACACATTTAAAACGCATCGATTAAACTTATAGAGCACATATTTATTTATTTTTATTTTTATATTTATTTTTTATTTTTTTATATATAAAAATATATAGATATTTTTTGATATATAATAATCAGTCTTTAATAGAAGAATAGTCAAATAATAGTTCAAGAGTGATGATATTACTGTTTGAAGTTATTTGCTGTTATGGTGAATAAGGTGAATAAATTAATATGTGCTTTTAAACTTTATTAGGTGCGTTTTAAATATGTCAGTCTTTGAAAATAACTCTATATTAGTGCTATTCATATTCGAATTTACGAAGTATTCGAAGAATTCGAATATTCGAATAGTAAACGAAGACTTGACTGCACTTAAACTTCGAAGACTTCGAGAACAAAAATTTACAAAAAATTCGAATTTTTTTCCAACTTCGAAGACTTCGTTGAAATGCGAATATTCGAATAATCGAAGAATTCGGTTTTTTAATAAATTCGAATAATGTGAACAGCACTACTCTATATGTGAACATTTGTGCTGTTTTTAATATATATTTATTTGCTTTAAATATAATTTAATTTTTTTTGTATATATTAATATAGAATATGTTTTTAATATATCTATTTGCTGTAAATATATTATAATTTCAATTTAATAATTTTTTGTTTTTTTCTTTTTTATATAATTTAATATAGGATATATAGGGAAATAATTTAAGCAACTATTTTTGAATTCTCTGTGTAATTTGTTGGGAGCACATGAAGGACGCACAGCATGAATGTCCTTTCATTGTATTTATTTGCACATTTCAATGAGTTTATTGTTCTATGTCTAATGCGAAAATTTGTTGTAATTTACGATGCTATCTGCACTACTAAATATTACTGCTTAAAAGCCATACCAAATAAATTAGTAAACCTAATAAAGATGCAAAAATAAATGCCGAAAATTAATTTTCATTTACTTAGCAAGGCAGTAAATTATTTGGTCAATTGTGTTTTGCATGAATTTTTAATTAAATTTCCACATAAATTGTTGATGCTGAAGAGCCTTTGCAATAGCGAAATTTATATTTGAGATCAAAAAGCAAAAACAAAAAACAAAAAACAAAAAAAAACATAAAATAAAATAAAAAAACAATTTGTAATATCAGAAACAAAATATTTACAACAAATTGCATTATAGCTACAACAGCTTGCAAATATTTATGATTGTTTATTCTTCGTGCGAAAAAAAAAACAAAAATTATGTAGTATTAAATTTTGCTATGCACATTGCATATGCACACATGCCAGTGTGCTTTGCAGTTGGCTGAGTTGAATGCTGCTGCGCCCATTTTCACCATTTTTACAATTTTCACCATTTCCTAGACAAGCGAGAATTAGCAAACTGAGGCTGATGTGGATGGCGTGGCTGTGGTGTGTGAGTGCATTACAAGTTATTAGTTAAAATTAAACGTTTTAATTGAGTGCTGCCACTGCTCCCCGCCGGCATTGCACGGTCTGTGTTTGTCTCGCTCCAATGGCAATACGAACTGATTTCATTTGTAATAATACGAAATCTAACACTTTCACATAATAAAATAGAAATTAAAACAAAATCAAAATAAATAAAATTATTGTTAATTTGCTTTTGTTTTTGTTTTTGTAATTCCTTTATACATATTCTACAGCAGCGTGTACGAAGAGTAAGTACTAGCATTGGTATTAGCTGTGTTGGTGTTGGTGGCGTTAGCGTTAGCGTAATATGCATGCAGTGCTGATCAGCGCCTCATAAGACATCTGTAACATTTTCCTGTTTGTTGTTATTATTGTTAGGTTGTTTGTTTGCTTGCTTGTTATGACGCTGGAAGGAGGAAACGATTGATTTAAATGTTTTTATTTCAATTTGTACAATCCAAATGCTGAGGAATGAAAGGCAATGCAAACTATAGAACTGTGCACAGTTCGTAGAATTCAGTGCATGTTTATTTTTGCTACAGCTCTCGTATGAGTAAAGTAAGGCAGGCGAGGAAGGCATAAGGCAGCGTATTGCTGCAGCAACGTTGGCAGCGAAGTGTTGAGTTAACATTCGTAACATCGCATTAATTCGCTGTTGTTTTTTTTCTGTTTTTTTTTTTTTGTTGTAAAGCTGGAATATAAACTTTTTGTTGATCTTTGTCTTTATAAGGATTTGCTTCAAAGTATGTATGTACATGATGTGTGGTTTTTTGTAGATAAGTAGGGAAGGTACGAAAGAAAGAAAGAGAGAGAGAGAGTAAGCTACATTTAATTAGGTACAAAATATTTAAATTAACATGTCGCTGCTGCTAGTGTTCTGCTGCTGTTACTATTTTATCTCTGCCACTGCTAATGGCGCTGCAGTTGCTGTCATCTACCACTGTGCGTTGTGGTAATAATTTAAAGAGTTCATTTGCTGTTCGAAAAATTATTATTGAATGAAAAATAAACACAATAAATTTGATTTCAATAGAACTTCATTCTACACTCCACACTGCACACTACACGCTACACGCCATTTCGTTCCATATCAATTCGTTTCATTCAAACTTTTTTCTTATATAGTTTTTTAATGTTATTTTATATTATTTGATTTTAGTTTGTCTTAGTACTAACATTCATTTCAGTGGAAAAGCAATTGCAGCTTGGCTGGCAGGCTATGAAAGGGTCTCACCACAGCCTGCCATTGAGCAAATGCATTTAATAACAGAAAACCAACTATTGCAACACTAGCAATAACAACAACAACAATAATAATGATAACAACAACAACAACAATGTTGTTTAGTTACTACTTCAAAGTGTTGAAATATTTATTCTGCCTTTATTATTTCAACAATCCGAGGCAAATACTATTAAAATTTAATGGCAAAATGCATAAATTACATTTGTGAATTGTTTTGTCAGCCCATTAAAATCTAATTTAAGTATTTGAAATTTATTGATAAAATCAAATAAAAATAAAAATTAAAACAAACATAAATGAAAACATAAAAACAAACACAATTAAAAGCAATAGAAACGAAAAAAAAAAACACAAATTTAGTATATAAAATTTTGATTTAAAACTTTATTTTTTTTTTTGTTTAATTTTCATTTCTGTTGTTGTTATTTTTCTTCTTTTTTGTTTTTGTTTTAATACTGATTTTTATGAACGGAAGTAGCCATGATGCACTTCATGAATTTTTCATGGAAAATCACATTTAAAATCCCAAACGAAAACATTGAGCAATTTAATATAAAACATTAAAAAAATATTTTAAATAATTTGTTTAAATATTAAAGAGAAAAAATTTTTTTAATATAAAAAAATACAGGGTAACCCAATTGGATTACCACTTCCAACAATTGGTTTTATTAAACCAATTGAACATAATCCCGTTTTTTTATGTTCATTTTTCGTATTCCATTTGACGTCCTTTTCCGCATGGACTTTGGCTTTCAGTACATCACACCATACACAATTTGGAATCAGTGGCATTTTCATCCATTCGCCAAGAATTACTTTCTTGAGGTAACTTACTTAAAAAGTCATAAAAACCCATTATCGGGTTTTAGCCTGCTACAGCACTTCTCTACTGGTAATTCTGTTATGAGCGCGCCGTCTCGTACATGAATGAGTAACCACACAGTTACTGCTCGCACGCTATCGCAAGCAAGGTCTACTCCATGTCTTCATCCTCCAAAAAGCTCCGCTGTGTGCACCATCTTCAATCTCGTACATCATGCACACATACTGCACCTTCTACTGGATCAATCTATCGGAGATATAGTTAACCTTTAGGTTTACTTTTTCTAACTACCGTTTTAACTACTTTTTTGCTGGAGCATACTTATATATTCTCACGATATGATCTAGCCAGCACCGTCGCAGAATGTTGATTTGCTGAATTATATCAGTGTCGTTATAGAGATCGTATAGATTATGGTTTATGCCGATTCAGAAGTCGTTGCCAAAGATCTTATAAAGCATTTTTCTCTTGAAAACTTTTAGTACGGCTTGGCCATTCTTTCTTAAAGTTCATGCATCTGTAACCTACAGAAGTAAGGTTAAGATGAGCAATCTATAAGTTTTGTCTGTCGTTAGCTCGATATCATAATTGTATACAAAACCCATATTAGTATTTGTAGACAATGATATTCTTCATTTATCTTAAGGCTTAATCATTGTTATTTATGTTATTACGGTGGTGCCAAGATATATGTAATCTTTGATATATTCGAAAGTATAATCGCTCGCTACTAGTTCTGCGTCGGAGCAACGAACATTTGTACCAGTAACCAAATAAACTGTGTTTTGTCATTATTTATCTCCATGCCCAGATTCTTTTTTGATAGCAGTAAATTTAGCTATAACATCACGCTTACTACAGGTGAGCGTAATGTTGATGTCTATGGTTTTCTTAATCTCTTCGGTAATTAAATACTTTGTAGCATTCTGCACTGCAAATAGTTGGCCACATGCGGCCCACAGATAATATATGTGCAACCCGCGACATATTTATAATCTACCACAATTATGCAAATTTTCCCTTAATATATTATGGTAAAATTACATTATTTTATTTTTATGATATTCCAATTCTTTAAGCATGAGTTATAGCGGGCTTGGATCTGGTACCCATAGAGATTGTTATGCGATTGGAAAGAAGATTGGACTGTTATCCAATACGTTACAATGTTGATTGATGTGCAAATTGTACGTCATACATAATTTAGTAGAAATGTCGATTTTCTCTAATGGAAATGTTTAGTTCCTTGAAACTAAAGACTAGTATGCGCTGCCACGAGTAGAAAGGTTGACAAGTTATATCAAGCGCAGCGTCTACGCAAATCTCCGAGTTAACCTATTTACTCCATGTAACATAATACAACACCAGAACCAGAATGACAAGCGTTTTGCAGAGGTCATGATATGTAATCTCACTTGAAGTGTTTAATAATAAAGTTTATTCGTGTTGAAACTTGTACTTAATAAACCCTTTTTATTGCATAAAACTCAAAATGAAATTAAAAATATATTAAAATGTCAGTAAATAAAATTTTTTTAATACATTAAATAGCAAACATTCGCCAATGTAAACAAATTTTATTCGAAATTGAAATGAAAATGGGAAACTATTGAAAAATAAAGCAAACTGTCGCCAGGCCATAGGCGCTACGGGTATTAAAAATAATTTGGCGCACCCAAAATGGTGTCATTATTGTTATACAATGTTTTTATGTAAGGAGCGCTTGCAGACCTATTTATGTATTCTGACAGTTTTTAAAAAGTGCACTGCAAATAAGTTTAATGTTTTGCAATTAATAAGCAAATTAAATTAATTACTTAGCAGTTACAAAATGCAAATGAACTACTAGAGTAGGTGGGTAAACTGCAACGAATAGTGCAGTACCCTACTTCAGTACTTTTGTTTCGTGACTGAAGTAATATTAAAGAAAAATTAAAAAGTTTCAATAAGTTCCAGAATAAAAGAAAAAACAGATATGCACTTTCGTATATCGAGTACGCTTTCCAACTGTTAATAGGTTTAAGCTATTCCTATCATCTATGCATTTTTTTATTATTTTAAAGTAGTTTGTAAAATGCTCGGTTTCAGAGAGTTAACCAAGAAATTTGTTTTTCATAGTTTCTGGAGTGTCATGTACTTCAGTGCCTTTCTTTTTCTACGAAATTAAATGTATGCTTTAATTTACGCTTAATTCTCTCAAACTAAGGGCTAAGCAAGATCCTGAAATCACTTTTGGCGTGTATATAAGTTATTATTAATTTTCTTTTTTCTTATAAATCCGCTATAATCCATAGACGTGTAGCTAACTTTATTAAGTTTTTTTTGACTTTTAGAATGCATTGTGTAATTTATATGATATGTTATTACTACAAAAAATGTAACTGAAAAAAAAATCTTATTATTGTCGTCTGTCTTACAAGAAGCTGACGCTGTAAGATTTTTTGAGCATTACAATTTGACTCATTGTCAAATAAAAATTAGAAAATATCTATACTTTGAGCAATTGTTAACATTACTCCACATATTTACCAGATTGCATTGCTCACTGATTGAAATTAGTCTTCGAAGAATTGGACTTAAAAGTTGCACCATTTTTCAAGAAAAACCTCAAAGTGCCATATGACAGATGCGTCTACTTATTAATCGTTATTTGTCTTGCCTTGTCTTGTATTTGCATTCAAGAAACCACAGCGTTAATCCTCGATAACTTGGATAGTTTATTAGTTAGCATAGATGTAATCTTGATTATATTGACTAAAGTATTTTTTGTAATATCATACATTAAAGTCCAGCATATATGCCACTAGTGACAAAAGGTGTTCCCAGTTTTGATAGACTTTGAGTCATTTGTATGATCCATATAAGAATTTGTGATAAAAAAGTTACTAGTTTTCAAGGACTTAAGCCTTACATTTTGGTGAGAGTTCATAGCATCGAAGAGTTTGAGGTATCTACGTCGTTTGTGTAATCCATATAAAATTTCATATATTAGTTGTCGTTAGATGGCGTTTGTAGTCTTTTTTTGTGTAAGTGGAATCAATCTCTTAAAAATTCTAGACTTCGCCACTTGAAGCTATAACTACTTCTAGTGGTGAAACTTTCCAAAAATTATTTTCTTGAAACACGGAGTTCAGGAATTAAAAATCTCTGCTTCTGTGTGATTGCGATAAAAAAAAATAATAATAATAAGAAGAAGAAGATATTTTCCGTGATGTAACAATATTTTCTGAGTCCATTAATGTTCGAAGTCAAAACCAGAAAAGCTAAAATGTTGCTGAAGGATTTCTTTTTTTTTTTTTTTGACTTTAAAATATATGAACTATTCTCACCGATTCTTATTGAATTCGAAGCAAATAAAATTCTGCAATAAAATTGGTTTTAATTTACTCGCTCGTTTTTATTAGTCGTATAAATTCGTTTTAATTCAAATGTACGCACATAAAAACCGAAAATAAATTAACAATCATTAAAGTTTTGACGCTACATTAATTAAAACAAAACTACCGGCAAAAGGAGAAATAAAGCGAATGCATAATAAAATCAAAGATGTGCAAAAATTTAAAATTGAATAAAATGAAATAAAGTAAAGTAAAATATAATAAAATGAAGTGAAATGTTGCGTATATGCAGCTGACATATGTTGCGTTGGCTCTGCCATCATCCCTGTCCTTCTATGGAGCCGAGCTGTTTGCATTTTAAGTGGTCAGTTACTCGTTTATCTTAATCTTGGTAAAAGTCACTTGAGTAAACATGTTGCAGCAACATTTTTCGCCTCGAGGGAGTAATAAACACGACTGAATCATTGCGTTGTTATGTTGCTCTAATTACATTATACGTGTACGCTGATTACATACATACATACATACGTACATATAAATATATGTATATGCGTAGTAATGTTTGTATTGACTAAAAAAGTAGTTGAGAAGAATTTTAAAGAGTAAGAAAAACAATAACAATAACAACAACAACTCAACTTACAGTGGCGGTGCTAGGTTTGATGTACGGGCGGATAAATATATAATTGTTGATATTTTATATGTGCTAAATAATTTGTTGTTGTTTTGTTACTATTTTTGTTTTGTTTTCATTGTTTTGTGTTGTGTTGCGTTGTCTCGTCTCATGTTGTTTTGCTTCGCGTTCATTTATTTGAACTGTCACAACATATGCGGCAGCCACACTTAAACGTTTCGTTATGATGATCGATGATAATCGTTCGCAATGCCAAAATGAATTGCTGTTGTCATTCTTGTTATTGCTCTTATTAACATTGTTGTTGTTGTTGTTGTTTTCATATTACTTTAAATATGTTGTTTCCACTTAATGCCGCTAAGTGTACTGGCCCATCATTTATGAACTACACTTGTGTGAAGTTGAAGTGCGGATTTATGTGATATGTGACAGTTACAAACGATTACTACATAATGGACAATAAGTAACTGACTACGTGAGATTATCTTTACTTAAAGTATTTTTCTATTAAGTTGCAGTCTTTTTCATATTATACAAAAATGTGTTTTATTATATGCAAGTGATAAAAAGTAGATATGTATAGTTTTTTTTGCGGTAGGTGAACCGTCATCGAGTGTGACTTTAACCCATTGAAACCACCAGCTAGGAATGAATGGAGAAGATTTCCAGCACAGCCTCGAAGGCTAAATAACTTAAAGTCAATGGATGCTAAGCCAGAAGACATGGGCGTACTGTGACAAGAAAGGGAGAGATAGATGGAGTGGTGGGGCTATTGAACAAGCGCAAAGTTGGGTTAATTGTACACTCTGTGACCAGGATCATGAAAACCATCGTTATAGTTACAGGGTGATTGATGCATTTCGTTGAAGTATAACTTAAGAAATTGAGGAGGGCTTGAAACGCATGGCTAGAAACAAGTTAGAGGAAATGGTGCTTGAGGTGGAAACATTAAAGACAGGGTTATGCAAACGGGTGAGGTACCACCGTATAGTGTGTCAAAACAGAAATTAGCCGATAAAATTTTTATGAAAATTTTGTTAGAGGGGGTGGATGCTACAGTTAATGAAATATCATCAAATTTCAACTTTCAATCTTTTATAATTTTTAAGGTAACTAAGAAAATATGAAAATGAATCGTTTTTGGCCTTAAATTTGGAGAGGTTCAAGTTTTAGTAGATTGAAAAGAAAGGCCGTATCAAAATTAAGTTTCAAAGAAATTGCATTTTAATATCTGGTACTGGTTTTTGTGACCAAAAGTTAAAGTTTGACTCAAATTTATACTTACATTTCAAATTGATTGATGGAATTATCTAATTTGTCAAATGTGAGTCCCAATGACTATCTTTTGTTCCCAAAGTTAAAAATTTGATTAAGAGGTTAAAAATGTAAGTCAAATCAATAGTTGATGTTGACAAATTATGGATTTTTTAAAGAAATGCAATGGGTTAAAAGAAGTTGGAACATCCTTGGGAAAAGTTTGTCGAGTAAAGTGGAAGGTATGTCAAACAATAAAATAAGAACGTATATTCATAATGTTTTTTTCATTCAAAACCTTACAGCATTGCAAAAACATTCATTATGTTTTTAGAGAGCAACATATAATATATCACTATCCGATTCTTACTATCCGAATCGGTTGAACAGTAAAACCAACCAAATAAAAATTGTAAAATTTGTTTTTCACACCAGTTGGGTTAAGAAAAGTAAGTTAGAAATGAGCTGCCTTCAAATATTTAGTCTGTGTTATTAAGTCTGAGTTATTATTTTTTTTATTTTTTTTTTATCATAACACATAGTAATAAAAATATATTACCCACTTTAAACTAATAGGGTTATTCGAACTGTATATTTCTTTCATATGTTACAGATATATAGTTTCTTTGTGTACTATTTGAAGTATCAGTTTTAATAACTTATTAACACAACGAGTCCTTCGTTTTTGGATTGCTAGATTGACTGACTTAATTTACTAATAGGATCGTTTTCTACACTTCTAATCAAACGTCCGAAGTAAACCAAAGCCATTGTGCATTTAAGTTTCTAATAGTTAGGTTATAAGTAACCTAACCTACTTATAGCCTACTTATATGCTATGGTCTGAAATGATCTTTATTTACTGTTGATCTAAATTAAGTAATTGTTCTAGTTCATATATTTTTTGTTTTTAAATCTATTTAACTTAGGCCAGTTTTTGGAACATGTTTTTATTTTTCATTCTTTACCTTCTTTCGCGATTTAGTATTATTTGTAATATAAATATTAAAATTCTATACAACTATACAGCTTTCAATATAGGTTGCTGAAATTTTATAATATTGAGCGTGTCTTTTTTTTAAACATTGTTTGCAGATGTTTTAGAAAAAATGTCTTGTGTAGGCCGATTTAATGTAGATTCCAGAATTGAGTTTAACTTTTGTCATGTGTATAGGCTTAACAGTGTTGATGCATGCGAATATATCTTTTACTCACACAGTTCAGTACAACTTTGTAGAAATAATTATACTAATCAGTGTCAATATATACTAATACATCTGTTACTCGTACAATTATATTTCGAGAATCTTATGGTTGTAGTTATATTACAATTTCCAACTATTGATAATGTGGCTGATGATTTTGTTATGCAATTTTTAGTCTTATAAACTAGCAGTTGCTATTTAAATTATTAGTGAAATAAATAAATAAAGAAATATTAATGAAGTTTAAACCTCAAGCACGAGATTGTTATGTTTAAGGCTTTAAGTTATAAGTATTGTAACATTATTTAAGTAAAATATTTATAAGCATAACTCCCAAGGACCTTTACTTATATTTTGTTATTATTTCCTTATACGTATTTCATTCCTTTATCGGCATATTTTGATCGTAGTTAAATATTAGTAAACGCCTGTGAACAAAGTTTTACATTTCAATTTCATTATCGTTTTTACGGTGCAAATAAGTAATAAAGTTAAGGCCGATAAATATCAGCTTATAAATTGCAAAACAAACAAAACCGGGAAGAAGGAGCAATCAGCTAAGACGCCTAAGTAAGTTGTGGCGCTCAATGGGCAGGAATCGTTGGCAGCTAGTGTTGGCGTTAGTGGCGTTAGTGGAGCTGTAAATGATGTCACGGAGCAGCACATTAATGTAACCTACGCCGCCTTGCTGCCTGCCTGCCTGCCTGCCTGCCTGATTACTTGATTGTGTACCAGCCACTTTAAATGGACCTTATTAAGGCAATAAACGTAAAAACCAATAGGCAGGCGTATGGATAGCAAACTTATAGTACGGCATGGAGTCAAGAAGACAAGAAAGGCAACAAGGCAAGCGGCTAGAAGGCAACGTCACCAATTGCTTACAATTTGATTACGGTTAAATTGTGTTTTTGCCACAAGTATCAATGCTGCTGCTTGCCATTGTTGTTGTTATTGCTGTTGCTGATGCTGATGTTGCTGGTGTTGCTGTATCTGCTGCATATCACATCTCCGGTTCATTTGTTTGTAATTTTGTTATCTTGATTGCTGATAAAAAATGAGTACGCGGGCACATAATCACATAAAACACAAGTCAAACCGAACAAAATCGCCAACAGCCAAAACACGCCAAAACACGCCAAACAGGTAAAGTGACGCTGCCAGTAATTGTGCCATCACCGCAGCCGGAATCCATGTAAACATTGCCGTTGTTGTTAAAGTGGCAAAAAACACCACTTCGGTCACCACAAATATCTTGTAGTAACTTTAAAGCCATCACATAATGTTACTTTAAACACCTTTAACTATAAAGAGCCGCGGTCAATGCTGCTCCTCTTTATTTGATTATTTTTTCTGTTACGACCATTAAGTAACAGTCACAGTGGCAACATTAGCATCAGCGACATTTTTCTGCTCGTGCCTGTAGTACCGCCAGGCCTAAGTGTTTATGCCAATTATGTAAGGATAATGACTTCTCGGCGTTGTGGTAGGAGTTTTCGTAGAAAAATAAATGCCGGAAAAATAAATGCATAAATTTATGGACACTGTGATAAATTTGATGTGATGTTTGTGTTGTGATAATAATGCCTTTATTATTTGCACGCGTTTAACGCAAATTTTTTCTTTAGCATTGGGGCAAAGTAGGCAGGACGTAGGACATAATGGAAGTTAGTCATGTAGAAAGCACATGTGCCATTAATGGGTTAAGCAGTCCTCGACACTGTTTTATTAAGAAAATGTTCATTAATTGATTTCTGGCAACATTCAAATATTTTATATAAAATTTAAAATTAAAATTTTGAAAGATACATAACTGAATAAATGCTGAAAAGACCAAATAATCGACTTATTTAATTTGGCGAGATAAACCCGAATCGAGATAGGTGCTCCGTCTGGATACGGGTTCATTTCAATTATATGCTTCTTCCACAATCCACCATTTTCTATTATGGCAGAGGGAGACTGCCATCAACCTCCATCCACGTCCCAACCTATGTATTTGTAGGTTGTAAGGTTATAAAATCTTTCATGTTGTCCTTTTTTAGGTCCTCGCGGGTTACAACAACAACTGATTTATCCATTTGATCTTGAACTAGACATCCTAACACAGCAGATCAATGCTTAGGTTGAGAGCTGGTCAATGCTTAGATTGAGTGAAGATGTCAAAAGAAATTTATGCAAGATCGCACAATTTCGACTCTACGGTGAAAAGTGTGAAACCACTAGTTTAAAAATATCATTATGAAGTCACTGCTTTGCGGAGTATAAGAAGTTTATTCATATATATGTAACCTACTTTAATTATAGTCTAGAAAGCGAAGCGGTTTTGTCCTCATTGGACACTTTATATTTATTTGCGATGCATATTCTGGCTGTTATTGATTGGGTGGAACGTTTTCTGTTTGATTAGATTGTGAAATAAAAGATTTGTTAGTCGTTATATTTTGTTTCTAATGATAGTAGAAATCTTATTTATCTATCTACCAAGACTGATGTATCTAAAACTAGATAATGCTGGATAATTTAATAGTTGTATGGTTCACGTACAAAACTTTTAAAGCTAGCAAGACATTTTTAAAATCAAATAGTTTATCTTTCTATTTATCAACTTACGTACTTCTTAGATTATTTAGTATATCATATAATTTTGCGTAAGAAGTTTGGAGTTACTAATTTTAGTACATCTTTTAGATTCTTTAATATATCATATAATTCTCCATGGACAGATTGAACTTACTGCTGTTAGTACATTACAGATTCTTTAATATACCATATAAGTCCGGTTGAAGAGATTGAACTTACTGGCATTAGTTACCAAACATAGGCCTTTACAGCTGCAAAAGTTGTTTAATATTTAAAAGATACAATACTAAAAAATATCTATCGAATCTAGGTATTACAAAAGACACACTTTGTCACGAAGAAGTGGAAACAGCAGAACACATTCTGTGTCACTGTGAAAGTCTTGCCAGACTCAGACTTTGGTACTTATCAACTGTCTATTCACTTATATCAGAAATAGACAACATCTCTCCAAGGAACATAATGACATTTTTAACTTGTACGCGCCTATGGAACAAAAGTGGGTTTGTCACAATAAACCTCAAGGGATGCCATGATGTGGTTCTCAACCCTTTCAAATTCTATCTATCTATATATCTTTCTACATCATGAACACTTTAATTTGGTGAACATTTTACTTTCGGTCATCATTATAATTCTTACATGATATTATGATATGAAAATAATTAGTTACTAATAAACTTACATTCTATTTCTACACTTACGCAATGTGTTTTTAAGAAATTCATTATTTTCGACTTTTACTAATGTTAATAATTTTTTAGAATTATTTATGAACTTTGTTATTCCTTCACAAAAGAGGAAAAACAAGTAGATGTATTAATTAGCATTTTCATTTGCTTGTAAGTATAATCAAACATTTCAACGAAAGACCCTCACAACTGCATGTTTTCATTAAAAATAAATTTTGCAATGAAGTATCTATAAAAATATTAATAAAACCAAAATAGAAAAAAGTTCCAGAAGTGTGCATATCAAAATAACAAGAACATTGCTAATTAGTTTGCAGATGTTCCACTTTTGTGGCAAGTAATGCGTTGCTCTCCAGTTCGCTTATCCGCCTGCCTGACTGCCTGCCTGCCTGTCTGCCCGCCAGCCTGCGTGAATGCATGCCTTCCTGAAAGCCTGAATGCCTGATTGACTGTTGGACTTGATGTGCACACACTGACAAAGTTTGTGGAGCTGAGTTGTGGTTTCGGTATTGCTGATTTGCATAATAAAAATTTTAATTGCTCTCATATGTTTCCAGTAACAATTTATACACTTTTATCCATTAACATTTTTATTACTTACACTTTCACAGCAAATGGCTTCCTAAATAAAATTGTTTGTTCTATCCACCATAATTTAATACGGTAAAAAAGACGAAAATTGCAAAAAGATACCACGAAGCGCAAAAATGTTGGATGAAAATGCATAAATTAGTGGTACGGTGGTCTTCAGAGTGTGTATAAATGTCCTGTACACCATATACCATAATAGCAATATAAATAGTCATATTAAACTTTCTCTCTTTAAGTTTAAAAACAACAACAACAACAAATTCCAGTTACTCTATTAGGTCAGCAATTCTTTTTCTTTATCATAATTGCCAGGATAGCTAAAGTGCTTTGTCGGGATGCCATTACCATGACTATTTTCAAAACGAGGTTGTAAACCTTAAGAGTTAACTTAATAATAGCTGATTATCCGGTTTTCACCTAACCTTGCTATTTTAACACCGCCGTCAATTTATTCTAGAATAGATATCTGCTCCATATGGCACCATTTCGTTGAGCAGACGCTAGAAGCTTAACATAGTCTGTCGACAAGACTTTCTCTTCCTCGGAAACGGCAAAGAAATTTAGAAACCTGCTGACTTTGTCGGTCTTTGCAGTGTTTCTATTTATCTCTACAAGAATTTTCTCTATCAAGTTCCTTACCATACGTGTGACTGTTAATGCACCTAACGCCAACAGACTCTAGTAAGAGAAATTGTAGTACATGTATATATATTCGTGTATGTGCAGTAGCAGGCCTAAATTGTTGGACGCGCCATTCCTTAAAACAATCGGCAAGATCTCCAACATTAGTATTGGTTACATACTAGCATTTATCAATGCGTCCGACTGGTTTTAATATGTTTAACATTCCATTCACAATTACGAGAAATGTGGAATCAAAATGGCTTCCGTAGCTAATTGAAGAGGATTCAATCCTTTTTCCGCTTAACTTTCCTACCCAACTCAAAATATTATATTTTTTGTTAATTTTTCTTGTATAGGTTTCGAAAAGTAGTGAGCTACAACAACAGGATTTATTTTTACATTATTTTAATTAATTTTTTGGGCTGACCATATAGCTATTTCAAGTTATTCTAAATACTCATCATCAGTCAAAAAAATACTCATCATGCAATCTCAAAAAAATTATTTATGAATAATTAAATACAAGAAATTATTTTTAAATTTTTTTTGATTTCTGAGCTAATAGTCAATAATTTATACGTTTTGAAGATATTTTCTGGGGAACATATACTCAGTGGCGTCGCTAGGCGTCAGCGATGTCGGCAACCGCCGACGGCCTCGCGCCCACAGGGGCCTCGCAAAAAGTTACCGACTGTGGATTCTAAGCACTTAATAAATATTTTGAACAATTTGGTTTGATAATGTCATTAACCATATTCGAAGTATTCCCGAATGTTTATATAGTAACTAGAGTCATGTTCACAGTTCCAGTCAGTATAGCTTCGACGGAAAGAAGCTTCTCAAATTTAACTACCAACATTTAAAATTCTATAAACTGAAGCAAAAATAGCAGCTGACGCAAATTATGATATAATTTAAAAAAAAATTGAGTGAGGCTAAAAGTAGGAACATTCATTTATTTTAATTTATGTTTATTTTAATTTGATTAGCAATAAAACTTTCAATCATGCTTTGTCGTATTAGTGAATGTAACTTATTTACTTTTACAACTGGGTTATAAAGGGGGCCTCGGAATTCTGATGTCGCCGACGTGCAGAGTTGATCTAACGCCGCCTCTGCATATACTTCATATTTCCATAGAATACCCTGCGCTTATGTACATTCTTACAGTAAGGCAATTAAACTGTGTAATGTAGGTTCTATACTACTTCTTATTGACGCAACAGGTCTTAGAGACTTACTCTAAATCCAGAAGAGAGCACGATAGACCCGACGATTGCAGTGCCACTTCCCATAACAATAATAATAATAATAATAAATCTCCATATTTTGGATATATACCGTTAGTAAAAACTGAAAGCATCCGTAACACTCGACTTGTAGGATTTTTCTATTTTAGAAAACATATAAATTTTTTTTTTTTTTTCTTTAGTCAGTCAAAAATTTTATTTATTGGCATACTGATTATTATTATTATTAATTTAACCCATAATAATAGTAAGACATGAAAATGTAATTACTCGTGTTTAAAAGGAGACCGACCTACATTATCTAAATGAAAATCTCAAAACAGTCTGGATTTAATTTTAATTCTTCTGCTTTATTATTATTTATTAATTTTTTTACTTTTATATACATAATTTCACTAATGCTTCTTATCATTATTATCCTCATACACACACACCCATACACAAGTGGCATTAAAATAATCCTACGCTAAACAGAAACGTATACCAGGTATTATTCAAACCCTGGCGTGCCACAATCACTTAATTTTCTGCTTAACACCTTTTCTGACAACTTAATTTTCCTCGGAGTTTGTGGAGTTTTCAGTTGCATATTCATTACGTATATCGTGCAAATAATAACAGTTTTAATAAATTCGTATAATTACCTGAGTAACGAAAAAATTGTTTCACCTTTCCACCACACACACATCCTTGCGCTATATCCTTATGAGAATGGGAGGAAAAATGTTAAAGCCAACCACTTAGGCTGCTTACGTATTTAATGTCCTTGATTTATGCTGAAAATTGGTTTTAGACTTCACACATTATGAAAAAATGGAATGAAATTACGTTTATCAGGACGAGTGTGTATAAGTGCTTTTGTTTGTTGTTAGAATGAATCCTTGTATATGCACATGTTTGTGTGTGTGTGTGTATAGTATGACTGTAGTTGTGTCGAAATGCGTACGAGTTTGCGTGTGTGGCCGTAGTCAAAAGTCACTAAAATAAATCGCATAAATCCTGATTTTTTCATAAGCCCGCAATAAAAACGTTTTTTTCAAAGGCATAACACAAAATAAAAATATTAATAACAAAAATAAAAACAAAAACAGAAACAGAAAATGAAAAACAAAATTTGAAACGAAAAAAAAATCTGAAATATCCTTAAAAGTACCGCCCGCTGTGTTATGCTCGTAACTGTTTTGCTCACAGCCTTGCTGTCCGTTCTGCAAAGCGCGCGTACTAAACCACGGCTTATTCCATGCGTTTTCGTAGTTTCGTTGTTTGGTCCCGTACCCGTGCCCGTGCCCGTTCCCGTTCCCGTACTCGTTTTCATTCTCGTTCGCTTGTGCTTCAGCTGAACATGCCACAAGAACGAGTTTACGAGCATCCGTTTTTTCACATTTCGAAAATGCATTTAGTCTTTGCTGCTCTTACCATAACCCTCGAAACCCTCCACTTTCGCAGCGGCTTAGACAATTTTGGACCTAACAGTTAACGTAACCTACTTGGAATTCTGTGTGCTTAACAGGCGTAACCAACGCATCGCATGAGTTCTATAAATATTTCAACTGTTCCTTACTCGTTATCGTTTCTGGTACACTTTCCGCTCTTCACTTCTCACTCGCGCGTTGACTTCTCGTGCTACGAGTATCCTAAATATACGAATATATGTAATTTTTCCATTGTTTTCTTTTTGTAATAACTAGTATCCTCTACGCTATCCTTGCATAATGTTTTCACTTTCCATTTTATTGTCTGCATTTTCATATTATTGTTGTTCCTGCTCTTGTTGCTTTCGCTTGCTATACCATGACACTATGAATATAAATATTTGGACATTACCGACTGGTATTTTTATTGTATCCTGCAGAGCAGCCTTTTTTTTTTTGCTTGCCTCACTAAGGCTGGCTTCCTCTTTTGCTAAAAAAAAATCCATTTTTTTTTTCTCTATTTGTTAACATTTTGATTTGCGAGAATTGTTGACCTGCTTGTCTTACTTTCTCCTTAAAAAGGCAGAAAAAAAATCAACAGTCTTCACAAATGTGTTCGTTCGTAATGGAAAATAAGTCAAGAAGGATATTTTTTATTAGATAATGAGTGCTATAAAAATTTCATTAAATCTGGCTGCGTAACAATTTTCAGTACCCTTAAAACCTATTTATCGTTTTTTATATCGCTTTTCGGTCTTCTGTCTTGCAAAAATTGATGCTAAATATGCTTACTAGCAGTTATATCACAGAATAACATTATTTGTGATAATAAATTCATAGATCCTCCTAAAGCAACATATGCCTTCAGGATATTATATTTGCAATAAAAATAAAAAAAAAATTTCTGAAAGGAAATAGAAGTTCTTAAATTTAATTCTCTTGAAATTTATAGTTTAAATCTGTGAATGAAAAAGAGGATTGCCTCTAATCACAGTCGAATGCAAGACTATCCTCAAATATGTAAATAGAACATGCC
Organism: Teleopsis dalmanni; assembly: GCF_002237135.1. Taxonomy (NCBI): domain Eukaryota; kingdom Metazoa; phylum Arthropoda; class Insecta; order Diptera; family Diopsidae; genus Teleopsis; species Teleopsis dalmanni. The sequence continues at coordinate 53,485,051 of NC_051848.1, forward strand.
TATCAAATTACCAGGGATTTTGAGTTATAAATTAAAAATTGCTTTAAATAAAAATTAAGTTATTAAGTCAGAGTTTTGCTTATATTAAGTTAGGTTAGTTTTCTAACTAGAGTTGCTAGAAATATATTTATAATGTATTATAATGTATTTCAGACGAATGGCGCAAGTCACCCTTAAAGGTTTTCTGAGATTTAATTAGTTGGTTGCAGTGTTAGGTTAGCAAATAACTTTCTAAATGTTTTTTTATATAATTTTTATCTAGCTACAAGTCACTTTATAAAATTTAGATTTAGATCAGGTTCGTGGCAATAAACTTATCTACTGCACTACTTGGAAGTAAGAGAAATCTTTTTCGCCACTAAAACTAACCAACTAGTATCGTCTGTAAAAACCAAGAAGCAAACTATCACCCAATTCATTAGTATTATGCTTAATTCTCAATACAAATAATGCAATATATCTGCTATACATTATATGATATTGATGACGGGAGTCCATAATATACGTAATATAATAAAATTAACTACAAATTATAAGCCTAGCTTGTTTAGAGCCAGGCTTAACGTATTGGGTGCTCCACTTTCCAACACACCCGACAATATTTTAAGCATTGGCTAGATTCTCGCATTTATCAATGCTTCCGGTGGGGTCTAACATGACTATTCTTCTACCCACCATTACGAGTTTTGTTTAGACAAACTGCTTTTTAGCTAATTTAAGAGGAGTTGTTCTTCCCTCCTCTTCAAGCAACCTAAAAATTATACATGGGGTATAAAACATTGATGGATTTGCTATGAGCCATGTTATACAGAGAGTCATGGTCGCTTGACCATTGAAATTGTTATTTTCAAGATTAGTTAAAACATTGAGAATGAGAAAAAGAGGGAAACTTCGATTTAAATTAAATATAAATATACATATGCCTTTGAAATATAAAGACATTTAATTTGCCTTTATAAAAAAATTTTGAATTCTGAAAAGGTGTGCGTAACATTATCGAACTTATTTTTTGACTTATGATCACTAATATTTTGTTAGTAAAGTCAGCAATCAAACTAATAGCGACCACAACATATTTCCATGTTTTTGACTAGAGGCATTTAGTGCCTCGTGACTTTTTGTATGACGTGTCTTTTGGTCATGATTAAAAAGAGCATGAAATGGCCGTGACCATTCGTCATATGACTATGACTATTCGTCTATATAACATTTCCCTAATAATGTAATAGGACGCAATCCAATACTATGCAGCTACAAAAACACATAATCAAAGAAGCTAGTAAGCTTTGGAGGGCATGTGAAGACCTGTTTCGAAATTAATATTTTTTAAAAAAATATTAAAGTAACATAAAGAACGTAAAATGACCGTGATTATTCGTCATATAACTGTCTATATAACATTGCCCTAATGATGTAATAGATCAAGCGGAATTCTATTCTATGCAGCTACAAAAGCACATAATCAGGGAAGCTAGCAAGCTTTGAAGGACATTTGAAGACCTCTTTGCAAATTAATATTTTTTAATATAATATTAAAGTATTTCTACTCTTTAGTTCACTATAAACTAGTTGTAGCGTTAGCAAACATTGTATATACTTACAAACATATTTACAATAAAAAAAAAAAATAATAAAAATGTTTGAAATTTTTCCTTTTCAAAAGTCTTTTAAAAATTCTTCTTTTAATAAAAAAGTTATTTTTTTTGCTTTTTTTTGATTCTATAAATTATTTTTGTTATTCAATTTATTTTTCATTAAATATTTTTCTAAGTGTATTCCGCATAGTTTCCTGAAATTACTTTCTTCCTAGTTCTATAAAAATGTCTTCATCTATTTGATGACAAGGTAACATAAATTGAGTTACAGGGTAATAACATTTTATACTGACCTTACAAAAGCAACAACAACAAAGCGCGCATAACAGTAGCACTACTAACACAATTTCTACACAAACAATTGCACAAGGCACGAGCAAAAAGGAAAGCTATAAGGAAAAATCATTAAAAAAAAACAACATCAACAATTAAATTAGTAACATAAAAGTGAAATGGCAAGAAGCTATGCACGTTATAGCAATATTATGTGTATGCGTATGTGTGTGTGTACTACATTGCTTTTGTTTGAGCCAAACATTGTTGTTATGCTTAGTTGTACATACTTTAATGCTGCTGTTAGATGTTGTTGTTGTTTTTTTTTTTTGTGTAATGTTTCGTTGTGTTAGGCGCTAAGTGCAAAAACCTTCAGCATAAAAAGCAGTCGTACGTACACACTGTTCGAAAATTATATGCACATTTTGTGAGTGTGTGTGGTAGGTTAGGCAGGCCTAATGCTCTGCTGCCTTTGGAAATTAGTTTTGGCTGAAAACTATTGTTAAATTAATTAATGCGAAACTTGCCATGATTCTGGCATAAATCAATGAACGGCAAAGGCTGCTGCCAATCAACATAAATTTAATTAACTGCTATCAGAATTCTATAATAATTATTTATTGAACATAATTACAGTGAAAACTCTGTGAAACGCACGCTCTCATATATGGACTTCTCTCTCAATCATTGCTCAGTACTCAGTTTTCATATTTCATACAAAGTATATTATTTTAAGTGAACTGTGTTGCCTTAACCAGACAGAATTGCTGGTCCCACTGGTGTCCAATGAAGAGAGCTTTTACTGTAATTAATTATTAATAAAAGCCGTAGTACATTGGAGATGTATTTGCTGTGTGTGACGTTGCATTTTACAAAATTAATTTCAATATGAAATTTTAATTTTTACTTTATATTAAATTTTTTATGTATTTATTATTGTTTTGTATTAAATTATATTATTTTATTTTAGTAATTTAATTTTCTTCCTCATCAAACTTGTTTCATTAAATTGCTTTTTATTGTGGAGTGAACACACAAATAGTCATGGAGCGCACGTGGAATTCCCGGGTGTTTATTTCTATTATTTTTTTTTGATATTACAAACATTGAGAAATTTCTGAGTATTTGTCCCCATCATTTTAACGAAGCTAACCACATTATATCAAAAAAATAACTTCTATCAAGTTAAAATCAATATCGAAGCATTCAGAATAATTGCGTCGAAAACATTGCCAAAGTCTTTGTTTTCTTAATAATTTACCAAAATTTTTGACGACACAAAATTTTAAATGATTTCGAAAAAGACTGCTTCTATAAACATCTGTAGCGCAGCGACATCTATGATTAAAGCCTAGCAAGTTAATGGTGTACACCTATAACATCAAAATTTAAGTAAATACGCTTCTACTTGATATTTTATCTAAAGTCATTTTGTAGATATTAGTCAAAAAAAAAGAGGTGGAACAGGAGTAATTACTAAAGTCTTTTTTAAATCGAGTAAAATCGGACAGTTATCTAATGCTCAAACTAATGTACGAAAACAAATACTAGTCTTCCTTCAGTTGTAAGAACCTTTCCACACAGAAAACAATGGGTACGGCTACCAAAAACCACTAGCAAAGAGTAACACAACAAGGAAATCCAAATATTGGATCAAATCGACCTGTGTATGCTTTTGTGCTACGCTCATTTTTGTTACAGTTATAAATTTTCATATATAAATATATAGTAGAGGCTCACAAATTAGAACTCTTATAAATTCAAATTGTCCAGAAATTTGAACCAAAAAAATTCAATACATTGTATGCACTTAAAGCTCTTAAATTAGAAGTTCTAGTTCTAATTTTTGAGCGAATTCTCAAAAAAAAATTCTAATAAAAAAATTGTTAATTGTTAATTAACTTACAAATTAATTAATTTAAAAATTAATTGATTTAAAAATTAATTAATTTAAAAATTTATTAATTACTAATTTAAAAATTATTTACTTAAATATTAATTTAAAGAGGTTTTTCGAATAGTAGTGAAACTACAGCAACAAAAATTTTTTTCATATTATTTTAATGAATTGAATTTTTGGCTGATTATTAGTTTAATATTTAAATAATTTAAAAATTAATTTAATAAGAGTTCTAGAAAAAGTTTTTGAACTTTAAACGTTTAACTCAAAGCAAGAACAATAATCACTTCTTTGAATTAAGAATTTAAGTTCTTAATTAGAGCAATAAAATTAATTTGAATTAATCTGGTAAAGCAAGATATACGCTTTGTCTTTGAAAAATCAAAGCAGTATTTAAACTATTTACTTAAAAAAAAAAAAAAGAATATTTGCAGATTTATTATTTTTTTCAAAAAACCAATAGTCCTGTTGTCTCCTTGTTCTTTTGATCATACTCTCTTATAAAGACATTCGAATATTTTTATTCTTCCTTACCATCAAATATGTTATCTGCGTTATTAATATTGTCGTTGTTGTTTCTGGCCCCCTGTGTGCATTCTCCATAGACCACATAGAAACTTTCTAAATTTCATTTATTTTACAATTTAAAATATTTTATCGAATTGTGCAGTAATAATTGCACCACTGCGTATGTATGTGTGCACATGCGTACATACACATTTGCGTTTGTAGTAGTGGCTCCCATAGGAAATGTAGTTATTTTCTTACTTATAAGCTTGTACCTCATCATGTCATCTTACGCATGATTTAAATTGCGTTAGGCAAAGGTTACCACCATAAAATAGTATGAAAGGGAATGCATACCTATTGGGTAAGAGAGTCATCCATGCCAACCTCAAAGCCATTACCAACAATATCAACATCATCAAATGTACAACTGAAATCTTCACAACGCATGGTACGACGAACAATGACACCGCAATGCCCAATCCCCAATCCCATTATTCGTAGCATCAGCTGTAGCAGCAATACCAGCAGAGTCAGGACCCTTACCGACTGCTTCCATCGAGTGAACTACCACTTCAACAACAATTCTAACGGCATCGACATAATGTTTCCTTTTCCTTGATGAGTGTTTACTTTCCTGTTCGTCATACGTTTTCACCTTTTTCCTAACTAAATTTTATCCCATACCACCTCTATCCTTGTTACTACTATCTGCTCTTCCTGCTTTTCCTGCTGCTACTGTTGCTTTCGCTTTCGCCTCCGTTTCCGTGCTTATTTTTCTTCGTCTCTTATTTATTTTTATTGCTTTGAAATTATTTTTGTAATGTCATTTTAAAAGGAATTAAAGTGGAATAATTGAGATCCTTTTTAAGTAAAATAAAATCTGTAGTGAAACATGAAAAATCAAAAATGTCAACGAAAAAAAAAAAAAAATAAACAAATATGTAAAAAAAAAAAATAAAAATTATATGAAATAAAATTTTACGTGCTTCTAGTTGATTGGGATTTGGTTTGAGTAATACCTATGTGTGTCCAGAAGCAAGGAAGTGAGTGGTTAGGCTAAGGTTAAACTTTTGCCCTTCCTCTTTATGCTTTCTTTGCTTCAATATAATTTTTGTCCTTTCTTACTCCTGAGGTTTCTAAGGATATTTGATTAATAGTAACTCGATTTTAAGATTATTTATTTATAATATTTTTCTTTTTTTCTTACTCATATTATCTTTTAAATTTTTTTCCTTGCTGTGATTTCTATCAGTAAGTCAAAGGATATTAATGTTCCATACAAGTATTTCAACCTTTTTAAATTAGTTTGAAATCAAAGTACAATACATGAAATTTAAATAAAATAAAAAAAAATTTCTTAAATCAAACAAATTGTTTTATGATTGGAGAACATGAGGTAGTTCAAACCATTCCTTTGATTGCTTTCGTTACAAAATACTATATTTATAATGTTCATTTTAATATAATTCTAATTTATAGAATTAGAATTCTTTCTAAGCCTGGAGTTCTAAGCCTGGAACTTGCAGTCCAAACAAATTATATACGGACTATAAACATATTAAGAAATTCGAATATTTCCTAAGGCCATTGATGATAAGTACTTGGTAATACTCGAAACAGCGTTATGTGGTCAGCGAAATTTCAATAAATTAACTAAAATTTTTGTTATTGTCTTTTTATTTCTATTCGAACCTTTCTATTATATTTATAGTTATTATAATTATACATTATATATACAAAGCATAGAATATTAATAAAAGGAAGATTTTCATTATCGGCTTTAGAAGTCGATGCCTTGAATATTAAAACTTCAACTTCTCTTTCTAGGTTCGCGTTGATTTTTTTTAAATTCTATATTCTATATTTATAGAGAACCTCTTCAAAACTTATACTATGTGTGGTTAAGCTATTCGACTTTTTATCTATTATATATGTTTTTAACTTTAGTTTTTGACTATAGCACTTTGTTAGTGTTAGTGATCAATTGATAAAACTGCCTAGGAATACACAAAATACACAAAACTGCCTAGAATAGAGTTTTGTACTGGTTTTTAAACAAAACACTTTTCATACTGAATGAAAATCAGTATAGCGATTTTAAATTAATATTACTGAATACGTGGTTAGTGCCCATTTCTGTATCTACCATATAATAGTATTTCTGCCAGACGTTGATCAGTAAAGAGTAGAGATTAAAACTCTTCGACTAGTTCAATTGTTTGATTATACTTTAGCTCTAGCTTTAGACAGTAAACAATTTTTTGTCAGTTATTGTAACGTATTATTTCAAAACTTGACCAATCAGTAGCTCAGCAAAAAAGATCACATCATATCGAAGTACAATTTATTTCAAAAGATATGATCACCTCTATTTATGGTGATGCGAAGAATATATATTATTATATATTTATAAAGTTTAACACGACTAACTCAAGCTTTTGGCGATATTTGTACCAAATGTCTTCAACAAGAGTTCACTTAGAATCCTAGACTTAGATTTAGATTTAGATTTAGTACTGTCGGTATTGTCGGAAATGCACGAGGTAGGTGACGTTTACCACAGTTGCTGCAACTCTGAGAATCTGAAACTGGTACTGTTGATAGAATTCCAAGATTGTGTATTAAAACATATGAAAATGGCAACAAAATCAGATTACAAATGTTAAGATCATGTTTCATATTAGTAGGTTACTAGAACGGCTACCGTAGATTGTTGGTTTAAGGTCATTATCTGCACCCACAAGCAATTGTTTGCCTTTTTTTGTATCCAAGTAGTAAATTATACGTACTTACGTACTTCGTATAATGTGCAGTATTCTCTAATTCACAACTTTTAATGATAAAAGATCAGCTCCAGCTACAACAGCCATTCAACAAAATCTATCTTTAATCTAACTTTAAACACAATTTCTACATAAACATTTAATAATTTCGCTAAATTTTTTTTAAATTTATATAATTTTTAATTTTTTTAAATATTTTTTTGTATTGTATAAATATTTTATATATTTATAATATACAAAGTAACAAAACTTCAGAAAAATGAGCGAACATAAAAAAACAAAAGTATGGCTTTGGGTCAGTTGGTTAAGGTGCGCTGATGCTGAGCTTCACATTTGACAGGACCCGAGTTTGATTCCTGGCACTTATAGTCTTATGTTAAAATAATTATGTACGAATAATTAAATACAAGAATTATTTCCAAGACCAGACCACTGATGATGGGTATTTGGCAATACTCAAAACAGCTGTATGGTCAGCCAAAAATTCAATTAATTAAAACAATATAAAATAAATTTTTGTTGTTGTAGTTCACTACTGTTCGAAAAAAAAACCTATATATTTATAATTTTTATTATATATATATTATTTTTTGTCATACATGCTTATTATATTATATATCTTATAGAGTTACCCTTTCCATATGCAGACGTAATATAGATATTACTAAAATAAAAGATTTGTTGCCGGGAATTCTTCTTCCTTTTTTTTATGAGCTTTGTTTGACACAAACGATTAATTTCGGGTATTATAACGCATTTAGCAGGGAATTTAAAAATATTTATGAGAACTGAACAAAAATTCAATTATTTAAAATAATATAAAATAAATTTTTGTTGTTGTAGTTCACTACTGTTCGAAAAAAAACCTATATATTTATAATTTTTATTATATATATATTATTTTTTGTCATACATGCTTATTATATTATATATCTTATATCATTACCCTTTCCATATGCAGACGTAATATAGATATTACTAAAATAAAAGATTTGTTGCCGGGAATTCTTCTTCCTTTTTTTTATGAGCTTTGTTTGACACAAACGATTAATTTCGGGTATTATAACGCATTTAGCAGGGAATTTAAAAATATTTATGAGAACCCTGAGAAGGGATTGGGTATATATTAATTTAAAGTGATGTATAATTACAACAATGGAATTTATCTCTGCTCATGTAGGGTTAATGAAATTATTGATTAATAGTTTGCGAGTGGAAAACAGTAAACAACTTCCTTGAATAAATTATGAAAAACAGGACATTTGTAAATGTGTTGAATCTGTAATCAAAGTTGCTTGTGTAAAAAACATAATAAATTGCTACGTGCAGTAATAAGATCAGCAACAAAAGCATTATGTGGCTGAGTTCTGAGTCTATACATTTGAGTACGTTAAGCTACTCCAGTGTATGGAAAGGAGTAGGGATGAGTGTGTTTGGATATGGATTTCAAAAAAAGTATGTTAAATGAAAAATATCATACATATTGCATTATACATGCCTTTTCGAAAATAAATGATAATGCGACAAATTCTATGTCATTTCCATAATTGTCAAATAAATCATGGAACAATTTAGTTGTTTATTATCAAATTTATCCCTTTTCCAGGCTATGAAATACAGCACAGCACATAGCATTGAGCACATTGGGAGCACAAATAAAAATGTGAATCTATACTCATGTATGGATGTGTGTCTGAATGCACGGGTTTTATAATAGAAATCAAAGTGGTTACTCTCGTTCCACATATTCAAAAAGGCAAGAAGAGTAGCAGCAACAGTGGCTGCTATAGCTATGGCTGTGACAGTGGCAGTGGCAGTGGCAGTAGTAGCAATCAGCTCAAAGGTCGTGATGCTTTGTTTGTTGAGCCACTTGCTCACACTTAAATCTATGAGATTTTTCTTATTGGGTTAGGCATAGCATACAGACTTTAGACTGTAGAAATGTTTGTAGCAGGGAAGGTTTTGTTTGCTGCCGTAAATGAAATTGTTTGGCTTGGTTTACTTTGGTTGGGTTTGCTTGGTCGCTCAACATGAACATGAACACTTACTCATATGGTTTGCGAACACTTCTTGGCTGCTGCTATCAGTACCGTTGCTACTGCTATTGCTATTCCTGCTATTACCTACTATATTGTTTGTTTGCTTGCCATAAGGTACTTGATTATCCTTGAAAATCGTACGTAACTTACACAGCTGTCATTTTTATTGCACAACTCATTGTGTGTATGAGTGTGTGTTTGAGTGTTTGTATGTATGTCAGTTTACTTGACAACTCTTTTTCTTAGCTTCTTAGATTATACACAATAAAGTGACATATGATTTACTGATTTGCACCATTCAACTAGGCAACAACAACTACAACAACAACAATGCCAACGAGAATGACGATGACGACGACGACGACGACGACGACAATAAAAATTTAAAGTCTAAAAAATGTTTAATTCCTGGATAAAAAACGGGAAGTGCTCATAAAAACTGAAATCCTAATAAATTAAGAAGACAGTCAAGTTTAGTGTGAGCGTACGTGCTCTTCTACGTATGCGAACAATCGTAAGCGAACACTTGTAAGCGAACACTAGTAAGCAAACACTAGAGAGCGTACACTCATATATAAGATATTTGTGCGCCATAGCCGTACACTGTCAGAGACTACAATTGCTAAAATATAGACATAATACCAAAAGGGGTGTTATGCTGTTTCTACGAAGGAATAGAAACACCCATGAAACGAACGTGTGACTGGGTATTTTTTACGTCCTTCACTCGGCAAATACGCAAAATTGAATTTTAAACTTAAGCAACAAATGAATTGGGGTGATTTAGCAGCGCATGAATAAATTATTAAAGCAACTAAGCAAGTAATGTAAATAATAAGTGAAGCTATGCATGCCTGGTACTTAAGGTTGGGCGAACAGACTTGTCTTTTCGGTTTCCTGTACGATAAGTCTATGCGACTGTCTATCTGCCTATCTGTATGTCTGTCTATATGTTTATTTCCTGTTAGCTAAAATATATGTATAGCTGTTTGAGACTTATAGTGTTATTTGTTTATGCCCCAAAATTGCCATATGGAAATCTATGCATACCTCTGTCTGCTGTGGGCCAAAGTCAAAGCCAAAAAAGTGCCAAAAGAACAAAAAAAAAAAATGAGTTTAAAATTATACAAAACATTTTGGGCACAGACCGGAAGTGTGGTTGCAGTTTTACAAGGAATTCGGCGAATATTGGTTGTCTAAAAGAAGTCAAAGAAAAAAAAAAAGTGCCAGAAAGCAACATAAAATTACAACAGCAGTCATAATACTCGTAAATGTAATAAAAAACAGTCGTAAAGCAAATAAACTTCAATGTGATTCACAAATCTACAAATCTACAAATAAATATATAGCATAAGGTACGATACACAGTGGCGTAGACGACAGCTACGTTAATTATTAGGGAACAGCATATTGAAGGGATGTGCAGATAATAAATCCAAAGTGTGAAGTAACTCTACACTACCCTATCCAACAAAGGGAAATTGCAACTTCCACTACGCTCTACGAAACTGTATGGCTGTATGCCGAGCCATGCAAACACATGCAAACACATTTCCCTATAGCACCCTGGACAGACAAGTCTATGCGGTACTTACTCTTAAGCAGTGACATAGTATTAAACTCGCTATCTTGTCTCTGGCTGTTGTGACTTCGCGCATTGGTGGTGGTTTCTCGCCTATTAAGACTTTAGACACAGCGTAGCCCAACCAAGGCGTATGTCAAGAAAACAAGTTGTACGCTCTGTAATGAAGAGGAAACAGAACCAAAGCCAGGAGGTGTCGAAAGTGACTTTTGATTTGGCATGGTTTGTTGCGATATGGAAATAAATGAGCTACCATAAAAAACATAAGATATTCGCTGCCAATTTTTGGGGTAAGGGTAGAGTACGCCAGAACTTTACTCATAGGTTAAGCAAACACACAAACCGAAAGCATGCCATTACCCTTGCTGCTGCTGTGGTGTACGGAGTGTATGCGTGCATGCGTGTGTATGTATGCAACTTAATTAAACATTTATTGTGTGCGCCTTTGAAAATGATTTTATGTTTCGTTACTTAACAAACAAGATAAAAAAATGGCAATGTGTCAATTTGATTATGACTTTATATCAAAAGATAATTGGGGTACTTCTTTGACGGTTTTCACTCAATGACTTGATGCGGTGTTGAGGAAAAGGCAAAGAGCCAAATAGAGAATCAGAACAATGAAAAAAAAAAATAAAATAGAAAAATATATATTTTCAGAAAATTTAAGAGGGAAAATACAAATGTTAGAGTACAGTGAGAGTAAAAATTAATAGCAATGAAAATAATTTAATGAAACCCTTTGCACACTTTATACCATAATTTTGTATAGAATTTAATGACGAGGAAGGAAAAAGGATAATTGAAGTGTGTGTTCCCACTACACACTGTGCGTCATATGTGAATTATGTCATTATTTAAATTTAATAAGCTTATAGCTTTCTAAGAAAGTAAATTGGTAGATTAAATTAATAAAATTAAATGTTTGAATTTAAATCATATTGGTAGGAAAAAGAAAGAGAAAGTGTGTTATTGACTATTTAGTAATTTTTAATTACTTCTCCGTATTTCGTTCCCCGGGATTAGGTTCTACAAATAAATAGAAATATAATTAATTCAATTATTTCACAACTGGTTTATGATTTCATTCTAATATAACACAGCAAGTGCATTTGTTAATAAACTTTCACAGCAAATTAACAAAACTCCAAGTTCGAACATACAGGTCAAGTACGGCTTTATGTCAGTTGGCTAATGAACGCTTAGTGCTTAAAGTCTCAAAAAAAATTTTTTTTTACAAATAATTATATACAAAAAATAGTTTCAGCACCACTTATGATGAGTTTTTGGCAATACACGATACAGCTATAAGGTCAGCCAAAAATTCAATTAATTAAAATAATATAAAAGAATTTATGTTGTTGTAGTTCAGTACTTTTCGAAACCTCTCTAATAAAATATACTACTTTCTATTAAACAAAACAGTTACTACTACTAAACTCAAATGTTATCAAGGGAAGTAAATGTGGTATATCGTGACTTATAAGATTTTTTGTGCTATCCTTGTCGAGCATTTCCCTAGCTAACCTAGGACATGGAATTGTTCAACAAAGTAATGCAATCACAGAGCACAAACAAATAAAATTGATGGACGTTACACTCTTGATTTCCTAGAATTTTTGGGTATCAACATTTGTTCTGTAACCAGTGATAAATCTTAGTAGATATATATTTAACCAATTTGTATTGAGAGTCACAAAACCTATTTGTATTGCTTCAGAACTTTAGCATTCACAGAATACTTTCTAGAGAATTTTTATTCGATGTTTTTAAGAACAATTGCCATCTTATTAGTGTATATTCCACTAATAGGTTCAGGTCATATGAAAAGTATACGGCATTCTTCTTCTTTGCTAGTGATGGTTACCTTTGGTATGAGATTAGAAGGCTCTATTAATGGCTGCTTGATTTTTCGTATATATATATATATATTTAGCGATAAAGCGTTTTCATCTCGTTTTGAAAAGCATTGTGTTGCACAGTATTTAGTAGCATGTAATTCTGCCTGTGCTGTTGTGGTAACTCTTCTATTGAAAAATATACCTTTTAAGTGCCCTATTTAATTTCATATATAACTAAGGGTATACGGATTCTCATTAAACAATTTATGCATTTCTTTTTTAAATATTAAATATGTTTATGCTAAAAGTATATATAAAGGAAACCTTTCGTTTCTTCTGGAAGACCATATTCTTTAAATTTTTTATAGATTATTCTAGAAATATTTATTGCTAGCATATTTAAATTTTGCTATTTGTTAACATATTAAAATAGATCAATGAGTTGAACTATGGTATCAATCAATTAATCAATCCAGTACGTTCCCAGGGGAACATTGGGCCATAACGAACTTTTTCCAATTGTCACGATTTTTTGCCAGGGTTTTAATTTCTCCAAAGGTTTTTCCGCTTGCTTGAATTTCTTTCTCCAGTGTTCGCTTCCACGTTTGCTTGGGCCTACCAGGTCTTCTGCTTCCTTGAGGATTCCATATTAATACTTGTTTGCAGATTTCATTTGGTACTATGGTATAGTACCTGTATAATGTGTAACTTCATTATAATATTGCACAATAATCTCTTTTAATAGTATCGAAATTAAAAAAAAAGAGACCCGAAATGTAGTAACATAAAAAATGGATTATATCCCAGTACAAGCCTTTCATTTACAATACTTTAGGTAAAATTTTTAAAATGTCTGCGTAGATTTATATTGATAGCAATTAATCATGATGTGATATATGATAATTTTGGGTTTAAAATAAAAAAGTCTTTGCGTGACATTTAAAATTATGAAGAAACATTAATCAAGTAATAATTGAATTTCCCACATATCAAATAACTGTATATGTTCGTTGGCATTGCCTGCGTGTTCCTTGTGAATAAGTAGTTAATTGCAGTTACACATGCCCATAAGGACAATTACAATGATAACGTGGACAAAAAACCCATTCGCTTCACACAGAAAATCAACTTCATTATTTTTTAATTAATTTTTTTATAATGACTTACTTGCATTTAAAAGTGTTTACCTCAGGCAGCAGAAATTGTGATTTTCCATAGCACAAAAGTGCGCGGAATGGCGCTCTGCTGCGGACGGATTGCCAGCGAATTGATTTTCATAAAATTAAATTCGATAAAATTGAATAACAATTTCGTTTTCATTTATTATTTATGGCCTTTTATTTATGTTGAAATTTACTACGCCAATTAACTTATTTGTTGCGCGCACCGAAAAAGGATACGCGCAAAACTGGAGCTGTGAACAGTGGTCATTCGATGATAATATACGACTGCGATGTGACCTACACACAGCGATAAAATAATAATATAGAATTTAGGTGATGTTAGCTACCACTTCAATATAAATTTATGTATGCAATGGTACATAGATTGATAGATTTTCAAAAGGATGGGAACTTTGAGAATTATTGTGAGAAAGCCACTTTAGTTCCATAGATGCTTAGCAGTGAAAAATGTCATTATGTTCCTTGAAGAGATATTGTCTAATTCCGTTATAAGTGAATGCACAGTTGACAAGTACCCAGGTCTGAGTCTGCCAAGACTATCAGTCTGCATCCATCGTCCTTTGTAATACCTAATTTCGATAGATGTTTTTTGACTTCGCTATGTCGAGTAAAACACCCTGTGACAAGTGTTCAGCATTATTAGCTCCCTAGTTCTGGCTTTTGATCGATTCGGCATGTATGCTTTAGCTTGTCTGCAGGCAATTACATTATTGCAATCAGTCTGAATTGATTTTTTCCATCCATTTCCAACCAGTTAATTTTAAGCTTGGAAAAGCTCAATGAAGGACCGCAGAATGGTTTAGGCCCAATATAAAATAAGGCTGCACCTTTTCTGACTAGTTCATCGGATTTCTCGTTTTCCTCAAATCCGTTCCTTTCAGCAAGATCTTTGAGAAGTTGAAGGTATTCCCACACAAGTATTTTTGCAAGAGTAAAGTTAAGATGTTTATTTCATAATTGGTATGAATTCTATTTAGTAAAGCAGTACACATTTAGTTCCTTTATTACTTAATTGCTGTAGTAAATTATGTTACTAACTATTTTTGTAAATTTGTTAATTTGCCGAAGCCATTTCAGCAAGATAGTGTTGAATGATCTGGATAGTCTCTTTAAAATATTTTTTAGTTCTTATTCCTTTTATTTTGGTTATCATACCACTGCCAAAATGAATTCCATTCAAATATTTAAAATAGAAAACCAAATGTGACTTGCAATTGAATCGCAATCACCGTCTTCTTACCATTTCTCGCCTCTACACTTAATCAGAATTCCAGCACCAGGAAAAAATAAATAAATCAGCATTCATATATCTTTCACGCTAAGCAAAAACAAAACCAACAATTTAATAACTATCAGCAGTTAATACTGATTCCAGGATCGAGCCTGAACGCATCATTTTCATTAATTTTAATCCATAATCAGATATTTCTGAGAATCATAGAGATAAAAAAATTTTACAATTCCAATAAGGATATGGAAATAAAAGTCATATCAGAGCCTCTAAAGTGCAACCTAATCAAAAATAATTACTTAGTAGAAAAACAATTTCTGAAAGATACTTTCAATAAGTTAAGCTTAATTTTCACCTATACTCAACAAATAACAAGAGAAGATCAGCAATAAACCATCGAAATGTGAGAACCCAAAAGGTACACTGACACTCAAGGAGATTGGACAGCTAGAGTGATACCAATTATCATCAACTGACTCAAACGGAAATTGGGAGACACAAGTTATACAGGCCTATTCTGAATCGCAAGGGAATGGGAGTTTGTTCCCTGTTCCCAATTCCCCTATTCTGAATAAATTTGGTATGTTCCCTGTTCCCAATTCCCGTATTCTGAATCGCATGGGAATGGGAGTTTTTTCCTAATTTTGCACAATTGTTGTTGTTCACGAAACTGCTGTCTCCCTAGCGATTCAGAATAAGGGAGCTGTGTGTTCGGGAACAGCGTGGGAATAGGGAGTTTTTTCGCTGGGAGTATTCAGAATAGGCCTGATTATCTCACTCTGATGCTAACCGGACATGGATACTTTTGTAAGTACCTGTACCGTACCGTATGGGAAAACGGATCTACTCGACTGCTTTTACGGCGACGACGGAGGTCTGACGGTGCATAAAGCATTCCACCTCATCACCACAAAAAAAAAATATATCTCAAGAAACAAGTTAGTGTAAGATAATGCTGAGATCAATGGACTTCTAAGAAACACATCATCAAATTACATCGCCCTTAAAATAATAGTCGTGACTCTATATTCTCTTCCATTCTCTGAACCTAACATAACCTCCAAAGTATACATTTGCTTTGCAATATTTAATATAAATTAACATGTATTCGGCGAAAGCTTCCAGCAGAAAAGGAAATAGGCGGGTTTAAGGTGTTTTTTTATTTGCATGAGGGGTGAGGGGTGAGTATGATAACTCCACTCACCCCTCTTGTATAGTGATGGATGGTAGTAATTGCCAATTGCCAAACACAACTGTTAAAGTCATTGGAACTTAAATGCAAAAATATGGCGCCAAAAGGAAATGCGTATATATTTCAGACTGAAAATTCGTATTAAAAGAACTGTATGTGAGTAGTAACACAGTGTGAAAGTGTGTGTGTGTGTATGTGTGTATGTTTGTGTGTTGTTCTTTACTTGTATTGGCATTTAAATTTAATTTACAGTTAATCAGAAACATTGGCGAAAAACGCACCGAGCGAACAAGCGTTTGTGCGTTCGTGCGTTTCTTGCGTTTTTGCACCAATGGCTTCAGCGCTTGTTGCTGTTGTTGTTGTCTTTATGTTTCTGATTTTATTTCGCGTTTTTTGTTTTTGTTTTGATATTCTCCAATATTTCGGTATTTCGTTTTTTTTTTTTTTTTTTGTGTTGGTAGTTTTTCTCCTCTCGCTTTACTGAAACATTTTACATTTTGGCTTGTGGACCTGGGCCAACTGCCAACATTATTCATTGTTTATTATGTAATGAAAGCTTAAAAGCTTAAAACAGTTTCAACCTCGACCACGACCTCAGCCACTGTGCCAGTCACAAACGCATTTCCAGCAAGCAAAAAAAAAGAGCACACAAAATCGCACAATGAAATGAAATACACAGTGGCAAAAACAATGCCACTGACTTGTTTTTTTTTTTGTTTCAACTGAAAGAAATATTGTTTTCAAATACATTTACAATTTACACAACATATGCATATGCCAAAGCAAAGTACACTGCAAAAAATAATTGCGTTAAAGTGAAAGAGAAAAAAAATTAAATAAAAGTTTCCGTTCCCGTACTTGGGCTTTCGGCAAATATTTAACGAAAGTCCTTGTTCAATCTGTTATAGTGTCCTTTTGAGAAATCCAAATAGATATCAACAAAAAACTATTTGTATAAACAAACGAAAACACTTACATAGATATATGTGAATGCATACATTTGTACATATACCATATATGAATATATGTATGTGTGGAAATAAAAGTTTATTTTTTGTAACTGCCGCGCACAGATATATTTTTTCTTTGACTTCACTCCTTTTTATCAAGCGCAATGTTGCAATTTTTTGACCATTTTAATTTAAAAAATGTACAAACGCAACAAAAAATTATTTTAACCCTCTATTTATCAATTGCATCCAACGTTTTTGCAAACCTTTATTTTTTATTTTTTTTTTTTTTTTGTGGTACCGTTGAAAGCGTGTCAGGAGAGTTTACGTATACGCCGTGAGGTCCACATACATGTTTTTGATGTTTGAAAGTTGAGTTTTTAAGTAACTTTGCTTAAAGGAATAAAAGTGATTTTATTTTTAAAGATATATAGCTTTTTTGACTTAATTTATATATATTTATTTATATTCAGACTATTTCCTTACTATGTGACATATATGCAGAAAGTAGTTTCCGGGTCCTTGAAACGAAAAAACTCATATAGAAGTAGGAAGTGTCATTTAAAAATAAACCAATACCAGAATGCTAGTCTACTTAAACATAACTTCAGTCAGAGCACTTTTAATCTCTTATGGAGAAGTTCACTCAAAAAGCTAATACCAGTTTTTCAACCATTAAATATCTTTCAATTTGATGCTTTATCTATTTTTTTACTTTTATATTTATGTGGATTCCTTTTTAGTTTTTATATTGAAAAACTTTTCGGTAGTAAAAATTTTAATACACAAAAATTAAATTTTTGATTCTATCAAAATAATTTGTAGCTCTTTCCAAAATTTCCGAATATCCATCAGTTGTGGTCTTTCAAAACACTCAATAGCTTAATTATTCGTTTATAATTTTGGGATTAAAGAGTGTCAGAAATATGTACTCATGTGTAATTGTAAGTGTTTTGTAAATTTTTCTCAGTTATTCGTAAACAACAAGCGCTTTTGCAAATAAATAAATAACAGCTATATCAACTATCTTAACTATTATAATTTGATATTTTTTTGTAATTTTTTAATTTAATGAAAAGTTTTTTTTTGTCGTAATAGATGCTTCGCAACCATTGATGTGACAGTGTCACATGCACTTGTATGGTCAACTCAAATATTAACTTTATAATATCATTAAAGTTTTTAATCTATAAAGCTTCAATAAATATTCTTTATTATATTTAAAATAGATTTCTTGGTACAGAAAAATTTTAATCAATTCTTTTATAAAATTATTATTCCCTCTTCATCACATTTTGCAAGACACTAACATTTGAAAAAGTTTCCGGAAAGATGAGTGCGATGAAAAATTTACCTGTAGCGGAGCTTTCTACTTTTATTTTGCTGCTTTTTTATTATTATGAAAATTATTTATTATTATATTATTATGATTATTATGAATATTTAGAATTTAATTTTAAAATTAATTATAACGCTTAAGGATATGTTTTTGAGCACTTTTTAATGAGGTCAGTATTTAGTTATTCATATAAACATTATCTAGTATTGATACAAACATTTAAACATAATCTGAATCAGTTTTAGTCCCTATATGATTTCTTACTATAAATGTGACATTGATATATTACTATACCATGAAAATACAAAAAGAATAATACACTGCGGTGGATTTCTTCTATTAAATGTATTAAAAAATTGCTAAGGTGAGACTGTTCTATCTATAGAAATAAATCTTGCGTCTCTTTTTTGAAATCCATATTTCTTTGAAGAATCAAATTTTTCAAAAGCTATAAAGAAATTTTTTTGAAATACTATAGCTAGCAAGAATATATAGTCCAAGAGTGTTTATGGAGTGCCTAGTGAGAATAACAAATTTGCCACAGAATATCTCAAGAATCTCAAGAAAAACTTCATATTAAAAATAAATATCTACTGCTGGAGTCAAATGGATGTTAAAACCTTTTCTTTGAACATTCAAAACTGAGCTCCAACGTATAAATTCAAATATTCATACTCAAATTTATTAGAACCCCAATGATCGATTAAGATAACAGAGAAAGATAGCCAAGAAAATATATAAACGTAACTAGTTCCAAACACCGGACTATTATTAAAAGTTTTTTCATACAAATAGTCGATATATAATATATAATATATGCTGTATAATCCAATATTTGCAATAATAAATTGTACCATCTCCTAAATTAATTAAGCTGAATAATTGTTTTTTTTTTATTCTAGGTAAGTTCACGTCTATAATGCAGATGAATTGGTCCAAAAACTAATTTTTTTACGTAAGTATATTCTAGAAGATATTTCCTTTTAAAGTGATGTAACGTCCAAATAACAGTGTTTGCATGGAACACGTAGTAATCGCAATGACAACTATCAATGACAAATCTTCCCATAAAAGCCTTTATTCAGAAAATCTCTTAATGTCCAAAAAATCTTTAAATTAAATTGTTTTAATCACATACTAATTCTTAGTTCATACAATATACTAAGAATTAAACCTCTGTTTTTGTTCCAGCCTTGTTAGTCTAAATATAAATGTAATACTCTACTTGCACACAAAAATAGTTTTGATTTTAGTATGGATACAGATGATTTCCAGCTATTTCTACTGCTTCATTTTACTCTCTGATCATTGAAGGACTAAATCTATGTTGATCCTTCTTCTTCATTCTTCTTAACTTAACCATTAATTCAATAAGTTATTTTCTTTATACATTAAATATTTGTTTTATTTTGTTAAAAAAACAAGCTAATTTTCGATCTAGAAGTATTAGGACTTTTTGAATTCACAAAACAAGGAGTTTAATATAAAATTGTTTAATATCCACAAAACTGTTATTTCATTAGTTTTTGTTTTTTTTTTTTTTTGACAAAAAGTTAGAAGCCAAAAAAATTTCTAGTAATTAAATTGAATAATCTTATAAAAATTTTAATTCAACATAGACATCCATTGGGAACTAAAGAATGTATCTATAGAGTAAGCACAACCCTTAGTAAAGCTATTACTCTACTAACTATGTATTTAACAGGTACTGCTAAGAATATAAAAATTAATGCAAGGTAACTTCAACCTGTCTGGAATAGATGCTTCACTACTGTGCACTCTACAAACGCACTGCGGTTCATGATAAATCGGTAGCCCATCCAATACATTCGCGACAAACATAATTTATAATAATAGTTATAGCTCTGTCAAAGAACCGGTATTGTGTCAGAAATTTTTGTGTGCCAATTTGAATCTATAACGTGGATTAACTAAATGCCCCTATCCAGTGTGTCCCAAACGCGGATTGTGTTTATTTCCTCAGTCCATTCAACCGAATTTTGCTCTATGCGACAAACATAATTAATAGTTATAGTAATAATATTGTTAATGAACCACTAATGATGCGGGAGTTTTTTTCTACCAACTTATTGTCAACCAATTTAAGCTAGTTGTTCGCTGCATTAATCCACTATATAACTGGATTTAATATCTTGTTCCAATCTGTCTTACAGATGCATTGTGATTCGCGATGATTCGCTAGACCATTCAACATACTTTTGATTTACGCAATAAATGTTATTAGCAGTTTTAGGTTATAATCACTAAAATGACAAATATTAATTATAGTTGTTGTAATATTCTGCCATGAAACTGGCAGTGATACGGAGATCTATGTGTGCTAACTAGATTAAACTAACCAGTTTCATTTACAATGTGACCCAACTTAATAATCAAATGCTACATGACCAATTCACTCCAAATGTAGAACTTTTGACTTGGTACACAGACACAAATCAGAAGTATCAAGATTAATATCTGTTTTTAATGGGCACTGATATATAGAATGGCAATAAAATGATATCTGGTATCTCCTGTAGTACATGTCTACCGGTGCTCGAAGAAAAGACACCACAATACCTGTTATGTCTATGTCCAGACTTGTGCAGGCTTGTCTAGGTTTAAGCTTTTAGGTGCACCCTTCTTTAACACACTTTCACATTGATCAATGCTTCTGGCTGGTTTTAACTTGATCATTTTTCTATCTATTATTACGAGGAATTGTGGAATCCAAACGGTTTTCTTAGCTAATTGCAGAGGATTCGTAACTCCAACCACTTCACCTAACCGAACCTAATGATTTAAATCAGTAAAACCCGTAGTGGCATTGTGGTTCACTATGGTTCACTAGCACATTAGTACAACATTAGTAGTTATAGGTATTAGTAGTTATAGTTAACATTAGTACAAAATTAGTAGTTATAGGTTTAGTAATTATAGTTAACATTAGTACAACATTAGTAATTATAGATATTAGTAGTTATAGTTAACTATAGTACAAAATTAGTAATTATAGTTATTAGTAGTTAAAGTTTGAATTTCGTAAAGGAAATAATATTAAAAATATTTTATATTATTATTATATGATTTTTTTATATAAATATTTTTTCTTATGCATGTTGTATTTGCTTTAAAAGATTAAATATTAAATTGAATTTTGAACATATATATTATTAATAAAATTTTTTTTTTCTGTGTATATTCTCGTAATGCACTGGATTTCATGCCAAAAATTTGTTGGCAAAGTGAAAAAGTTGTAAAATTTAGTCGAAATAACTGTTCGCATACCAATCTGTAAATAAAATCCATAAACTGCGAATTTTGGTATTCAAAAAAATTTTCACACTTTTTCTTGTCATTGAAATTGTTGTCGATGTTCATGTAAATAAATCAGCAAACAAATTTTCAGCTTAAAATTATTTAAATATTTTATAAATGTTTCAAAGGAAAAGTTTCAGTTTCAACAAAAAAATAAACGAACAAACCAAAATCAAAAATCAAATTGTCTACTAAAATTGCATTACTAAAAATTGCAACTCTGTTTGTACACAGAGAAAAAATAAACTTTTACATATTATATTTTTTTTTTTTTGTTACTTGCGTTTACGTAAAAAAATATTTTTCACTATTTAGCAAACAAAAAAAACAAAAAAAAAGGAAAAAATCTTTTGGTTTTATTTTGACAAAATGCCTGCACAGATTTACTTTGTGGGTTTTATTTCGTTCCGTTGGAATTATTTTTCTGAAATTTCATTAATAATTTTTTGAAGTTATTGCAGTTGTTGTTGTTGTTGTTGCTGCTGTTGCTATTGCAATTGCAATTGTTGCAATGCAAAAATGTTGGCAATTATAAGTGCTGTTTACAAAGCCGTTAAATATGCACACAGGATGCGGAAACAAATAGTTATGCGGTAAAGGCACATCTATTCGCAAAACTCCATATTCGCATTTACACACATTCACATGTATGCATACATGCATACATACCTACATACATAGACTCATACAAACATAAAATTTGATTAAAAAGTCAGTCGTCATATGAAGTCATTTCGGTGCACAATCTTGCTCACAATCGCTCATGCAATCATTCTTTCATACTTGCCTGCATTCATTCACTCATTTGCTCAATCAGTCGTTTTTATTGGACCCTGATAAGTTGGGTTATGTGTGTTGACAGCCATGACAATGGCAATGGCATTGGTACTGGCACTGGCACTGGCACTAGCACTAGCACTAGCACTAGCACTAGCACTAGCACTAGCACTAGCACTGGTGCAGTGGTAAAGGCAACTGCAATTGCAGTTGCAGTTGCAATCCGTAAAGCAATTGCACTGAACATTACTGGGTAGACTGTCTACTCTACTCGTATGTGTTATGTGTTGCTGAAGTTGTTGATGCAGTGAATATGGTAAAGACCGCGGCTGCACTCTCCAACCAGTATCGGTTGCGGTAGCAGCAATTGTCACACTTCAATGCGTCTAAAAACACCGCATTTATGCATTTTGATTGTTGCTGTTAGTGCTGCTGAAGTAGCGATTACGATTGCGATTCCAATTATAGCAACTGTTGCTGTTGCTGTTGCCGTTGCTGCTGTTGTTGTTGTTGTTGTTGATCTTACATTGGTTATTGTTAATAATACATTTTGGTATGCTACCTTTGATAAGATTTTATGAATTTTTGCCTTGTTGTTATTGCCATTAATTTTGAGTTTGCTGTTGCTGTCATTGCTGTTGTTGTTGCTATTGTTATTGTTATTATTGTTGTTGCGGTGCATAATTGTTGCATGTTGCAAACAAATCACCACCAACAATTGTGCTGCTGAAAATCTCATAAAATTAATCAAGTATTATACCAATCCTTTCAATTGAATATTGGGAGCGATGCAAAATATTCATTCAATTTCTTTTTTTTTTTTGTTGTTATAGTAAATTTTTATTCGTTATTCATTTTTATTTTATATTCGTTAATTTATTTTGATTTTTATTTAATTTACTTTATTTATAAATAAATATATTGCATTTATATTAAAATGAAAATTGTAAACTGTTTACATACCCGCAACAGCATAAAGGAAGAGATTTTTCAAAATTGCAATTCAAAAAAAAAAAAAAACTATATACATACAACATAAAAAATATATATAAAATATATAATCTTTTTTTTTGTCTAAGGCATCGACTCACAATAGTGGTATGCCCGATTTACATAGACTAAAAACAATCCCGCTCGTGTGGCAGACCGTTTCTACCACGGAACTTTATTGGGAACATTTGAAGGTAGGGCCCCTATGTTGATTATCCATTAACAATTTTCTTCCTTAGCCTTCGTCCAGGCCTCGCTTAGGTTAATTTGTTTGTCTTTTTTTCGAAATTAGTCATTTTCGAGTTCATATTTTTTCCATATGAATATGATCGTAAAGAATCGGTCTATGGCGCCCCAGTTTTCTTCAGATAGCATCATCTTTGTTGTGATAACTTCAACGTTCATTTAACTTTAAGTGGTGTACTTTCATTATTTCATCTGTTTCACTTGATAATGGTTTGCTCAGCGTTGTCTTCGTTTGCATCGTCCGTATATGCATTTGCTTTTCCAATACGGAAACGGTACTTTTGAAAGTGTCAACGATCAAAAAGGAATAATAGTTAATAGTTTACTTAGCCAGTTTTCTTGTCTGACCAATTCGTTAATCTATAGCCAACTCTTGCATCTGTATGGTAGATTGGCACTCATCATCGACTTTGGAAACGTGAACATCTTCACGTTTTCTCTCACCGAAATTGCGAGGGTATTTTTGTTTATTGATATGATTTTTTATCTCCTGTCGGACCAAGGCCACCACCTTCGAACTGAGGTCTAACGGCTCCTCGCCTAGCTTCACAATAGTAAACATTGTCATTTAAATTATATATCCTAAATAGGCAATATTTGCTATCTGAATATTAAGCATTAATGTAATCGGACATTAACAGATGTATATTAGGGTCCTCTCTGTTATGGTATATCTTTCCATTAAAATATTCTCTAGAAGAAATGGAATTTTATATATCCTAGTAATCAAGTACCGAGATCGCTTTCACAGTTTTGTTTGAAATTCAAATAAAATAAACTTTTTTCGTGCATACTTCATTTTTATAGCACTAGACTTATCATAAAACATGGGTCCGGTATTTTTTTTTTCCTTAACATAAATTTTTATGCATATGGACTTTTTTAAATGTGCTCTTATGCATTTCAATCTGATCCATTTTTAAATTAAATTTGTTTGCTCGCAGCAAATCCAGAATTCATGGAATTGCACTGCATATGCTTGCTTGGGTACAAAAAATTAGTAAGCAAGGATGTGGCTTTGGTTTGGCCCATCCGGTACGTGCTGCATAAATGTATGCGTGCATTTTCGAGCAGTTGTGCACTAAATGTGCAAAAGTAAGGAAAAAAAAATTAAATCCCTAAAAAAATATAATAAAAGGATTTAAAATTTTAAGTCGCGACAATTTGTCGTAAACGAAGTGTCAAAAGGCGTATTAACTTCAAATGCCTATAAAGCAATTTTTCTTTGAATTCAATTTTTTCTTCTCTTTGCTGGTAGTGGTAGAGGTAGAGGTAGTGGCATGGGCTGGTAGTTTATTATGTAGTCCTGACAGGGGTAGTTTATGGACCTGTTGTATATCGTATATTGTATATTTGTGCGCAATGAAATGTGATAAATCAAACATTTGTGTTTTCCATTTAAATTGCTAACAATTGAAATGTAAATTTTTTATTGGTATAATTTTTTAAATTTACAAATGTGAGGAGTCTGCCATTGTGCTACTGCTTTCGACAGTGTATAATTTATAGAAAATGCGACATAATCTCATCAGCGAGCGTTTTGTTTGATTTCTAAGCCAGCGATTTTCTCTAAATATGCTCAGAATATCCTTTTTCTATTACGAAAATAACAATGAAGTTGTAGTGGCAACGGTAGTAGTGACAATGGCAATGGCAATGGCAGTGGCAGTGGCAGTGACAGTAGCCGGGGCTGATATTTTTGATAGGTTTAAAGTATGTAAGTAAGCTGCTATAAATGGATTTGTAACAGTGCATATTTACGTGTTACTTTCCAGATAAAAAATATGTCAGTTTGTCAGTTTGTAGGTCTGTGAAATTTGAGACATTAAATGCTTTCAATTCTCTGCCTAACAACACCAACTGATGTTGCTGCTTGCCTACTTAAGACATTTCTGGGGATTAGAACAATTTTGTGCACTCTTCCATTGTTCGGACACAACAGTACCAACAACAGCATCTCTGCCAACAACAACAACAATAGCAGCAATAACAGTGTGAAGGGAACAATCAGAGAGGCATCACCAACAAAACCGACCGAACTTATTACAATGTCAAGCAATTTAACAGCAATATTGCCGTTTAATTGTTTGTATGTGTGATGTTGTACCGATTTTCCCATTGAGACATCAAAAACTCTACTAAGGTACGATTTCTCAATAAAGAAGTGTCGAGCAAAAAAAAAAAAGTAACTATCAAGGAAAAAATTCTTTAAAATAGACAAAAGGATTTTATTTTGTAGCTGCTCCTGTTTTCTTACTTGCCAGAAATCAATTTAATTCCATCGCTATTTTTGCCCTCTTCTTTTTAATTTTTTTTTTTTAAATTTTTTTTTTTTATTCCTTTAAATTCTTTAATTTTAAATATTGAAATAAAAATGAAATAAATGCTTTTCCTTAACGAATTTACATTTCAGAGCAGTTTGCCTTTGTTCCGAAAAGTAAATGGAATTATAAAAAAAAACCTTTAAAATTAAATCAATGTAAAAAGATAGACAAAAAAAATTTTTTATTGTTTTTCTTTCTTTTTTTTATTTTTTTTTTTTTTGTTAAGGATATTTGACACTTCTTAATGCGCTTCAATGTTGTTGATGTTCGTCAGGATTTCATTCAAACTTCCACTATCTGAGGTTCCAGAGGGCCACAGAGCAGCATTTCGCTTCCTTTGCTTCCTTGCTCACTCCTTGCGTGAAGGTTTTTTTGCGTATTCGTAGCTTTTTGGTCCTTTTGTTATTATTCACTCTGCATAAAACCTTTATCGTTTAACTTTTACTCGCTCTACAAATTTCGTGCTACAACTAGAACTCAACCGGTCAATCTTCATAGGTATATGTCAAATTGTCTGTCTGTCTGTCTATCGGTCCTTTTGCTTTTGCGTCCATTTGCCTGCCTTTTTAAAATGTACGCCGCATTTTATTCATAACACTCAGAAAGTATGCTCAAGTGTGTAGTTACTCCTGCACCGACAGTTACTTTTTTAAATTGTATTAATATTTTTATACGAGGGCAACCTAATGTGTAAGACACTAAAATAATCTCAATTAGAAAAAAATAAGACGTATATTACTATTAGTACTAATATTAGTATTAGTGTTAGTAGAAGTATTAGTATTAGTATTAGTATTAGTATTAGTATTAGTATTAGTATTAGTATTAGTATTAGTGTTAGTATTAGTATTAGTATTAGTATTAGTATTAGTATTAGTATTAGTATTAGTATTAGTATTAGTATTAGTATTAGTATTAGTATTAGTATTAGTATTAGTATTAGTATTAGTATTAGTATTAGTATTAGTATAAGTATTAGTATTAGTATTAGTATTAGTATTAGTATTAGTATTAGTATTAGTATTAGTATTAGTATAAGTATTAGTATTAGTATTATCATTTTCTTATTTTTCTTAGTATTAGTATAGTATTAGTATTGTATTAGTATTAGTATTAGTATTAGTGTAGTTTTAGTATTCAGTATTAGTATAGTATTAGTTAGTCATAGTATTAGTATTAGTATTAGTATTAGTATTAGTTGAATTTTATAGTAATTTAAAATATTAGTATTAGTAATAGTATTGAGTATTAGTATTAGTATTAGTATTAGTATTAGTATTTAGTATTAGTATTAAAATTAGTATATAGTAATTTGATATTTATTAGTAATTTTAAAAGATTAGTATTAGTATTGAGGTATTAGGTATTAGTATTATATTAGTATTAGTATTAGTAATTAGTAATTAGTAATAAGTATTAGTATTAGTATTAGTATTAGTATTAGTATTAGTATTAGTATTAGTATTAGTATTAGTATTAGTATTAGTATTAGTATTAGTATTAGTATTAATATTAGTATTAGTATTAGTATTAATATTAGTATTAGTATTAGTATTAGTATTAGTATTAGTATTAGTATAAGTATTAGTATTAGTATTAGTATTAGTATTAGTATTAGTATTAGTATTAGTATTAGTATTAGTATTAGTATTAGTATTAGTATTAGTATTAGTATTAGTATTAGTATTAGTATTAGTATTAGTATTAGTATTAGTATTAGTATTAGTATTAGTATTAGTATTAGTATTAGTATTAGTATTAGTATTAGTATTAGTATTAGTATTAGTATTAGTATTAGTATTAGTATTAGTATTAGTATTAGTATTAGTATTAGTATTAGTATTAGTATTAGTATTAGTATTAGTATTAGTATTAGTATTAGTATTAGTATTAGTATTAGTATTAGTATTAGTATTAGTATTAGTATTAGTATTAGTATTAGTATTAGTATTAGTATTAGTATTAGTATTAGTATTAGTATTAGTATTAGTATTAGTATTAGTATTAGTATTAGTATAAGTATTAGTATTAGTATTAGTATTAGTATTAGTATTAGTATTAGTATTAGTATTAGTATAAGTATTAGTATTAGTATTAGTATTAGTATTAGTATTAGTATTAGTATTATCAGTATTAGCTCTATCTTACTTCATTTTAAATTTATTATATTACACAGAATAATATAAACAAGTGAATCATATAAAGCTTATAGAAATGGGATTGTAGCCATTTACCGAGAGTTAGATTAATATATTAACTACGTGTTATTTATGACACGTAATTAATATTATTACTAATAAGCGCAATTATAAAATGTAAATATGTAATTAAATTACTATAACAAGAATAACAAATTTTATATAGATTGATATGAAATCTTTATTAATCATATTTTGTCTATATTTTAACGCAGTTTTAATCAAAATTTGTAAAAGTAATCAAAATTTCCGAATCCGACTCTTGCTCGACATAGGTGAAGGTCACACTTTGCCTAACTTTGGCCATCAAACAGTTAAAAAATTAATTGCATGCTTCACAAGTGTTACCTTCCGGTACTTCCGCCCATTCCTGAACAATAGCTTTCTTCAGTGCATCTATACTAGCATATTTCCTAGTTAAAACCTTGCTCCCCAAAATGGCCCACATGGAAGAATAATCAATCGGATTTGCATCTGTTGAATTCGAAAGTCATTATGTGGACAAAATGAAGAGTGGAACATGAGTTTTTAACCATTCTTGAATCACACGAACTTTATGAGACCGAGACTGGTGCCGAGTCTTGTTGAAACGTCCATGTTCTACAACCGAAATGTGTGTGTAGCCGCGGCTCTAAATTAACTTCCAAAATATTTTCCATTTTCTCGATAATAAATCGCATTGATTTTGACACCAGGCGCGTTGAAAACGATTGGAGAGTGACAACTGCCCATTTCATTATTTGAAATGGAAAACGAAAATCACTCGTAGTCTCAAATTCTCGGCAGTACGTTTAATCAAGTAAAAACGATCACAAACTATTTTGAGAGTTTATGAACTGCTTAATGTGGAAATTGTTCTCATCAGAGAACAGAATGTTTGGAAACTCGCAACGTTGGTGCAATTGTAACAACTCCTTTGCTCTTTCGAATCTAACTTTTTGTTACTTTGGCGTAAGATTGGGTTGAGCGTAAGA
Source organism: Teleopsis dalmanni (assembly GCF_002237135.1). Taxonomy (NCBI): domain Eukaryota; kingdom Metazoa; phylum Arthropoda; class Insecta; order Diptera; family Diopsidae; genus Teleopsis; species Teleopsis dalmanni. The sequence goes on from NC_051848.1 coordinate 53,514,297, forward strand.
TAGTCATTACCGTCATATTAAAATCGGGTTTAATTTCGTTTAATAACACTATAAAAGCGAGTGCTCCAGTTCAAAATCGACTCAGGTTCAGGTTCAGAACTAGATGTAACTAGGGCTCTTATCAATAACTGAATAAATGCCAAGAAGCATCATTAATAGAATTGGTTCGATTACAAAAAAATGTCTCTCTACAACAAGACAGTACATAAATTGCTACCACTTTACCTGACAGAACTTACAACGGGCAGTACTTTTTCAATCTGATTGCCTTTTGTCTGGAGAACGATGAGGCATTTAGTCAAATTCTTCACGACTTCTTTCACTACTACAATGGCTTCCATTGTACCTAAGATTAAGGTTCTGAGAGAACCATTTCTATGAGATTTTTTTTACACTGAAATATTCGATGGGTCAAAACACACTTTTAAGGTCAAAAGACCTTTTCAGATGCGAATATTCGAATGCAGCAAATATGCTTTATAAATAGCATTGTACACTGCCAGCAGTTCAAAAATTGGCTGTTTGAAGTTAGTTGTAGATTAATAGGACCACTTCAATAAGGTAGTATCATATATAAGGCATCAGATGTTAAATAATAATCGGGTGTGTTTTGGATTTTTAAAAATTTGATATTAGATACCAGATACTAAACATAAAGTTTTAAATAGCAGATGCTAAACTAAAAGAATAAATCAAAGATTATGTTCTTATGGATTTATGTTCTTAAGTCCATAAAAAAATTAAATAACCACTTAATTGGACATATTGGGAATTTTTACCATACCAGATTGTAAAAACTTAGTATCTCACCCTATAAGATAATAAGCGAGCATTCAGCTAAAAACAACTCACAACCCAATGTTGTGGGTAGCTTAAAAGTTCATATACTAGAAAATATCCATTCTCCATATAATGTGCAGATTTGTTGAAAATACGCTTCCCCTTTGCACGCGGGATCGTTAATAATTTCTAACTACAATCCAAAAAAAATTTACTAAGGGCGGACAATATGTACTCACTCAGCTAATAACTGAACAAATAGTTGGAAACAACTAGAGATAACAGACGATTTAAAACTGAACTCATGTAAAAAAAATTAGTTCAACACTTTTGACGTAGAATTTATTGGAGGATATATGCCATACTTGCTTGTAATTTTAAAGAAAAAACAGTTTTTCTCAAAAAGAATCTACTAAGCCGCTACGGCTGATTTTCTTAGAAGATCCGAAAACCAACTCTCCATGCGGCACTACCGACAACTCCAATAACACCTCTTTAAAAGCGTGAAAAAACGGTAATATAATCCACCAATAAGAAGACAATGCATGGCCCATCTTTTAGAGATGTGAAGGCGCCGAATTGCTTTTTTTTTGTTTCCCTTTTTTTTGTTTAATAAAACTTCTGCTCACAAAACATGTACATGGAACCATATATATACATCAATTGACTGCTGTTAGAGACAACAGAGCTTCCTTTGAGATTTCATTAGCAATAGGTTCTAAAAACAAATTTTTTTATTTCTCATCAATCTGTAGGTTTGATGAATGATATTCCATTTGTAGGACTTATATTTAGAATGTTCGTTAGGTTAATAAGTGTGTAAACTCCATAGTAAAATATTTTGATTTTGCAGATCTGGGTATTTGCGTCTTTTGTTGTCTCTTTTGCTCTCATTAGGAACTCTTTAACGAGTACATTATTTTTGGCAAAAGAATCTAATGCTTCTTATATATATCTGTTATAGATACAATAATGCCTGAACAAATAACAACAACAGTTGCTTTTGTTCTTTTTAAAATGCATAATGACAATAAATTGTTAGATTGTTCGGTTAGGAAAGAAGAAAAAATTAAATAAAATATTCGTGGTTAGTGCTACGGAAGACGTCTTAGTTAAAAGTCTTGTAGCTACTTTATTATACAATGAAAGTTTGAAGGCTGGAATTTTAACTGCAACTACACCCACAAAATTAAAAAATCTTGTAAATAAAATTTAACTAGAACTTTCCAGTAATTTTCCTCTTTTTCATCTTAACTAATCTCAGAAGTGCGAGTAAGATTATTTATTATCTTTTTGAGATTTTGGTACAAGTGTACTGTGAGATTTACGACTGTTCTATTTTATTAACGCCACTTACTTTTCTCATTACCCTCGTATGCATTGACTTTCTGTTTTTTTTTTTTTGTTTTTTTTTTCGATTACTATCCAAGGATTTCCAGCGTCGTCATCATCATCATCCTCTTTGTCATTACACTGAACGTCTTAAGTAACGTCTTGGGCTTTTGTGTTCTTATTCTTTTATTATTGCTACTCTTTCGTTGTTTTATTTATTTTATTTTGTTTTTTTTTTTTCCTTTTTTTGTTTGGTTTATTATTTTTTTCCATTGTTCTTTATTTTTTTTATGATTTTTGCTGCTTGTGCTTTAGTGTTTCCGCGTTCTATTGTCATTTTGTCAGTGTTATTCCATGGAACGCTTGAAGTTTTTCACTCCTCTCGTAACTTATTGCCGCTTATGCCAATGATTGCTCCTCTTCATCTGCATCTTCCTTGTGTGTGCCTTTCCTTCTTTTTATTTTTATTTTTCTGTTTTATTTTATTTTTTATTGCTTCGTCGTTTTTCTTTGTTCAATTTTTGTTAAAAACATTAAATGCTTTTTTATTGGTTTTATATTGTTTTTGCTTATATCCTGATGATGGTTTTATTATGTAGACGCAAATGATTTAGAATAAATTTTTTCCTTCAAGTCCTTATTTTTACACTTTCTTTGTTGATGAGTGCGTGTGAATGCCTCTGTGATTCTTATTTTCTTACCTTTTGTCAGGATTAAAATAAAAATGTAAATTTCCAAATTAAATTTCAGTGAAAAATTATAAACGTTTTCTCTTGTTTTCTACTATATTTTATTTATTAATATATTTTATATTATATTAATATGTACATAAATTGTTTGGGGATACTTTAAAACGACATAGGGTCTTGAGAGCTCACGATTTGTAAAGGTGACTGATGTAATTTATTCAATTATCAGAAGACGTTAAAACACGAGAAATATTTGAATAATGTTTTAATATTTCATTTACTATTCAAAGAACATAAATTTATTTTATTGTTATTTTCATTTGGGGTGTTCACGAATTTGAGTAATATACACGATAATCGAATAACGTGGTTACGCTGTAAAATGCCAGCATTTTTTTATTACCGCTGTGCACCAGGTTCTTTACGTCAAATCGGGACGGTCGTCGTTGTTTTTCACTGACTTTTTGGGTAGGACAGAATAGGACCAATTCTGTAGACATTTTAAACATACAATTTACTTAACATCTAACACTAGGACAGAGCAACATTTACAAACAAGATATCAATTTTTTCGATTAAAAAATTAGACAACAAATTCATAAGCCGACTCCAATATTATCCGAATAAAATCTCTGAATATGCAACTAATTGACGCATAAAATTTAGCAAAACGAGAATAGTATATCGTCCAGTATGCATGAACGGCACACGAATCCAGCAACAAAACACCACTAAATACTTAAGCGTGACCCTGTATATTAAGCGCAAGCAGAATGCACACATCAAACAAAACAAAAAAAAAATTTGAATTGAAATCAAGAAATATGTGTTGGGTGCTAAGTAAGAGAGAGTGACCTATTCTATCCACATATAACAAAATACTTCTGTATAAGCTGAAATGTAAAATAGAATGCAGTTATGGGATCTCTCTATGAGATTGTTAACGTTTCCGTAATGATATGAAATTTGTCGTCTTGTATTCTTCAAAACAACAAATGTACACTGTCGCGGTGTTCCCAAAAACCGGTGTGCTCGAACCTATTCTGTAAATATTTTAAATATATAATTTTCCTAACAACAAACACTGGGCCATAGCGATATTTACAGAGAACACATCTATTTTATTGGTTTTAAAATTTATCAGACAGCAAATCTATAAACCGACTCTAACATTATCTAAATAATATCTTCCAATGAACTACTTAATGTCACATAAACCTGAACGAAACTAAATGAAATCTATAATTATTTATAAATGACACACAAATCTTATATCTACTAAAATAATCATCTTAGATCTTTAAATGCTAGTGGTGTAATCAAAATGATTTAAAATTATCCATGTAAATAATTTAATTAAAAAAGACTCCACGATTAGCTTCCACTAGAAAACATTGCTTTATGACTAGAAACCTATGCCTAAAATGCTTAGACCATCATGTCAAACAAAAGTTTGCCTATTATTTAATATTATTGTTGTTACAAGTCTTTCTCTGTTTCTCATTTACTTTTGGTAGTTGGTCCTTCAAGATGTATGGTTCCTAAACCATCTATTCACAGAGCATATAATATTCCATGCTTTTTTGCCCAAGCAGAAATTAAGAGGAGGCTACAAAATTAGAATTACTTATTGTAGTCAAATTGTATTATGGACTATTTTTATACAGCCTATTAAAACCAACAAGTATTTCCAAAGATCACTGATCTTTGGTCTACTGGTGACCAATAGCTGTATTGTCAAGTTATTATTTTTGTTATTATTATTATTTTATTTTTTTATTGAAATACTTATTACTTGGATCTAAGAGAGATGATGTAATGAAAAAGTTTTTGTAAAAAAAAAAGATTATATGGCAAAATATATTATTCTACAGAGATGCTATCAACAGAGACTATAGCCGTAATTTTTTCTTACAGAGTTGTAAAAAAACAGCATTAAGTCTGGTTGCAACTAATTGGCATCACTTTTAAAATACGTTAAATTCTTTTTTTTTTTGATGTTTTTTATTTTGTTGCGTACAAATAAAAAAATATTTAGAATATAACTATGATAATATATAATCTATTATATATATTATAATATATGATAATAATAATAACTTATAAAAAATATAAAAATCGTTCAAATAATTATTAGAAGAGCAATGGTTAGCATTTTTATCTTATATGTTTAAATTTTTTTATTTATTTATAAGTGGTTTTTTCGAACAGTAGTGAACTACAACAACAAAAAATTTATTTTTTATATTATTTTAATTAATTGAATTTTTGGCTGACCATACAGCTGTTTCGAGTATTGCCAAATACCCATCACCCATCATATTCGTAAATAATTATTTTTGAGACTGCAAGTACCAGGAATCAAACTCGAGTCCTGCCAAATATGAAGCTCAGAATCAGCGCACCTCAACCAACTGATCCAAACTGATTTATTCATTCATTCAGTTTTCATTCACAATCACAATAGACTGATTTTTGAATTTGGCTGCACTAAAACTTAAGACGTAAAAATTTGTTGCGAGTACAACCTAACTCTGAAGATTTTAAGAGCATTGTTGTTGCTTCACATGTTTTCTTTCGTAAGTTACGAGTATTTTGCTACTCTGAAAAAAAAAAATTACGGCTTATGTTAATGTGAAAGTCCAATGTGGCCTAAAAGTGTTCTACAAGCAATGCATTGAGAAAAATATTTGAATTATGAGTTTTGACTCATAATATATTAATATATTAGTAAATAAAACATTATTTTGCTGTTAAGTTTGTAAATTTATAAATCTAATAAATTTAATCTAATCAAGTTTTTTTAATGATCTATATCTGGTTAATTTGTATTCCACCGCAGTTTTGTCATTTAAAAACAATCTTGGAGAAAAATCTGTGTTTGAGGACTATTATTTTTTCGAATAACATGAAGTTTTAAATTCAAATTATTCCGCTTGACATCTCTTCAACTATACAAATAAACAGTACTCAAACTTAATAAAAACCACACTTAACTTCATCTCCTTTTAGAACTCCTCCGAGGCTCCATGACTCAATTGCTTATCATATTTTTATGTTGGAATTAATTTCGTCAAGGCTTGTTATATGTCATTTGATTTTGTTGATTGTTGTTTTTGCTTGCTTTATCATTGTTTGGCTTGTTTTGCTGACACGCCTCCCTCCTCTGTCAATGAAATTAAGTTTACCAACTTGAGTGATTTTGTCGAAAATCATTTAACATAATGCAAATTCCATTCATTTGTAAATTGTGCAAAATCACAAAGTGTCATAAAAAGGGTTTAAAATCCATTATCCTTTACAGTTTAATCAAAGTTTCCACATTTTGATGACATTTTAAGTGGCAACGAACGAGGTTGTACAAATACTCCGACAACTGCAGCATTCAACATTCAATAGGATGAAGTCGGATGATGGGTGTGGGAGTGTGGGAGTGTGTCTTCTTCTGCTTGTCGCTTTCCCTGTAAATAACAACATAAAATGAAATGAAACGTTTAAAAAACAATTTGCATTTAAGGCGCGTACAACACTTAAAGTAGATGAGAACATCGAAAGGACATTTACGTACCTGCAGAAGATATTACACTGACGAAAGTATGTTGAAAAATTAAATTAAGACTTAGTCACAAGGACTTTAATAGTACCGAAGACAACAATAACAAGCGGAAATCACGTCAGAAACGCAAAATGATATCAAGTTGGAATGGTGATGCTTTGTACTTTGTCGCATTTACTACTGTTAGGATTCTGAAGAATGTACTTAGTTTTCTATTAGTGCAAATGAGTTTTTAAAAGATTTTAACTTTTCAGTAGCATTGAAAGATGGTTTATTCCATCATTGCTAGAAGTATAAGGATAAGTAATATTAACAGCAAATAAAACATTTCACATACTCTGAGATATATGACAGCATTTAGGAAATATAGTGCTCAAGTCTTGAAATTACAATAGATTTTCTTACTTATCAAAAGTAATCAGACTTCTAGTGTATCTCTTAAAAGCTAAAATGTTAAACATATATTATTAAATATTGGTTTCGCCCGTGCGATTAGTAGAGTAACATTAGCATGACTTTCTCAGCATTACGTTCCTAGATTAGGTTCTATACATAAGAAACAACAAATCATGCCTCTACGAACAGAATTATTATGCAGCTGGTTTATAATTTTGTTCTACCTAATATAAACACAGCAAGTAAAATTGTTAATAAAAAATTTCACAGCAAAAGTAACAAAACTCCAGAAAAATATGCGAACACAAATGTCAAGTAAGGCTTTGGGTCAGTTAGTTAAAGAGTGCTGACACTAAGCTTCATATTTGGCAGGGCACGAATTGGATTACTGGTACTTGCACTGTCAAAAAGAAATTATTAACAAATAATTAAATATGGGAATTATTTCCGCTAATGATTAGTATTTGGCAATACTCAAAACAGCTGTATAGTCAGCCAAAAATTCAATTAATTAAAATAATATAAAAAATAAATTTTTGTTGTTGTAGTTCACTACTGTTCGAAAAACCTCTTTATATATTATTTACTAAAAACAAAAAAATGATCTGCTTAACAGCAGGTACTCAGCATATAACTGTATTTCTTATTGATAATTCTCTGTTCTAAATAAAAACTTAAAAAAATTGTTGATACGATTCTCCCACTACATATAACAACAGATTTTCAACAAATGTTTACTAATTCCCTTACATGCAGCCTCGCTCTTCTCCAAGGCAATGTGCTCGGATCTATTCTGTATTTAGTTTGAGTATATAATTTATAAACAATGGGTTACAGTGACATTTGCAAACAAGACATCCATTTTATCGGTTGAAAAATTTATCAGACAGCAAATTTAAAATCTTTGAATGGAATACGTAATGCTACATAAAACTGAACAAAACCATATGATATCTATCGTTATTTATAAACGCCATACAATTCCTGTATCATTACATCAGTAAATACCTTAACGTGACCCTAGATACTAAGCCCAAATAGAACGCACATATCAAAAATAAATATAATGAACTTTAATTATAAATAATGAATATATACTAGCACATTAGTAAGCGATCTACTTTATCCACAAATACTCTTCTACAAACAAATGGATAAACCAGTATGTAATTGTTAGATCTAATAAGAGATTGTTGAAGTTCTAGCAACGTTATAAAGTTAAAAAAAATTCTGAAACAACGGTCTAAGATATTTTAACAAAGCACTTAAATGCGCCCACTGTAGTGATCACTGCTGCGATTCTTAAAAAGTGTTCGAAAGATGCTATAGCGAGGCATCAGTCCTGACTGATTCAAGCAAATAAAGGAAAACTTAAACGTTAAAAACCAACTTCTACGTAAGTAATTTGATATTTGATAAACTCAACATTTTTAGATATAAGTACTAATAATTATTCATCAGATTCATCTATACCTACTAGTCTTTGTATAAATTTAATATAAATATTTAACTCAAGTTTCTGAACACATACACAACTTTGGTTCCGTCTTTATATAGTAATATGAACATATACTATATAAATTTCTTAATAATTGTAGGCACTGTTGTGATACATAATAGCATTTTATTTATTATTAATTTGTTGTATTATGTTAAGTTCGGGAAGAGTGTTTAGAGAAATTGCAAACCAAACAATCGAAATGAAATAATGAACTTAAACTTTACCTTGCTTAAAGCCTGAGTTACTGAGTACCCGTATTTCCATTATACTACAAATTTATATTATAAAACTTTTTCTCTTTAAAAAAATCACTAAAAAATATTCCGGATCTCCACATTTTGTTCATTTTTTTTTAATAAAAAAACAAAACTATATTTTTTTCAACATTTCTGATTAATTTGATATAAATATCATTCATCATTTATTTGTTAAATCAGTTATTGCATCAAATAGGTTTTTACCATACATTAATCAAGATTTAAGGACATACATGTATTTACCAATATATTCTATATTCCACCTCCAAAGCAGGTTCACAATTGGTCAGTTATCGCTTTGGTAACAATTTTTTTTTTGTAGTCTTTTAAGCGATTACTTACTGGTTTATATGACAATTATAAACGTGAGTCGTCTTTGGCTATATCGAGTAGGCTCCAGGAACCAGCCCGATCATTGACTTGCTATCACCAAATGGTAGTGTCGGGGGCCTTCATATCGTTGGTCCCCTGGTCCTTTTATCGAAGATGCGTAAATCATTTAGTGAATTTTACACCAATGAGTGCCTAACGATCAACACGTTTTTAGCAGATGAATTTTCTTCCATTCGCATGACATGACCCAGCCAGGGAATTCACTGAATTCTTTTTCGGTTAACTTTACTATTGTTGCGGTATAGCTCATGCAGCTCTTTGAGAACACATATCTTCCGATGAAATTTTCTTTGGAATGTCTTCTCATAACTGTTGATAACTGTTTAAGCTTTTATACCGTACAGCAGAGCCAACATGATACGAGACTTATAGGGCGTGTTTTTTGTCTGTTGGTCTTTATTTTGCAATTGCCTACTTAGTCCGAAGGAAGATCTTTTGTCAAAAGTATTTCTTCGTTATATCTCTAGGCTGACGTCAGTTTAGATGCTTACGCTGAAATTATAATTGTCATAGTTGTTGTAATCTATGATGAGGGTCTTAAGACACTCAGGAAATTATTTATTTTGACTAGTAGAATTTTTTTCTTTCTTTTTTTTTTTATCAACATCATGATTTTGTATAACATTGGCACTTGAGATGATTCGAAATTTCATATCTAGTCAGTTAAAGCAAGAGAGTAGTATGGATTTTAACAAGAGACTTGTTGTTATTTTGACAAAATTTAAAGCCACCGAATACTTACACCTATTGACAATTTATTTAAGGTGTATAGTATGATGATAAAATGTGACCAATCGTCCCATTACTGCTCGATTTAGAGGAAATTATAAGATCTTATTGAGTATACATTGCACGAGGTTAAAGAGAGCGCTATAGATCTAACTTTCTAGAGCGTGCGAGGGAATTATGTGTAAAAAGAAAATGAAATAAAAAAATAATAATAAATTCTAATTGATAACATTAAAGAATTTATATAATTATAACAAATATTAAAATAATTTCATCGGGTTTTCCATAGCATCGTATTTTAAATTAATTAAAAAGTCATTAGTACCAAGTTTTAATTCTCTTATGAGAATCCTAAGAGAAATTCTTTGAGAATCTTTAGAGTTCTGTACATTTTTAGTACAGCCGTTTACATTGCTTCATTAATTCATATTCACAAAAAAGGTCTTCCGTGTTCTTTTTTATGTAGATTTTTAGTTTATTACCATAGAAGCTAAAGGTTCTTAAGTACTCTTTTGACGGTTCCTTTGACTTTTTAAGAGATTCACTGAAAATCCACTTAGTTTTATTATTCTTTGTCATGTTAGTACTTTGTTCTTCTGCTTAATTCATATAAATTTTTTCTCCTTTAATCTTTTTATGTTGTTTTTGTTTTCATTTTTCGTTTTTAATTTTTATTTTTATTCTTTTCATACGCAGATCTCGGGATTTTCACAGTGAAGGAACACTAAAACTTAAATCTCTTCACATTTCTTTTTGACAAACTTTCGGATGACACCCAAAGTTCTATTCAACAATTTACACACGAATACACACACATACACTAACGCACTGCACTATAAGAACGAATGAATAGGTGTGACTCGACTTAAGTCTATTTGAAATCCGAATTCAAATGCACGCAAATAAAATGTGCATTAAATATTCCTGCACCTTATTTGTTTATTTTTTTTTTAGTTTTGTTTTTGTTTTTGCTTTTGTTTTGTTTTTAATTTTTTGATATGTGTTATATGTCAAAAAGAGATATGCAACACTTGAGCTGCTTTGACAAGCAAACCAGAAGCAGCCAAAAAGGTGATATGCAAATAACGTACACTGCGTTGCGCTGCACTGCCTTATCGTTTACACATTACTCCTCCATTTTTGATGTTCTTTATTATATTAAATGTGCTTTGTGTGCAAGATGTTGTTGGTTTTTTTTATTTTTTTTTGTTTTTTATTTTTGTTTTTGATCATTACGAAGCGCACAGTCTTATTAAGGACTTAGTAAGGTGACATGAAGATGGTGCGAAACTTCACACCCCAAAACATAAGCAAAATATGTTGTTTTATCAAAAAAGAGAAAGAATAACACAGAAAAAAAATATATAATGAGAATGTTGGTTTAAATACTTTTTTGCTGTTTTTTTTTTTTTATTTTTTTTTGATATAGAATAAGCAACCAACTCCCACAACTACTACCAACTTTTATTACTTCACATTGTTCAGCTTTGATCTTCTTCTTCGTTTTTTGTTTGCTTATCATTTATTCGTACTCGTATATTTTGTAAATTTCATACTTATTAACTTGAAAATTCACTTTCATTCCAACTTCAATTTCCTAAAACTATGTGTATTTATGATTCAAACGTGTCTAATATGATTACAACACGACAAAAAAAGAAGAACAACAACAAGCAATACATTGCAATCCTGTCATTAAGTTCCTGCACTGCGGCCCATTGTTATTAAAGCCGAAATGTCAACGTCACGCTGCTGACGCTAGCGCACAAATTTCTGTCTACTTTGAATTATTGGCAGCGATGCCTTTGCACATATTTTGAGTTGTTAATGCACTTATACTTATACAAAAGTAAAAAATCCACTTTTCTATTTATATGTGTTTGTGTGATTATTATATGTTAATTATTATATTGCTGTGAACTTCATAAGCTCACGAACAGCCGCTTTGTTGTTCGTGGCAGAAGCGACTGCTATCGTCAGCAGTCGGTTTTCGTTGTTCACACATACTTCACTCCATGTCATTTCAAATCTTTTCGCTGCCTTTGTAACAAGATGCCAATTCCTATGATGCGCTGCGCTGCTCTGAACAGGTGCTTGCTTTCCTTTATATGTACACTTTAAAGCTCATTTTCATGATGTTGTGCTTCAGCTTATGATACTTTACTGTCATTGATGTAGCTTTCCTTATTGTTGTTGTTGTTTTAATCTTTGTTTTTGCATCTCTCACTATTTTTAGTTTTCACCTCTTATTTTTGTTATTATTTATTTCGCTTAACATTGCAAAAACGACAAAAAAAATGCAAAACATTTATGCGTACTGTAGTTAGCATTTTTAAAAAGTTATATATATACTATGTGCACTACACTCGGTCAAATACGTTAGGTAGCTCTAAAGCAATAGGTGACTATGATAAATTTATATATAATAAATTCCTTCCAGTAAATATATTGGAGCACGGCGAGAAAATATTTATGTAAGTAAGCACCAATACTAGTGAAACCTTTTCTGATAAGTCCTGGGCAGTGGCTGAGCGAATAAAACATACTTTCTTCTTCCTTCTCTGATTTATAAATTCAACAGTAATCGATAAAAAATGCTCCTATCTCCTATCCTTACTGATGTAGATTCTGTTTTAAACCGCAAGAAATGTTCTAAAGAGATATGTTACTCTATTTTTGATATGATTTTATGTTAGACTTGTAACAGAATGTGCTAATAATCCTAGTAGATTCTCAAGATCACCAGTGTAACCTATAAATGACTTAATAGTTTCAGAATATTAGAATTAATTAAGTCCTATATAGGTTACAACGACGATCTTGAGAATCCGTTCTTGAAACTATAAGCACATTCTGTTATAAGTTATATATAAAGTCTTTTCATGTAAATTCTTTTCAGAGTCACTAAGACTACACTATTATACAACAATTTATTTAAATTCTTCTATATGTAAGATATTTATTTCAAAAGAAAAAGAATATAGACATACTAAATACATTTTCTTTTTTTTTTCTATAAGCTAAAATACGTTATAAAACATATTACATCTTCACAGAGTTTTCTATATATATCTTAGTTATACATATGTCTTAGGTATATACTTTAATTCAAACAAAGTATTTAATTTATTTATGAAGTCCTTGCTCTGTCCTAAGGAATAGTACAAAACATGTCAACTTATCGAGTTCCTTAAAATCATCTGGAAAAGTCTAGTATCTGCTATAGTTCAAACAATACTGTTAATTTCTTTATAATATTCTCACTATTTTCAATTTTAAAGCAAAGTCTAAGATTTGTGTACTTATAAAGTCCCTTAAGATCTTCTGGTTAGGTCTTGTATTTGCTAGAGTTCAAACAATATAATTTATTTATAATGTCCTGATTTTCTGCAATCTTAAGCAAAGTGCAAAAATTGTCTACTTATCAAGACCCTAAGAATCTACTGACTAGGTCTGGTATCTGCTACAGTTCAAATAATATAATCAACTTCCTCATAATTTCCTCGCTATTTTGCATACTTAACGTAAAGTTCAAGACTTGTCTACTTATCGAGTCACTTAATCTTCTGACTAGATCTGGAGCTTAACTCTAAGTAAATGAATTGCTCATCCAACATAGGACTAGTGCTTATTTTAATTAATTCAAATTAAATACAAACTGTAATCATTATTTATGTATTGTCTTCACACTTCTGGAGGTCGCTAAAGCTACTAAATATACTTTCAACTTGTTTTCTTCTTTTTTTTTCTGCAATCTTTTTCTGTCGCTTCGTTTTCGTTTTCTGTGCGCTCGCATTGAAAAGTAAATGAATGCTTTCAAGAAGGCACAATGGCAAGCAGAGCCTTCTTTGTGACAGTATAAGATTAATGCAGATTAAAAACGTAATAGACTCGGTTTCGTTGCGTTTCGTTTGAGGTGCGTTTTTCCAAATTTTTTGCAGTCTCTTGTTTTCATCCTTTCTGTTCGTACAACTGATAACACTTTACGCGCACACATTGACACCTCCGCTGCTGCTGGTGTTCTTCCTGACGATCCTGTGTGGTGTGTGTTTTTGAAAAGGTAGGTGCTCCTTTCGCATTTGCGGAAATTACTTTTCTTTATTAAGTGCGATAACTTTGCTTTGTTACTAAAACCGTTGTCACTCAAAAAAGCGACTAAAACCGGGTGACTGACTGACTGACTGAGTGCCTTTCATAAAGGTGCGCAGCATACAACCGGGAAAAATGGAAGAACGATTGTGGAGTGAAATGACATGCAAAAGGTGCTGCTGCATCCATTGGTGGAATCATGGAACTGCCTGTCTACTTGTCACTCTTCCTACTGCTGCCATAAAATGTAAATGTGTGAAAATTCTGAAATTTTTCTCATTTATTGAATTTATTTTAAGTTTCTTTTTTTTCGCGCTTTCTTCTTCTTTTCCCTGGCATCGTTTCTGTGGGGTCTTTCTTTCTGTGGGGCTGTCTTTGAATATTGTCAGCACTAAGCTGCTCATTATTTGCATTGAAACATGCTTCGACTTTGGTATTAATCAATTTAAATGCAGTTTTTCATTTCATTGCTGTTCTTACTTACTTCAATTATTTTTTTTTTTTCAACATTTTTTTGGTTCTTTCACTGTTCATGTCTTTAGTTTTCTATATTCTGAGTTTTTTCCCTAACTTTTATTGCTATTCGGGCGCACCGCAATCAATCTAGTAAATCCTAGTAACTGCGAGTCCTTGGCTGCGAGATTATTATGCGTTTCATCTTTCGATTTAAGTAAGAGTTTCATTAAATTTTGTTTATTTTTTTTTTGTTAAAATTTTTCTATTAATTTTATTTCATTTGGGTTTATTGATTTGATTTTTATTTTATTAAATTTTTTTCAATTTTCAAGTACATTTTTTTTTTAATTTTATTTTTTAATTTTTTTTTTGTTTAATTTTTTTTATGCTAATTTTTTTTTGTCGTTATTTTTTTGTCAATTTTTTATTTAATTTTCTTAATATATTTTAGCTTTCACGTTTATGTTTTTCTTTATGCAAGAAAATTCTTTACTTTCCACTGCATTTGTTAGTATCTCAGTAAGGATTTAAGTTTATTCGCATCAGTTCATCTTCTTTGGAAAACTTGGCTTTACGGCGACTAAAACCTTTTATGAAATTAACCAAAAACAAAATAAGCAATTTTAATAAAATTTGCTTCATTTCAATAAAAACTTTCGTATAATCAATCTGAAGCTAAGACGGATTGCGAACGCTTTCACATGCTGTAAATGTCATCACTAATTGAAGGAATTGAATTTCTTGTCTCTTCTTTTTATGCAATGTAATGTAATTTGCTTATTGAATTAAACTCCTCGTACGACATTATATTAATCTTTGATAATATGTACCATACAGATAAACCATTCTCATAATATTAAGTACTAAGTTGGCCATTACAGACTAGAGTCATCTTCAGCCGCGTCGAGTAATCTCCGTCAACCAACCCGATTAGTGGCTTGCAGTCGCCAGTTAATAGTCCCGAGCGTCCCAAATTATTGGTCATTTGTTCTTTCCACCGAAAATGCGGACGTCTTCTTAGAAATTAATTCTTACTCTACCGATTCCGTACCTGCGGGTACGGAATCAAACACCTTTTAGCCGAAGCACATTCTTTCATTCGCATGACCAAGCCAGCGAAACCGCTGAATTTTTCATGACCCATTATATTAAGTATATTTAATTCGTTTTTCTTTATTTTCTTATTAATATTTTCACGCCAGTCCTCCTTTTTTTTTATCTAAAACTGAGTATGTGAAGGTTTCCTTTCTAAATTTTTCATTGCTGTTCTTACTTACTTCAATTATTTTTTTCAATTATTTATTTTTTTTTTCCTTTTGGTGCTGTTACTAAGCACTTTTTTCTTATGTTTAATGCTGGTTTGCTCGTTTTTGGTTATAGCACTTAATCGTATGCTTTATTTTACTAAAGTTTGCACATACATATATGAGCTTGCTTAAACATAGATTACTTGCAAGAGTGAAGTAAAGAAATTAATTGACTTAGCAATTAATAATGATCTACGTCCACTATTCAACCTTATGATTTAAATTCATTATGAACAACAGCAGTACTTCACTTTTCTAAAAACGACATTTTTTCTCTTTTGGCACTTTTGGTAACTTTCATGCTACAATCTAGCATTTTACTTTTTGGTGGTGCTGGAAACTCCACGTTTTATCAACATAATCTTTCTATTTGCTTAATTCTTCGATCAAAGTTTGAAGGACTGTATTTTTCAATACCTTTGTTTCCTCTTCAGTGTAAATTTTTCACTTTTTTTCTTCTCCTCAGCTTTTTGCAACATAATCTGTGTAATCTAAACTGGTATTGGAGTGCATTGACAAGCTGAACATTCTTGGCTAGAATAATCAGGTGCACTTAATACGAATTTCGGGTATCAATAACAATAGAATCAAAAAACAATGGAATCAATAACAATAGACCCAGACCCTTCTTATGAACGTCGCAGTCGAAAAGGAAAGAGAACTACCAAGGAAACTACCAAGAGACATATATTTATTTATTGATTTATAAGGTAAAGGTGTTTTAAGTGAATAGGCTATTCGCATCCATTTAACCGACTTTACCGATTAGATTACTATCCGTACGTTCACATAGCTGTTTCCCTGTTTTGATCCGCGATTGATGTTTTGTTTTCTACATTTCTACATACACATCACCTTCCTTCACTTCACTTCTTTTGATGTGGAAAATCCACAATAACTAGTCCCCATCAAAATAAAATTTTGTGTTGGATTGTAATCTGTTAAATAATACCTATACGGAACTGTGAAAAGGAGTAGTTTGAGCAAGGTGAAAAAAGCTTGTATTTTTTACGAAGACGTTGATTAGTCTCGTCTCATACTCGTATACATCATTTTTTAAATTTCTATTTTCATTTTTATTTCTTTCTGTAATAATTGCGAAATCTAATTGAATAGGTTTTATTTTACACAAATTGTGCTTGTCTCCTGGGTGATTTAATGTGGTGTGTCGCAGTATTTCCAACTTTTCTTTCTGTACTGCTGAGACCGACTTAAAGTCCGGTAATGCCACTTCTCTTTTTAATCTGTAATTAAACAATTCATGCTTACAACATATTTACACATTCCATTAAAAAAACATGTAAATTCTCGACAATCACCATTCAAAACTTATGCAATCTTCCTAGTCGTACTTGAGTGAGTGCTCCAACTATAAAGGCAGCAAAGATCAAAATAAAAAAAAAATTTTAAATAAAACCTAAGAGTTGGAACATGTTGGAGCTCCATAACAACCGCTGTGTAAGTAGGCCGCTTGGGTGATGAGTGGTGAACTCCTTTTGCCTTGCCATTTCACATACTTGCTTTGGTAATATTAAATGTCATTTTAAAGCTATTAGGCATTATGTATGTTATGACAATACCCATGCTTCACATGGATACACGGCACATTTTTATAACTACCACAAGCCCTTATATATATAATAATATATGTATATATATATATACAGCATTTTATCTCTCTCGTATACTTTCTTTTACTGTTCTACCGCACTTAAGTGCTTAATTGTCGGGCAACAAAATTGCTTTGTCAATATTTTCTTACAAAGAAGCTTTTACATCATTACACAAACCAACAAACCAACAAACTGGCACAGCACAGCACAGCACAGAGCAGCAGCAGCAAAGGCAGCAGCAGCTCCTCCTGGCCGCAACTCCTACAATTCGGCATCAACATCAATTAAGCTTTTAACATTGACCAAAGGATGTACAAGCATATAAGTGGCTGCTTTACTGACACATCGAGTGTGTTCGAGGTTGTACAAATGCAACCCTGCTAAGTTTAATTGGTACAAAAGGTAGTAGAAATTGTATGTTTTGGTCGTTCGGTTGTTTGGTCTGACGGCCGGTACAGTAACTCCCGCCATTGCCACTACCACTGCCACTACCACTGCCACCGTTACTGCTGTTGTCAGTATCTTAATTGTTAGAAGGCATTGCTTATTGTATGGAATTCGATTGGCGTGAGTGAAGGTGTGGGTGAGGCTAAGACTAAGGCTGAGGCTGAGGGTTCTGTTGTCCTGTAAGTGAGGTTGTAGTTTATGCGTGCTGTTGACGTACCAGGCATTCATGCATGTCCTCTATTATTTGTATGCATTCAAGCCGCTTAAAATGATAAGGGTGCTGCCGCGCTTAAATGTCTTATCACTTTGCATAAATCAACATTATATCGTCTTATTATTGTTCTAGCAGCTCGCATTATTAAATACAAACCAACACGCATACTCCTATGGTCCTATGGTATCCAATATCTTTATGTATGATTGTGTGTGGTGTTGTGAGTGCCTGAAACGTTAATGACTTAATAAGTTTAACAAGAAATAAAAATATAAGTGCTTCTCCTTTTTCATGTAGCATGCTTAGATTTTTCCTTCTTCTTTGTCGGGAAGTGAAGAGCGGGACAGCGACATTCTAAGAGCTAGTAATACTTAAACTGAAATTTAATTGTGCTAAGTGAAAAGCAAATACAACATAAAATGATTCAGCTCCTTTCTTGCGTGTATACTTATATGTATGTATATGTGTATACATGTATGTATGTATGAATGCGCATATGTATTCGTTTGTTTTAACAAGAACTTTTCGTACATTTTCCAGTGAAATATGAAACGAAATTGTTTACTTTTCTATAACAATGACGAGTGATGACGTAGGATGCTAAATTTAAGTAAGTGTTTTTTTAGTAGTATAATCCTACTGAATTAATTTAAAGCATTCTATTATAATCCGATACTTATCTACATAAGTTAATCAATGTCATACAGAACCATGAAAACAAGCGGCACATACTATATAACCTCATCCCTCATCCCACCTCATCCCAAATTTTATTATACTCCCATCTGCTGTTTACTAGTTCACACCTATAACAGTTGATTCTGCATTAGAATCAGGATAGCAAACATAAGCTATCTTAGGCATTATCTTAGACATTTCATTATTATAGACATTATAGACCTACTAAAGCCATAAACGATTGGTACTGATTATATTGTGTGACATTAAATTCTGTTTTTTAATTTTTTAATATGATATAAATATAGGTTACTTTGGAGCTACTAAGCTCAAATCTGCAATCTGTTCTCCACTTGAATATATAGACAGTCAATATAATGGATTAAGGTTTAAAAATTGAGGTTTAAAAGGGTTAATAAAACATTTTTGAGATAATTTTTAATGACTTGTCCATGTTGTAGCTAGTAACAGTTTATCCATAATTTGACTGATTTTCATCACAATGGGACTAATAAATCCAATATTGACAAATAACATAATTTTGGTTGACCATTCAGCAAAAAATGTTTGGATAATACTGTGCTTATGGATAGCAATAATCGTAATAGTCCTTATAGTCATAATAGTCGCTATAGTCGTAATAGTCATAATAGTCGTAACAGTCCTTATAGTCGTTATAGTTGTTATAATCGTAATAGTCATAATAATCGTAGTAGTCGTTATACCTAGCTGTTGTAGTTGTTATAATCGTAATAATCTTAATAATCGTAGTCGTAGTAATAGTCCCTCAAAAAGTTATTACTTAGTTAATTTAATTATTTGATATTTACTTATTTATTTGATATTTACTTAATTAAATTATTTATATAACTTATTTATGCAATCAATTATTTAATTTACTCATTTAATTAATTTATATTATTTATTTATGTTATTTAAATAAAATAAATAAATAAACTAATTTAGTTATTTTCTTTATTAGTTTTATTTAATTTATTTACATAATATTTTTCTTTAATTTATTTATTTAATTTATTTATTGATTGAATATGTTTACTTAGATTCTTAATTTAATTTATTTATGTAATTTATTTATATAATTAATTATTTAAATTATTTATTTATTTAATCTATTTAGTTATTTAATATTTAATATTTAATTGTTTATTTAATTATTTATGTAATTAAATCTTTAATTTATTTGTCTTATTTACTTATTTTATTATATTATATATTTATTTATGCAATTAATTATTTATTTTATATATTTAAAATATTTAATTAAATTGTTCATTTAATTTATCATGTAATTAATCTTTAATTTATTTTTCATTTACTAATATATTTATTTATTATAATAATTATTATTAATTATTATTTATTATTATTATCTATTATAATTAATATATTAATTAAATTATTTATTAATTTATTTATGTAATTAAATCTTTAATTTACTTATTTAATTTACTTATTTAATTTACTTATTTAATTTATTTATATAATTTATTTATGTAATTAATTATTTATTTTATTTTTTTAATTAATTTATTTAATTTGTTTATTAATCTTTCATTTCTTTAATACATTTACTTAATTTATTTATTTAATTTATTTACTTATTTTAATCATATTATTTATGTAATTAATTATTTGATTCATTTATTTATTTAATCTATTTATTTATTTAATATATTTATTTAAATTATTTATTTAATTTATTTATGTAATTAAATCTTTAATTTATTATATAATTTACTTATTTAATTTATTTATATAATTTATTTATGTAATTAATTATTTAACTTATTTATTTATTTAATCTATTTATTTATTTAATATATTTAATTAAATTATTTATTTAATTTATTTATATAATTAAATCTTTAATTTATTTATTTAATTTTAATTAAGTTATTTATTTAATTTATTTATGTAATTAAATCTTTAATTTATTTATTTAATTTACTTATTTAATTTATTTATATAATTTATTTATGTAATTACTTATTTATTTTATTTATTTAATTAATTTATTTAATTTGTTTATTAATTTATTTATTTCTTTAATACATTTACTTAATTTATTTATTTAATTTATTTACTTATTTTAATCATATTATTTATGTAATTAATTATTTAATTCATGTATTTAATGTACTAATTTAATTTTTTTAGCAACCTTAATGAGCAAAACTACCCAAATGAGACAAGTGGAAATTAACTTGTCTAAATGAGACAAGCTAATCCATTCTTATTTTGTTATTCCCCTTAGTTTGTTTTATTTTTTGTCATTCTATTATCGAAGCTTCGATTTTCGTGGAACATGTGCATACACGTTCCAAAAATACAATGACTTCCCGGATTGGCAAAATTGAGTAATTTAGCACGTAGAATTGCAACTCTGGCCATTTGGTGATGTTTTACACGTTGTTGCGTTCGGTCTATTTTACAATTAAGACAAACAGTCTTTATGTCTGAATGTCTATATGTCGAGTCTTAAAATAGTTCGAATTTTACGAGTTCGAAAGATTATGTGAACACATTTTAAAATATTTATAATCTCCGTCACTCCGACTGACACTGTTTATGATGAGTTTGTGAATTTGTGAGACATTGCTACTTTTCACTGGAACTAGAATTTCCTCTCCATAAGTTCACATTAGGTATGTGTAGTCGTTTTTCTAGTAGGAAATCATTCGCATATTGTTTACTAGTCACTTTGCAAGTCCGCTTACGAATGCGACTGCCAAATGCGGCAGTCTTCAGTCTGCAGCCACTTCACTCGCATTCAGCTTCGGTACAAAGTTTTGTTATTAGCACACTTTAGTCCGTCCAGTCAGTCAGTCATAAAATTTCATATATATTTTTTTTTTTTGCTTTTTCAGCACTGCCATTTGGGATTTCTGTGGGGTTTTTATTATTTTTTTATGACATTTGCCATTTTCATAAAAAATTTGCTTCTCTAATTTTGTGACGGCATGCAAGGCGCAACGTGTAAATTGTCGAAAATTGAATTACTTCGTGATTTTCTGCAATTCCCATTCCCAGTTCCATTCCCATTCCCATTCCCATTCCTATTCCTGTTCCTGTTGCTGTTGCTGTTGCTCCAGCTCCATTATTTTTATGAATCCATAACGCCTTCTTCTGGCATTTTTTCCATCAGTTCACTTGTATTAGCAAATAATTTGCATTGTCTATGCACATGCAACTTTTTAATGAGTTCGTCAGCCAAAATTTATTAACACTAAAAATTCTTACAAATTATTTTTAAAACACGAGTATTTTCCTAAAATACCAAGAATGTAGTTCATTGTTCAGTTTTACGATGCCAGTTTATAGCTATTTAATATTGTAATGTGTTGACGAATAAATACTGCAGACTTTCTTTCCCTTCGTAGTCTTTACTGCTAACTACGAAGGGACCCCTGCCTCATGCGAAGTCGTTATATGAAATTCTTTGGAAAAGATGTACATGTACTTAGTAAAATCAGAATTGATTTTTTACTAAATGCAAAGCAGTTAAACAAATCATATACATAATCATATTTTCCCATAATTGAGAAAAGGAAATGATTTTTAACGTAAAACAGAGAAAAGTTAGTGTAGCCATTATAGGTCTAGGATTACGAATAAAGAAGCAGTTATAGTTATATAAAATTAGCATTGATCATCCATTTCTCTCATTAGTTCCACCGTTGATGGCTTTGTTATCAAAAATTTTGCCAACTAGTGGTTTGTCCACATTTCACTGATGTCTCTGAGAGTCAAAGCTCTATTAAACAGACACTCTCTTATAGGAACATCACTCTTAAGCGTACAATATTGTAAGTTCCTGCTTTTCATTTATCGTATGAAGTATATTTTTTTTAAGTAAACTCTACGGTTAACTGAACTGACTTCACTGTGTATGTAAATGGTAATATAAATAATATTTAAGCCTTCTAATAATAACGCATATGGTACATAGAGCACGTCATTTCAAACGACTTCTCGACTTTGTAGGGTCAGCTATTTTAAAACACAGTATTCCCCACACTACAAGTCGATATAAGTAAGTTCTTGAAATATTAAAATAGCGAAGTTTACATGAGTTACATTAAAAAAAACCATACGTGCAAATAATGAGTTACTATTCATTAACACGCCATCTGACGGTTTTCCATAGATGTCTGTTTGAGCCAAAACACTGTCAAAAGAAGGAACTCTGAAATTAATATTTTTCTTAACAGTGCAATATCGCTAGTCCATAGCGTTCATTTTTCATAAAATGCATATTTTTTTTAAGTAAACTCCACTGTTAACTGGACCCACCATCCTCGGTGTCCGGTTAAAAAAGTTTTCACTTTAAATGTTAATGGTAATATCAATAATATTCAGACTTCTAACTATAACACATATATATTAAACACATCATGAGACACGTTTTCGATATCCTAGAACGTCAATACGTCAACGACTTAGTAGGTTTGACTGCTTTAGATAACCTTCTTCTCCACGCATTCATCCCATATTTGAACTCCATATTCTTCGTTAGCTCCTACTGACATTAACAAAGGCTTCCACATCGCATTAGGCGATGCTATTATACTTTCAATTTTTATTGAAAATCTAGAGGGTCTTTGAATTTTTAGACCCTCTATACTCCTGCAAAAAGCCCTTAAGTAAATAAACCTTTAAGTAAATATCTAGAAGAAAACGAATTTCAAAATAACAAAGATGCGATGCTAATGTGTATAACTGTCAATTTTCTTAAATCTGTCGTTCTTGTATGTGATATATGTTCAAGATATAGAAGGTTTTCGGATCTTAGACTTAGTTCAGTTGGATTGAACGTATATCTGTTTAAATTTTTTGTTAAACAGTTATTCAGTTGATATTATATCCAGTAGATATCTAAAGTTCAGTTGATTAGTATAAATACCTAGAAGTTTCAAGATTTTAGAATTGGTTCCGGTGGTTTGACCGGGTATCTATTTAAATTTTTTTTTTATTTTTTTTTTGATATGATATCTAGCAGATATTCAAAGTTCTGTTGATTAATATGAATACCTCGAGGTTTTAAGATTTTAGACTTAGTTCCGGTTGATTGATCGGATATCTGTTCAACTTTTTTTTTAAATAGATATCCAGTTAATATAATATCCAGCAGATATCCAAATATATCTAGAAAAGAAACAATTATTCTTTTATTTTTTTTAGAAAAGGAAATACTTTCATAATAACTTACTTGTACAGTTCATTTCCAGCCCCAAATTAATTTGTTGTCTTGGGTCTGTCAATGCCGTATCGTAAATAATTATGTAGTCTTCAAACTATCCTTGTCGAGTTTCTTGAAAATAATTTTTTTATTTTTATTAAATTAAAGTTTCGCAAAAAGTAATTTCTGAAGAAATCTAGTAAATGAAAATTTTATTTATTCTCGTTCGACTTCATTTATTTATCATTATATGGCTTCAGAAGTTCGGTGGCTTTCGCTGCCAAGCAATTCGATTAAATTTACACTCCACACATGTTCCAAATTTGAAGTTTTTTTTTGTGTTCTCAAGTTTCCTTCCTTAATCAGCGTGTGAATGCTTCTGCCGGCTTGATAAAGTAGTGTAACTCAGTGAAATCGTGCACATCTCTTCCATCCCAGCTCCAATGAACAAATTTTCTATACATTGTAAATTACTAATAAGATTGTTAAAAATTTATTATTGTTGTGTGTTACCGTACACTTTTCGCCAACGGAAGATATTAAAAGCATTTCAAAATCAAATAAAATTATAACTGAACGTGCCTTCTGAATTGTTTCGTTTCTTGGGTCTGCTCTCCGCCACTCATCTCCATCAGTGAGACACCCAAGCATTTCCAACAATATCTTCATTATTGCCATCGTCATCGTCATCGTCATTGTCATTGTCATTGTCATCGTCATCATCCGCAGAAGTCATACACGTTGCGCCAAAGGAATTTGTCAAATTGTAGCGTTTTCTAATTCATTTTTATTTCTATTTTTTTTTTTTTTTTTTTTTTTTTTTTTGTTAAATATATCTTCTGTTTTATTTCTATTTCTATTTTCATTTTCGTTTTCATTTGTTTTTATTTCTTTTGTAATATTAATTTTGAAATTCTCTCACGAGTTCCAGCTCAGCTACCCTATTTTATGTGACTTCGTTCGGGCGTGCTGGTGTCTTCCTTGCCAAGAAAATCATAGGAAAATCGTAAACGAATGCATTAATTTTCCACCAAAGTTTTTGGCAATTTTTTTTTTTATTTTTACTTTACATTTCAGTTGTTTATTTGGAAGTTCCAATAATTTTGTATTTCCAAACTCTATGTTCCTTTTGTACATTTTTACTTATTTTCACCCTTTCTCCTTGCAGGTGTTTCAGCTGAGGTTTACTACGTGCGCGATGGTCATGTGAACAATTATGCGTTCAATTTTATTGTCCCGGTGCCGGGGAACGTGCGTGACATAAATTTTACCTGGCAAAGTTTGGCCGGTCGTGCACTGCCGTACAGCATTAACGTTGTCACATCGGATCATTCGGTATTACCGCGTCCCGCCATGAATATTTCGCAAATTGGCGAAATACCAACGACGGTGCAAACATTTTCGATCAGCTTAAAATGTTCGGGAGCACGTGCCGCTGAAGTGGATGTCACCATATCGATTGAGGTTATATTGAATCGTGCTCAGAACAATGTAACGCATTTGGTGTTTCGGCGTAAGAAAATTTGCTTTTTGGACGCAGTGGAGGAGAACAAAGTGGATGACCCATTATTGCTTGAGACAGTTGTGCCACCGCCGACAGGCATTATTACGCTGATTGTTGGCAGCTTGGTTGCATTGGCTTTAGCTGTTATTATAATGCTGGCCACTTATTGTATACGTAGCAGTGAAAAGCATCAAAATCATGGGCAACCGATGCGCACCTCCAGTTTTCAGCGTCTGAACACAAATCCGCCTTGTCAAACTGCATCGTATATAACACCGTCAGGTATTCCACCAACACATGATTCATTGCCACGTAAAAGCGAACAACAACCGGAAGAATTGCATCGTCGGATATCTGAATTAACAGTTGAACGCTGTCGTGTACGACTCTCCAGTTTACTGCAGGAAGGTACTTTTGGGCGTGTCTATCGTGGCACTTATAATGAAAATCAAGATGTTATAGTGAAAACTGTTGCGCAACATGCTAGTCAAATGCAAGTTTCTCTACTACTGCAAGAAGGCATGTCCCTCTATGGTGCTTCACATCCTGGTATTCTTTCTGTTCTGGGTGTATCGATTGAAGATCATACAACACCATTCGTACTATATCCAGCCGTACATAATACACGTAATTTAAAAGTATTTTTACTGGAACCATCTTGTGCACGTACTGTCACTACAATTCAAACGGTTATGATGTCATCGCAGCTGTCTATGGCTTTGGGACATCTACACAGTCACGGAGTTGTGCATAGAGATATAGGAACCAGAAACTGTGTGTAAGTATTTGTATAATATTCCATTAATGTATTAAGTATGAATCGTTAGGCATTTTTCTGATATCGAGTAACGACTTTGATAATTGAATAATGTGAATCGTTAGGGTGGAGTGTCTACAACAGTATACTTGCACCCAAATCTTTAATAAGTAAGATACTTAATACTTTCTAGTAATAGTACCGTTCTTGCTGAGTGCATACGGCGCGTTTATTTGTGCGTATCTGTCCAGAATGTGAAATCTCTCCACATAATCCAATACTACCGATATTTTCCGTAAGATCACAGATCTACTCAAGACGTATTTAAGAGGTCACATAATAATCGGCCTTGATATTGTATTTTTTGTTAAAAAATAAAACAATTCTGTTGTTTTTTTTTTGTCTCAATATTTCAAGAGTCATCTGTAATCACAATATTGATATCAAAACCTTGATAAGAACTTTACTAATATTGTTTCGAAATATAATTAATAGATTGAAAATTATTTTTTGTTGTTTTTATTTTAGCATCGACGATCAGCTACGTGTCAAATTATCAGATAGTTCACTCTCACGCGATCTATTCCCGGCCGATTATAATTGTTTGGGTGATAGCGAAAATCGTCCAATTAAATGGATGTCACTAGAAGCTTTACAGCATAAACAATTCTCTGAAGCTAGTGACTCATGGGCTTTTGGTGTACTCATGTGGGAACTATGCACATACGCCAAACAACCTTACGCTGAAGTTGATCCATTTGAAATGGAGCACTACCTGAAGGACGGTTATCGTTTGGCACAACCTTTCAATTGCCCCGATGAACTGTAAGTTGATGTCTCTGTTTTATTTATAATATTTTTTCAACACTTTTTAGATTACATCATATTCCTTTATATTATCTACATTTTCTGCTTTTTTTTCTTATTACAGTTTTACAATTATGGCTTATTGTTGGGCACTTTTACCGGGTGAAAGGCCCACATTCGCACAACTGCAGGTTGGTTTATCGGAATTCTATGCACAAATCACTCGCTATGTTTAAATATGATCGTTTTTACGATCTGAGAATAACGGCGTGAGCAGTCGATATTGATACTAAGCAATAATATTGATTAAGATAATCTAGTTTTTAATGAGCCTGTAGTAGTTAATAATGGACTTGCAATTAATGTTGGTGTTCTTGTTTGATGTTCACAATTATAATAAAGAAATATTAAAATGTGTAAGATTAAAAGGATTTAGGTTAAAGTATATGTCTACCAAAGAAGAAAAAATCCAGTTGAGAAATTGAAAGAGTTCGGAACTATTATGAAGAAAGCAGCAATGACTGGAAGGCGAAAATCAACAAAAAAAAATTACTGCAAAACTATATTTGTTACTTTTAATAGTTGAAAAAAAAACCGCAATGTAATATATACCTAATTATATAAGTACACTTATACATATATATATACATCAACAATATCTGTTATATGTATCCATACGTAAAGAAAGCCTAACTTATAAATGAAAAGAAAACTCCCAGACTTCCGTAGTTAGTTTAAAATTGTTAAATTGCCAAATTCGTAAGTTTTAAAATATTTATTATTCAGTATATATAAATATAGATATATGTTCATTTACATATATATAAAAAATAAATTACTTTAGGACATAAGTTATACGATACTAAAATTTAAATTTATTACGAAAATTAAAGTGATTAAATTAAATAAAATTAAATGTTTTTATATTACTCGCCTAGTGAGATTTTAACAATGATAATTTAGAAAATTAAAATAAATTAAATTATAAAAAAAAAAAAAATATATATATATATATAATGAGTATATGTTATATACGAAAATTCTCTTAAAAATTATAGTAATATTTTTTAGTCAAAAATCACTAAAAACAAAAAATAAATCAATTATTATTTATAATATAGAAATTATGAAAATTTATAGAGAAATTAAAAAATTAAATATCGAATACACAATAATATATATAAAGTTTTTATTTTAAATAAATAAATTATATTTATTTTCAAGGGGAAAATATATAAACATGACTTGATGGTTGTGTATCCTAACCACTACTCCATTATTATTTTTCCGTCTTCAACTACAAATCAGAACAAATTATTTTTTGTACATATTTTAACACCAAAACTAATTCTAATATTAATAATTAATTTAAAAGCAATTACTTTTATATCATTATAATATTTTTTGTGTAAAACTTTATTTAAAAATTAATAATATTATCATATATATTATAATATGTATTATAATATATATTATAATATGTATTATAATATATATTATAATATGTATTATAATATATATTATAATATGTATTATAATATATATAATATAATATATATATAAATATTATATATATATTTATATATGTATATATATATATATAATATATATATAATATATATTATAATATGTATTATAATATATATTATAATATGTATTATAATATATATTATAATATGTATTATAATATATATTATAATATGTATTATAATATATATTATATATATTATATTATTATTGTAAATTTTATACTATACGATACGTGAAATTATTTTTGAATTATATTTGATTTTATATTTATGTACTATATAATTTATACAAATATTAATAAATAATATTTTTTTAAAAATAAATATTGAAGTTTTTTTAAAGAATAATGTAGCAGTGGTTGGTTGGAGTGGAGGATATGCACATCAAATCTCTCTTGAGCACTTGTGTCCATTGTGACACTATGGATTGAGTATTGTTCCTCCAAGGGGATTAGAATAATCAGCAAAATGGATTTAAATACTAAAATAGACGGCACACAGATAACGTTTAGAGAACGTCTCTAATAAAACAGGTTCCAAAAATCCACAATCTTCTTCATTAATTGGCACTAATAAGATAAAGCATACAAGACTTCTAAGTCATATAGAAGACGTAATAAACTTGTCCCATATGTTTGAAAAAACTGTAGGTCTTTTCGCAGTTTTTTTTTTATTTT
Organism: Teleopsis dalmanni; assembly: GCF_002237135.1. NCBI lineage: Eukaryota > Metazoa > Arthropoda > Insecta > Diptera > Diopsidae > Teleopsis > Teleopsis dalmanni. The sequence continues at coordinate 53,543,208 of NC_051848.1, forward strand.
TTATTTATACAGCAAACTTTTTAAAATCGATTAAACGGAGAGCGAAAATAAAGTAGGTAAAATAACATGTTTAAAGTTGAATTGTTTATATGCGTTGAATCGATTTCAAGTCCCAAAGCAATTCAAACAACTAATTCGACTTAACAATAGCAATACGGAGCTGATGTTCTCAAACAGATCTAAATTTTGCCTAATCGTTAACTTATAAACCGGACATGCTTATATCAACTAAGCATAACTTTTAAAGATGAGATTAAAGGACGCTGACACAAGCGAATTCAGTGGAATTCCGGGTGACACATTCGCTATTATAACTCCTCGAGCGACTCGCTTCCATTCTATTGGTTTTATCAATGAGCAAATTTGTCATACTTGGTGTCAGGGTAATCCATTAGTAGTTAATGAGCTACCACTTCCTTCCTTAATGAAGTGGTAGCATCATCGAGCTGTCAAACACAATTAAATGTTGTCGATTTATCGAATTAGAATACTTTGATAACAATATAATCTCTTAAAATGCACTTATTGCCTAGCCACCAAGATCGAGGATAACACTTTCTACGATAGTACTTAGATTCTTTAGTCTATGCGCATAAGACAGCAGCTTTCAGCTTTCAGACATGGAAGCCAATATCATGAGCGTTATTTATCACATGATATGAAATGATTTATTATAAAAGGTGATGTGGAACTTAACCTACAGCATAAAGATGCTTCCGTGGCAGTCATAGGTCCAATATAACTTTTTTTAATGATTTGTACATACCTACGTGTATTGATTCAATTTAAAATTCTCCATCTCTAAAGGGAGTATACAGAAACTTCTTTAAGGGATTGTTTTAGAACTTATTTAAGATTCATTTAACAATATTTAAACAAAAAAATCTAGTAATATATGTAGGTATAGTACATATCTAGCGTAAAATAGTCTGAAGTACTTTAAGAAGACTTGAAAACGGTAGCTCTCCTAGTATACGCTATTGACACCTCAATTACAGAAGGTGATTATAGAAATGAGCACGAAACAGGTAAGGTGATAAAATGAATATCTACAAACGAAAAAAAATCTTGCAATATATATAAATATTTTAGAAATATAAGTAAATAAACTGATAAATAAGAATATGGATTGCTTAAGATACAAAGAGAATTGCATTCTAAGAAGTACTTATTTTCAAGGAACATAACATGTTTGATAGGAAAATGTGCGGAAACTGGTCAGATAAGACTATATATTGTAAGTTATATCAATAATAAAGATGATATCAATGTAATGGATATATTATGGCTAAAGTGAAGACTATATTGAGATAACAGTAAAAATATATTGTGGAGCAAGATAAATGCTTTCAGTAAAAGAGTTTAGATTATATTATGGTATTAGTAGTATGAGTGGATTAAGGATATGTTTATAAAAACACACCTCATTGTCTTTTTTAATGGTTCTTCATCATATGCAATGTATGTAGTTACTATTGTCAATATATACTGAATATCCCATGCCTTGATATCTTAGTCGTATTCCAATTAGTACTCTTACTTGACTTACTAAGGACAAATTTTTCTGTAATCTTTTACTGTGGATGAGTAGATTTTGTTTGCTCTTCAAATAAGCTAAATATAATTGCTAAGACCTTGAAAGAGTTCTTTAGGTGACTTCATACTAAATCATTTATTTAGTCCGACACCGAAGAGTTACTATTTGTATTATATGTTTCTGTTCTTGCCATTTTTACTGCTAGAAGTACTTTTATAGTATAACTCTGTGATAATACTTATTGGAGATATAATAAATATTAAGTATCCTTTAAATAAGCGAATTTATTGACCCAAGTTTTGTTAACCGCTTACTTGAAATGAAGTGGCTTCATTCTACTCATTATGGATATAACTGAAATATATCACAGATGTCAACGACATAACATACCTAATAACATAGTATTGAAAAAATACTGACTGACAACTTATTTTGTGCTCTTCTTAATAACAAAATGTACTAGTTGAGAATAAATCTGTTGACTTGGTATTAGCCCATTTACATAATATTGAAAAAAATATCATATAGAAAATGTAAAGAATCAAAGTATAAATATCAAGTAAAAATTCGGAACACAACTTTTAACTTTGCTTCCTTGCTAAGTAGGTGAAGATTCTTTCTGGTACACAAATGCATAGACTTATTGGACTTTGCTATGAGAAATTAAAGTGGTTCCTCTAAACGTCTCATCACTTTTCTTTAAATATTATCTAATTTGTTTTTGATCCATAAGATTTCTTAAAACACAAACATAATTTATATGAAATGTATTTTAAAAAATTTATAATCATATTAAAAATCAATAACCTTTGCTCTACTTTTAAAAGTACTACTTAAAATTGATTTAGAATTTTTATTCGGCTAAAAACTTGTACATAGAAAAATTTCATTTCAGACTGTCACAACTCATCTGATATATAATGAGATATATTTGGTATATATAATTTGAATGATATATTCTGTCCAAAATCACATATATATCATTTCATATTTGCAGACAGACAATAGGTCGATTTATTAATATAGAAACAATATGTGTAAAATCAAAAGACTTACTAATCTAGTTTCCTCCCCTTTATTGGATGTTGTACATATACATTTCATACCCTTAGACTTTAGACCCTACACTATAATTCACAAAGCTAGTGGTTTGGATTATTATATATTGTAATGTTCTTATTTATCAAATTAAATTTAGATATAATTCAAAATAAAATGGATCAAATGGATTAAATTTGAATTATATTAAAGTTGACATTTCATTATATTATATTTTTATCGTACATTATATACCTATATTGGTATTGCTATATATATGATTTTATATTGTTATATACAATATTCTAATTTTTCACATTAAATTGAGATGTAATCTAAAATGGGATTACAATAAACTTGATTCATTTCAGTATATTATACATTAATCGTGATCTCGTCAAGAAAAAATGAATTATAATATATAATATAAATATAATAAAATTGTGATGTCCTTAAACTTCAGTCTTCATTATTTACATTGCAGGTTTAAACAAAGATATATTTTCATGGAATTTATTAATTTTAAAATTATTAACATAATTATTCATATATTAATTAGTTATTAAAGTATGTTGTTATTGTTAAAGTTTTATTTATATAGTTTGACTGTCATTTATAAAGACACAGTCGTTCCAACAGTGATAAAAGTAAAAGGACTGCCAGATAACTCTCTAAACTTCGAGCGGCAATTGGAGTTTATAATTTCGAACTTAATTCTTACGACATTCTCTTATTATTAACATTGAATTATATCGCTATAATCTATACAATCACGCTGTATTGAATAAGTAAATTATAGTAACTGAGAATTATAAGATACACTACTCTCCCATGCTCATGCTCTCTCCTGCGTATGCTCTCCCAGTTATAATTGACTGCATTGCGTATACAAAGTTAGAGAAAAATTTAATCACTATGAACTATTATTTGACCATAATATGCAAAATAGAATATCAGAAAATAATAACTATTATCAAGTCCAGAAATTATGTTTATGGAAATATCACAATTTGCAGATATAGAAGGTATTGAAAATAATAATATAGATTAATAACTGAGCAGAAGTACAAAAATAATTAGTAGTAATAATTCTCTTCTGTATTCCTGCTTTCAGGGTAAATTATAGCAAAATATTTGCTATCCAAAATGAGCCCGTCATAGAGCACGTAGTAAATCATTGTTGTACATAACTATAATTTGAAGGTGCTAATAGTAAAAATCAAAAAAACCAATAAAATATTCTGAAATGGAACACAGCTTCACATCACATCAATCTGATCAGATGTGGAAATATCTTTGGAATAATGTATTGAGTTTACGTCTAATTACGCATATGAAATGCTTCGCCTACAAAGTAAATAGAACTGAGTAATTACTAAGGTTTATTAGCTACTTCTTCTATGACGAAATTGCCGCAGTGACAAGTAGTCATGCCCATGCTCGATTAAAGCCTATCTCCAATGATTACTGCCAAAGTCGTGCATTAGAGAAAAAAAAAAAATGTTTACATTTCTTCTTTTTCAATTATTCGGCACTCTAAAGTGCCTAAAGTGATATAGATTTACTCTAGATTCGATTCTTTCAAAATTTCTGTCAAGTATAACTAGTTTTGATATTTAAGATATTGCCTTAAAGCAAACAAAGTGGTTTCTTATCATAATATTTAGTTCTCTTTTAAGAATTAGGGTGCAGATTTGAAGTTTTTTTACATACATATATATACATATATATATATACATATATATATATAAACTTCGGCTTCCCGGGGTCAGTTCTACTTTTACACGATAGCTCACTCAAAGCATGACCTATTTTCTTTACAAGACGATAAAATCAAAACCCAATGACGATGAGAATAAAAGTTAACGATTTAAAAATGGAATCGGGGAGTCCATTTCCAAGCAATTGGAACACTTTGATTAACATTTTTTTTTGATTTTTTAATTTTTAATTTTATTTTTAAGTTTTCAGATTTTTATTGTTTTTATTTATTTTTAAGCTTTTTTTTTTTGTTAAAATGAAAACAAGATTTTTAAATTTTTATTTCATTTTTATTATACTTTGGACGTTTATTTCTTAGTTAATAGTTTACTTACTAAATAAAAAAAGTAATTTGTATATAAGAAATAAAATAAATATACATGAGACATTAGTTTAAATATTTATTACATATAAATTTTAATTACATTGATATTTTTTTTTAATAAAAGAAGTGAAATATAATTTAAATTCTTTTGAAAAAAAATTAACGACAGACCTGAGTGGGGTTAGGAGTAAAATTTTTTAAATGCATATTAATTAATTAATAAGTAAAATATTTTTTGTTTTTTGAAATAATATTTTTTACAAGGAGATAGTTTTTTTGTAATTTATATAACTGAACTGAACGTTCTCACTTAAAGTTAAAAGCGCTTATTATTCTGTATGTCTTCATTATTTTTATTTTTTTTTTTGTGTTCAAATTCATAAAATTTCTTCTTAATTTTTTTTTTTACCGAATTACATTACTGAGCTCAATTACATCAATTCTTATTAATTATTTCTTAAATGATATATTACACATTTATCGTTAACATTTATACACCGATTATTTGAATATATATAATATCTTAAAATCTAATATAATTTTTAATTTATATAATTTTTATTTTTTCTATCATATTTTTTTTTTTGTTTTGCTCTTATGGTTTTAATAAAATTTATTCTTCTTTCATAAGTTTTCTTTTTAGGTTTCTTCTATAATTTATTTATTTCATTTAGTTTTTTTTCCTTTAAAATTATTTTTGAATTTTTCAAATAATTCCTTTTTGACGTGCTATTAGTAAATCCTTTAAATTTTTCTTCAACCTTTTTATTACATTTGGTACTCTAACGCCCACAGATCAAACGTTTTATAATGAATAGGTCAAGTTGTTGGAAAGTGCTACATAAAAATTTTTTGGTCGCCTTTAGGATTTTTTAATTATTTTATACGAGCAAGTAACTACATTTGCCTAACAAATACATTTATAATAATTCACAAACTACTGTGTGATATTTAAAAATATATTGATATATGCTTAGTTATATACGACCAATCATTCAACACAGATTTGAGACCAACAGTCATTGATCCGACGCGAAAAAATTTAAAAGGATTAGCAGTTATCGTTTGGGGCAAACTTTCTTCGAATTAGTAAGAGACCAAATTATCTGTTCTGCATTCAGTCAATATTTTAAAATTTTTTTTTTTTGTGTTTATAAACACATCCGATAAATTCAAAAAATAAATAAATCTGTAAACCAAAATTTTATAAGTTCATCGATACATTAAAGTCGTTACTGACCGACCATAATTATTCCGAAAATAGTAGTATTTTTTCTAATAACAAGACATTTATTTATTTATTTGTTTATTTTTTTTTTTATTTTTTTTTCATGTTTTTCTTTTAATAATTATTAATACACAATAAAACATTTCTTTCTTAAAGTAGTCAATTTTTTTTTCTTTTACTCCTTATCGTGTTAAAAATTTTCAACATCAAATTACCTTGGGTTTCAATCTATGAATACTGCAGAATTTGTAGTTTTAATAAAAATATTTTCGATTTAAATAAATAATAAAATAAATAACAATTCTTTTATTTCTAAAATATATACGCTTATTTTGTTATTCATAGCACTTAAAGTATAGTTCATCCTCGGTCAATCCTGAGGTAACCAAACCCTACAAATGCCACAATATCCATAGCCTTGAAAGACACAAACAATGAACATAGACTTATATAAAACTATTCGAATACATACACAGTTTCTATATAATGTCTTTTAATATTTTAATATATATTTTTTTATTCTGAATGCTCATATTAACAACTACACACACATTACAAAGACAAAGGAGCTGTTAGTGGTGCTAAATTTTACATATAGTACTATTCTTATAATAGATTTGATTAATTTATTTAATACAACAAATAGTTTTAACATTATTTTATGCACTTAAATTTTGTTTTAATTTTTCGTAAAATTATTTCTGTATTATTAATAAATTTTAATATAATTTTTTTTTTCCATTTACATTGTTAAAATTTGCAATATTACTTCTGGAATTGTTATTTTAATTTTTTTACAATTTATAATTATATTATAATATAAATAATAAATCATTTGTTTTAATTAAAACTTTATTTATTACTCATGTACCATTTTAGTATATTAATTAATGTCTGTAATTTGTTGTCTTACCTCTTTTTGTTATTAATTATATTAATTATATTATATATTATGTGGTCATTTTAAGTTCCTTTTACTTTTACATAGTTTTTCAATTTTTATTCATTTCATATTATTTGATATTATTTTTATTATATTATTTTATTTTATTTTATTTCATTTTATTTTATATTGTTTTATTTAAAGTTATTTTATTTCATATTAGTTTATATTATTTTATTTTATTTTATTTTATATTATTTTATTTCAAGTTTATTTATTTCGTAATTTTATTTTATTATATTTTATGTTATTTTATCTTATTATATTTTGTATCATTTTATTTTATATTATTGTATTGTACATTATTTTATTTTATTTTATTTTATTTTATTTTATTTTATTTTATTTTATTTTATTTTTTTTTATTTTATTTTATTTTATTTTATTTTATTTATTTTGTTTTTATTATTGTATTATAATATTATTTTATTTTATATTATTTTTTTTATTACTTTATTTTATTTTATTTTATTTTATTTTATTTTATTATATATTATTGTATTATATATTATTTTATTTTATATTATTTTTTTTATTACTTTATTTTATTTTATTTTATTTTATATTTTTCTTTTGCATTTATTTACCTTTATTGTCCGTCTTCATAAATTTAAAATATGGTTGCCTTAACTTTCATTACCTTTTTTTAGCTTTAATATTAGATTATTGTATATTTATATTCCATTTATTATTTATTTGAACATTTATTTTACTTACCTTTTTTTATTTTTTACATTATTTGGTTTAAATATTTAAGTAAAAACTCTTTTATTAAATTTGTTCTTATTTATTCTTTTTTTCTTTTTTTATTATTATTTATTTTTATTTTTAACTATTTTTGCTTTTTTTACCAACCACTTATTATTACATATATAAATTTATATATAATAACAAATAGTCAGTTGTAGCTAATGAAATTAATAAGTCGAATTAATTTAATTCATGAATTTTTAATATGTTTATCAAGTTCATTATTATATTTTTTAATTTAGTTATTAACTATAAATTATTTAAAATTAATTATATATATTCAACTTTGAACTTTATTGATGTGAAAAGAATATTAATAAAAAATGTTTTGAAATAAAATACAAATTAAAAACAAAATATATATAATTTTATTTATAGTTAAGAACGATTTTATTGATATTGAGAGTGCATTTATAATAAAAATAAATATATAAAATTTAAGAAAACCACCAGTTATGAATTCAGTTATAATAAAACTACATAAACGCAAAAAAATTAAAATTTCAAATAATTATATTTTTAGAAAATCTATAAAAAATAGTTCGCATAATAATTAATTTTTAATTAATTAATTATGAATTAAATAATATTAAAATTAAGTTTGTGTAATAATAACGGAAAAAATTTTACTGGTAAAGACTCCTAACAGTTTATATTTAAATTTTTTATTTTGATATTTAATATAATATAATAAAATAATTGCTTTTTTTATTAAGGTTATTAATTTTTATTAAGGTTTATAATTGATTATTATTCAAAAAACAATTTTTAACCATTTTATTTTATTTTTGTTAATATTTTTATTTATAGCTGTTTTTATTTAAAAGAAAAATAATAATAATTTATTGTAATTAAAGTAAAATTATTTTAATAATATGTTCATATATATTCATATTATTTCACTATTATTAAACTCACAACTGGCTATTTAACTTTTTTTCATATGTTGAGTTGTAATTAATTTTTATTCATTTTTTTTTTTTTGAAAATAAGTTTTGTTATATATTATTGAAATTTTATTTGTTATTCAATTTTTTTCATGTGTTATATTATAATTATTTTTTATTTATTTTATTTTTAAAAAATAATTTTTGTTATGTATTATTGAAATTTTATTTGTTATTCAATTTTTTTCATATGTTATATTATAATTATTTTTTATTTATTTTATTTTTCGAAAATAATTTTTATTATGTATTATTGAAATTTTAGTTCTTTTTATATTAACTTATATCAATATTACATATATATTATATTATTACATTTATTCATTTGCATTAATTGAATAATTTCTTATAGATATCTTATGTTTTTAAAATATTTATCAGAAATGATTTATTTAAATATTTATTTATTGCAATTCCTTTGGTTAGACATTGAAGTATTTTTATTATTTAATTCCATAAATTTTTTTATTTCTTTGATTTGTAATTATTACTATTTATAAGACAGGTAAGACAATGATATACTCAATTAATGTTTTATAATTTATAATAATTTTTAATTTTTTGTTGTTATTAATCATTTAATTTATTTTTATTTTATTATATTTTTTTCTTCTGTATTTTATTACTGGGTTTAGTTTATTTATTATTATTTATTTTTTAATATTATTGTTTTTCATTGCCAATTTATTATAATTTATCGTATTCATTTAAGTAAATCATTTGGAATTTAATTTAGTATTTATTGTAGTGGCATTTTCTAACACATATACTAACACATTAATTAATTAACACATTTTTATTGATTTTTTTTTTTTGATCTGCTAACGACGAATATTTAAAATTTTTTTTTTTGTACAATAATCCTCTCAAAAAATTTTTTTTCTTAAATGATATCTTATTTTGTTAGTAAGCATAGTTTTGTTGACCTGTATATATAAATTATTTTATTAATTATTGATATACATTTTATATTCTTTTTTGTAATAAACCAATTGCATGTTGACATATAATATATATAGTATTTTATGTATTAATTATTATTTTTATTAATTTGAATTCCGTCGTTAGTTTAGTTTAGTTTTTAAGCCATTGTGCTATATTGCAATAATTATTTTATTTATTTCGTTTTCATTTAGAATTGTTTATACATATAAGTTTTTCATGTTATTTATATTATTAATATTTTTTTAAATAATTATGCATTTAATGTTTAACTGTTTATTAGTTACAACCTTTTCTTATATTTCAATTTATTATTTTTAATGTTTATTAATTATACAAACTATTCATCATTAATTAATTTGTTATATATTTAATCATTTTTTTTACAGGCGTACCTTTATTATGACTAAACTAATTTTATTTTTATTGTATTTTATTTTTATTTGATTTTATTTTCTATAATTACAATTATTATTTATTATAATTCGAATTACTTCATTTTTTTTCAATATTTATTTGTTTTATTGTTTTTAATTATTATATTATAATAATTTTGTTTTTTAATATTGAAACTTTTTTTTATTTACTTATATATTATTATTTTATTTTTTTTTTTTATGTTTTGCATTTACAACAATATTTATTTATATAGCATATATTTATTATTTTTTTTACAAATTTTAAATTTTATATGCCGTTTTTTATTTATTATTTATTATCATTACTTATTATTTTTTATTTTATTTATGATATATACTAATTATTTGATCTATTAATTTTACAAACTTTAAATTTTGTATGTCGTTTTTTATTTAATATTTATCATTTATTATTATTATTTATTAGTTATTATATATAAATAAATATATTTATTATAATTATATATATATTTTTTAATCATTATAAATATTATATATTTAAATTTTTTGCAATTTTTTCATTTCGTTAAATAACTTTTATCTTCGGTTTAATTAAGATATATATTTTTTTATTTTTATTTAACTCTTTCTTTGTTATTTATACCACACTATTTTAACTTGTTTTTTTATATTATAATTTTATACGTTTTGTTATTTCATTATTTTAAATTTATTTTTTAATGTTATTATTTCTCATTTACATTATTTTGTATTTCATTTATTTTTACTCAAAACATTTTTTTAAAGATATTTTATATTTCATTATTTTAAATTTATTTTTTATTATTATTATTTCTCATTTTATTATTTTATTAGTATTTATTATTTATTATTATTATTTATTATTTTATTATTTTATATTTAATTTGTTTTTATTTCAAACATTTACTTAATTTTAATAATCATTTATGCATTTTGTTAGTAATTTTTTTATACAGTTTTTAATAATATTTTTTTATATCTTCTATTTTTTCTTGAAGAATTTAATTTCAAATTCTTCGAACTTTTTATGTTACTTAAATTTATTCTTTATTTTTTTTATGAATATTATTTCCAAATAATATTATAAATAAATAATGATTTATTAATTACATATTTTTTATTATTTATATATTTGCTTATTCATAAAAATTGTAAAATTGTTTATTTAAAATTCATTAATTTTTATTTACTAAATTTTTTTTATTTTTGTATTTAACACTTATTTTAACATGTACTAATTTTTTTTTTAAATTTTTGGAATAGGTGCTATAATTAAAAGTTTTTTTTTTTGTTGAAAATTCAATTTAATAGATATTTCGGTACCTTAGATTCTATCTGTTGTATAATAATAACGTTCACAGTGTAATCCTTTTATATCCATAAATAACATGGCCAAATTCAATTACGAAGCATTTGGCTACGATCGTTGCCTAACTATATTTTTTCTGAAACTTATATATACTTTTAATAGAAAAAAAAAAATAAAAATTATGTATGTTGGAGTTAAACCATAAGTCTTAAAAGCTAATGTATTTTGTGGCAATAATAAAAGTTTTGTTGCTACTATTTCTGTAAATTTTGTTGTCCATTCATTACTGTTTCTTATATATCATTATTATGATTTGACATTTACATAATATAAATAAATAATAAATCAAAATTTTTTAACCATCTTAACAATTTTTTTTTTTTTGTTATATACACTGTTTTGCATTGATATTTGATATTTTTTGAAATTGAAATGTTTTTTTTTTCTTAATATTATTAATCAAATCTATTACTTTTTTTGTTTTGATCTATTTTTTTTTTTATTAAAACTTTTTTTTAGTGATTATTTTTATATGTACACATATGTGTATATTCATTCCTTTTGGATAATTTAAGTTACTATTTCTTAATAGAGTTGATTTAAAAGTTTTGTTGAAAATAATCTTAAAAATACCGATGAAAACCTTTAAGTTAACGCAGATAAGCTATATAATTCCATCATTATAAGTGCATTTACGACATGAAGCCCATACCAGCTACAAAAAAAAAATAGATTTCATCTCTAAAAATGGTAGTTTATTTTCTCATATATATTTTTTTTTTTTGTTGTTATGAATTTCTATTGTTCATATTGCGATTTATAACAAATTTTAGTTGCAAAAGACTGCAGAACGGCGGTATTTCTTAGTGCTTGTTTTTAATATTTTAATCCTGTAAGTTTCTCTCTTCCAGAGTTCTGTTTGTGTCTCCAATTTATCCTGTCTATATCTACAGCTATCTTAGTTTTCTGTCAATCTTTGCTTGTTACATTTTTGGTTATTTTTCTTCTCTACACCACATATCTTCTTTCTCTTTTTTACAAACCCTTTTAATAATATTTTCACTCATCTTTTTCATTACAATTTTCAATGCCAGCTTTAATCTCTATTATCTTACTATATATATGGTGTTATTTATATACTTGCTACATCTTTCTCTTATATTTTCTCTCTCGCTTTCTTTCACTTTTTCACGAACTTTCTTTAGATGAACTCAAAACACGTTGCTGCAATATACATAGATTTCTGGGTTATATTTGATAACCTATTGCAAGTTCCAGAACTTTCTTTCTATATATCGAAACTTAATTTTTTTTTTTAAATTTTTTTAAAGTTTTCTCTTTCTTTTTATTTGCTATAAACCCAAGTTTTTTCTTCTTGTCCTACTTTTTCGTCCTATTTGCCCTTATGTTTCTTTTTCTTGTTAATTTTTTTTCTACCCATTGGATTTTTCCCACGTCGCCTTACGGCTTTAAAATTAATATATTCGTAAATAAATAAATATATATATATATATATATGTAAATAAATGAAATTGTTTATATTATAAGTAGCAATATTACTTTTAGAAAAATATATAAAATCAGTAATTAAGCGGCTATGACAAGCTCAACATATATTAAATATATATAGACATATTATATTATATTACCACAAAATATTTAATATTTATATAAAAAAATAATAAAATATTTTAAATTTAATAATTATTATTTCATAAATTAATCAGTTTAAATATTGAAAATAAAATGACAAAATTATTTAAACATAACGTGTGATCTGTGTATGAAATTCTGATAGACAAATCTGTAATTGGGTGAAAGTGGGACGCTCGTTGGGTAGTGAGGCCCAGCAATAAGCCATAATAGTGAACCTGAAAATACAAAAAAAAAAGGAAAAACAAGAAAAGAATAATTTTAATAATTTATTACAAACATTGCTTGCTTATTAAATACAGTTTAATGTTTTTTATATAGCTGAAGGCCTCAGTAGCCAGAGCTATATCTGTACTATATCTATAGTTTTATAAACTAAACTAAACTATCATTATTAATAAATAATTAGAAATGTTTCTTAAAATACTTTTTTATATACGAAAATGAGTTTCCTATACTTACAATTCATCAGGACAATTGTATGGTTGAGCCAAACGATAGCCATCCTTAAGGTAGTGTTCCATCTCGTAGGGATCGATTTCGGCATATGGTAATTTACCCAATGTGCACATTTCCCACATCAATACACCGAATGACCAAACATCACTGCCTTCATTGTAGTGTTTCTTTTGTATAGCCTCTAGTGACATCCATTTTATGGGACGATTCTCACCATCACCCAAGCAATTATAATCAGCTGGGAATAAGTCACGGCTAAGAGAACTATCGGCCAATTTAACACGCAATTGATCATCAATACTATAATTAGAAAGAAGTAAACGATCACTTATCTATCTTTTCATAATTTGTGAAGAAATTATAGAATATGCTATTCAACTAATCAAACAATCCACCATGAGCGTAAAAAAGTGAGCTCATGCATTCCATATTTATCATATTATATATATATTCTCGTGATTATTTTATGTAAAGTTAGTTTTAATGGTAATGAAAAATAGTTTTATTCAGATGTTTTTAAAAATTCTTTCTTTTGTGGAACGTATTTCAAAGATACATATTCTTCCACAAACTTTTTATGGAACATACTTTATTTTTTTATATCCTGTGATAAGACAGCTGTTTATAATAATTGAATAAACGTTAAAAATCTTTTCAATGGAAATATTATGAAATATGTTGTCCAACTATTTACGCAATCCACAATAGGAGTAGTCAACTGTGCTAATGTATTCCACATTTATCATATTGTATATGGTTTTCCAGTAAACTTTTAATGTATATGTTTATGTTTATCAAATAACGAAGAACCAAGTTCTCTCGATTCTATCGTATTACTATGAAAATTATCTCTATAAAATATTTCTTATATACAATGGGCTTTAGTGAGGAAATTTGTGAAACTTATGTATAGTATTTTGATCACACAAGCATATATACCATATATAGTAAAATAATTGATCTGGAATATATTTAACACCTTACAAATGGAATGTTTTGTGTTGAATACTGTGGATCTTGAGTACTTTGTGGCATTTATTGTAGATCTTATGAGGATGAGATAATTTTATGGAATATACTAAGGTATTCGAACTAAATTTGATTACTCACTAATTTAACGTTCGATTAGCTTTTCAGTGTAATCTGTTATAATTTTGCTTAAATTGGTATAAATGCCTTTGTCGAATGAATTTGTAAAAATAAATATAATTAATGAAATAAATTATTTTATTTAATAAATAAAATAAAATAAAATACAAGAAAATAAAATATTTTATGTAGATTAATTTTACCAAGATATGTCTAATTGCTTTGTTTTTTACGAGTGGAACTTATTTTTTCGATGTGGAGTATTGACAAAATTCATAATTTTGAAGTATTGAAATATTCAGAATTACTCACTACTCATTCTATAAATGTTATATAAAAAAAAATAGCAATAAAAAATACCAAGATTGTGAATGTGTATTGAATACCCCAATATTCCACAAAAAGATTTGAACTTTTTTTATAAACTCTTTGCAAATGCATTCCACAAAAGTATAAAAGTCATTTTAATGACACTCTCGGTAACTAGTTGAGTCCGTATTCAGTAGACATTTCCATAAACACATTTTACATAAAAGTATCAATATAATCGGTAAGGGTACTAAGACTCTTACTGAGTCAACGTACTGCCGACTTTCCAGTTTCCGTCTGAGTCACTTTTTTTATGATAAGTTTTTGTGGAATGACTTTATAAATATATGGTAAAAAAACTGCTATTCCTAAATTTATTTTAAATAGTTTTTTTAAACGTAAAATATTAAAATATTTATTTTTGTGTTTTATAGAAATAAACTTTTTTATCAGTACTACTTACACGCAGTTCCGAGCAGCAACATCCTTATGTATGACTCCGTGATTATGTAAGTGTTCCATTGCCATGGCCAATTGTGAGGACATCAACACAGTTTGTATGGTAGTAACGCTACGAGCATATGATGGTTCTTGTAGGAATAACTTTAAATTACGTGCATTACTGCCAGCAGTGTAGAGTACGAAAGGAGTTGTGAAATCCTCAATCGAAACACCGAGAATAGAGAGCACATTGGGATGTGAAGCCTCATACAACATTAATCCCTCTTGCAATAGTAATGAAACCTGCAACTGATTTGCGTGTTGTGCAACAGTCTTTACTAAAACTTCTTGGCAATCATTATAAGTGCCACGATAAACGCGTCCATAGGTGCCCTCTTGTACAAGGCACGACAAACGTACGCGACACTTCTGCACATTCAACTCATTCAGACGCCGATTGAATTCCTCCGGCTCATGCTCATACTCACGGAATGGTCGTGTTAGTGTAGCATATGTAGGCGTAATAGTAGAGGGACAAACATAAATCGAATTGTGTGCCGTTGATGAAATGGTGGGCAAACGTTGGAAACTTGATGTCTTAATTAAATGCACACCATGATTTTGGCGTTTGCTTGGTCCTTTTGCACAATAAGCGATGATTATAAGTGATGCTACCAGTAACAATGCCAAAATACCACCAATTATGAGAGTAACAAGCCCACCAGTGGGTGGCACAATAGTCTCCTTCAACATGGGATCAAACGCATTCAATACACCAGTCGAGCCAACACCCAATTCATTGCCATGCATAACGTTATGTTCTTCATTCGATAAGTGTTCGTTACCAGTTTCGGAAGAGTAAACATTGCCGGAAGCATCAACATTACCATCATGTTGGTCATGTAACCCAGCACCATCAATACCATGAGCAGTATCAACATCATCTGGACCATCACTTAAACCATGTAAATCGTCCTGTACACCGGCCAAGCAAATTTTCTTACGGCGAAATAGCAGGTCCGTTATGTTATTCGTTTGTCGGTCCAATATAATCTCAATGGCGATGGTCACTTCAACTTCAGCGTCACGTGTACCTGAGCATTTCATGCCAACAGTGAATGTCTGCAGCTCCAATGGAATTTCACCGATGCGCGAAATATTCAATGTGGGTCGTGGCAGCACCGATGGTTCTGATGTTATTATATTGATGCTGTATGGCAAACGATGATGCGCCAAGCTCTGCCAAGTGAAAGAGATATCGCTGACGTTCGCCGGTACTGGTACGGCAAAATTCAATGCATAATCATTGACTTGGCCATCGCGCACATAATACAGTTCAGCTTTGATACCTGTAAGAAGAAGATAAGGTGAGGATTATTTAAATGAAAATCAAGAAGGATACAATAAAATGAAATCACAAACGTTGAACGAGCAGATAAATTAATAATTCTGTATATGCGTTGTAGGGGGCGCGCCGAAGGGCATGCAAAAAAATGCTGAAAATTAAATGAAAGCAGTGTAAGCACTATAATCTGTGGATGCTGGAAAAGTTGTGAAAGCTGCAGGGAAACCCCACAGTAACAGCATTTCAAATAAGTTGCGGCTTAGAATATTTTTATATTTATTTTTTTTTTCCTTCTATTCTATTCTACCTTAAGGTAAACAGTTGCGAACGACTTGAATTTGTAGTTAGTTGCAGGTGATAGGATTAGTTTTATTAAAAACAGAAACTCTAATAAAATCAACGAATTGGAAAAATAGAAAAGTGTCAACGGATGAGCTTGTAATGGAAATTTGAAAACTTTGGAAAAAATCGAAGTTTCGGAATAGTAGAGCTGGAATAATAGAGCTGGAATAATAAAGCTTGAATAATAGAGCTTGAATAATAGAGCTGGAATAATAGAGCTGGGATAATAGAGCTGGAATAATAGAGCTGAAACAGTAGTGCTGGAAAAGAAGAGTTAGAATAGCAGATTTGGAAAAGAAGAGCTGAAATAGCAGAAGTGGAAGAGAAGAGCTGGAATAGTAAAGTTCGAAAACAATTTTAAAACCAAGTTCGAAAAATAGTAACTGATCCTGATCCTTAATATTACTAAGCTATGTCAACGGTTACGTTTTGAGGAAGTAAGGTAATATATCACGAATGAATGGATTTACTCAAATGTTGCTTTATGACTTCAAATAAAAATATGTTTCATATGTAAATATTATATTAAACTATTTCAAATTTATTTAATTTTTTTGTAAGCATATATTATAACAATGATGCCTAAAAATAACATCACATAAATAATTGCGATATTTTTATTAACAGACATAATTAATTTTTCAGCATACATACATAAAAGCCACTGTTTAAATTTTATAACTCTTTTTAATTATTTCTAAATTTTAAATATTAATGCTTTTCATAATTAGTCATAATTAGACAATTATCATGTTAAAAGCAATGATGGCGCCAGAAATAATTAAAGATGGTCTAAAAGTAAAGCCGAAAAATCCTATTATTCTATGATTTCTCCATTGCTTGTAAAAGAAATGGTTAGTGATCGACAGATGTGAGGACCTGTCGAACTTGTATGAATCTATCCAATTACTATATGATATCCTCCCTGATGAGAAAAATTTCTAAACCGATGAATTTGTCTATAAATAATCTTAGCTATTCTAAAGTAGTTAAATTTAGCCACCTTTCTTTTGCTCTTCTTGTCATGCGCTCGTCCAGGAGTTAATGAATCTCTTTCAAGGGTCTGAGTATTTCACTTTTTCGGTACTCTATTTCTAGAATCTAAAAGAAAATTGTAGTACCTACAACATATTTCAACATATCACTCTAACACGAATTTCTGAGGTTCCAAATTAAAACAAGAAGAGCGATGAAAGAAGGGATTAAGAGAGAAAGAGAGAGAAAGATAGATTGAAACAGCATAAACACCATTTATGTTTAAGATAGCCCAACAAACTCAATCTAGTTCTTGCGAATACCAAACAATAACGCCCAAAGTGTTTTATATTGTCTATACCTCGGGACATGTTAGATCCATAATGTAATTTTAGTTATTTCTTACTAGTAACTCTTCCTCTTATGCAGAATATGTTAGTTTTTTTCATTTTTATCAAATTAGCTTCTATTTTATAACTCGCCAACTTTATCCAACTGATTTTTTTATTCTCGTTGCAGTTTTAATTTGTATATGATACCAAGAACAGGCGTTTTACTAGTTACTAGTCACTTTATACTAGTTGTTCCTTCTTTTATGCAGTATTTTGTTTTCTTTTTTTATTATTGCAAAGTTTATTACTTATTTATGTTTCATTAACTTTCTTTCAATTGATACTTTGATTCTCTTCGCAATTTCTTCTGTTTTGTAAATGGTATCTAAAACTAAAGCTGTTCTAGTCCTTTCGTACTAGTCGTTTTTTCGTATATTTATAATTTTTACTTATAATTTATTTTAATTATGAAATTAAATTACTTTTCCAATTACTTTACATCTGCCTCTCATAATATGTCATTTCTTTGACTTTCGCCTATTTCATCCCCCCCCCCACTTCTGGTTCCACTATCTTCATAGCTTTTCAATTTTTTATTCTCGTTTCTAACTCACTGCGTCCAGTGATGTTAAAGCGAGTATTTAAAACTGTCACAATGACAGTGTCATAATCAATTTAAATTAAAATTAATTTGCTGTTCACTTGACTTCGACTTCAATTCAGTGGCACAACAACAAAACGTCATTACAACAAGGAAAAAATTTTAAATATTTCTCTTATAAAATGCAAAAAAAAAAAACATGAATAAATAAAATATAGACGCAGATGTAGCGCCAATCAAGCAGTAAATTAGCGCAAATCATTTGAAACCAACGAAAAGACAAGAAATAAAATCGAAGATAAAAGACATTTTGCATTAAAAAAATATTTCTGTGCAAATTCAATTGCAAAAATTTGATTTAAATTTTTTGATATTGTCTTTGTCAGATACTTTAAACTTCACACAGATACTCAGACACACATACACACACGCAAATACGAGACCGACCATAGACTTTAACAATGTGTGAAGCGGCGACATTCAAAGTGGACGAAAGTGACAAAGCAACACTTGGACGTAACTATTCGTTTTGTTTTACTAGTAAATACCAGAGTCGTCGGTCTGTAAATTCTATTCTAAATTCTCTACTTATTTTTACTAAATGGTATCAATTGATGAACCATTAAAAAGCTGTTATTAAGCAATACTGCTCAATTTATAATGATACCGGAAATCCGATAACTGATTTTTATGGCCAATGAAATAAGTAATAGTATTACTTACTACTAATGGCTGGCTCGACATAAATTATCACTTCTCTCCCATTGAAATTGACGGCGAATAGTCTCTATTCTATCAATCAAACCTTACTTAGCTCTTCTCTCTTTAATATAATCATTGATAAGCACACATATATGTTTCTTCTCTTTGAGATTGTCTGATCTCAATGGATGCTACATATAAAATAAATTATGATAAAGTCTTTCTAGTTAATAGTAAAAAAAAGGATCAAATCCCATTTATTCTTGCAACTGTTTTCTTTTTTGTTTTTTATTATAATTGTTTAATGATTAAGTCTATAGTTGATAGTCTTTAATTAAGTTGTAAAATCCTACTTAAGTGTGTATAATTGATCATTTTCGCATGTTAAAAATACAGTTATTAAACATGATTCACAATTGATCCAGTTGTAGATCGAAATCTACTCCTTTTCCAATTAATGAAATCGAACAATGAATTGAATCATAAGCTTAACAGATCCTCTATCGAAGATGGAGGCTACATAAACTGGTCTTAAACATGAACTAGTGGTTTAAATCTGCTAAACTTAACCAGTGACACAGATCCTTTGAATCAATGGTATAGAAACTGAACCAATGGTGCAGAAACTGAGCCTATGGTACATATCCTCTAAACTGAACCAATGGTTTATATACTCTGACCTGAACAAATTATCGAGTGACATTATCCAGTGATTCAGATCCACTGAACTAAAGCAATAATTCAGATCCACTGAACTAAATTAGTGATACAGATCCACTGAAGTTAATCAACGATTCAGATCTACCGAACTGAACCAATGATTCCGACCCACTAAACTTAATCAGTGATTCAGATTCACTGAACTGAAGCAGTGATTCAGATCCTCTGTTCTGAAGCAATGATTCCAACCCATTGAACTTAATCAGTGATTCAGATCCACTGAACTGAACCAACGATTTAGATCCACTGAACTAAATTAGTGATACAGATTCACTGAAGTTAATCAACGATTCAGATCTACCGAACTGAACCAATGATTCCGACCCACTGAACTTAATCAGTGATTCAGATCCACTGAACTGAACCAGTGATTCAGATCCTCTGACCTGAACCAGTGATTCTGACCCACTTAACTTAATTAATGAGTTAGATCCACTGCACTAATCCAATGCTTTAGATCCACTAAACTTCATCAACGATATCAGATTTACCATACTGAACCAGTGATTGAGATCCACTGAACTGAATTAGTGATTTAAGTCCACTAAACTAAATCAGTGATATAGATCCACTGAACTTAATCAGTGAGTTAGATCCACTGCACTAATTCAATGCTTTAGATCCACTGAACTTCATCAACGATATCAGATCTACCAAACTGAATCAGTTATTGAGATCCACTGAACTGAATTAGTGATTTAGATCAACCGAACTAAAGCAGTGATTTAGATCCACTGAATTTAGCCACTTTAAATATTTATGTCGCCAACAAACTCGATCTTAATAAGTGTAGGTAATATGAAGTTCAAGGGTTCGAGAAAGATAGGTAATTTCAAAAATAAAATCTAAACGATATAAAATATAGGACATTCCATTTAAGGGGAGGAATTCTTTTAAACCCTTCATCTGGTAACACCCATTTAACTCAGTTTCATTTTAAAGCCAATTTGAATTCTTAAACAATTGAAATTTTGTGTTAGCACCACGCCGCGCCGCCCACCGCCATTGTCTGTTTGCTTGACGCTGTGCATGTTAATGGTGTTGCATGCACACTACACACTACTCACTACACACTACACAATACACACAAGTTCATGTAAGAGTGGAACTGCAATTACATTGGTCACTGTTGCTAATATCGCAATGGTTCTGTTATTGTTGTTGTTTATTACAGTTGCGGTTGTTAAGCTGTTATTGCAGCACATACAATTCAGTTTATAATTACGACTACGACACCAACGAAACGACATAAAGCAAAACACAAAGCGGAAAAAAAAACAAAACAAAAAAAAAACAATGGGAAAAAGTGGAAGAGCAATGCTGTGTTGCCCCCTTAAGTTCCCCCATAACCAAGGCAAGGCACAGAAATTTATGCACTGCATGTGAACATTTTATGCTTTCGCATGTATGAACGTATAAGTGAGTGCTTGTGTGTGTGTGTGTGTGTTGGTCTTTTCCTAGAAATCGCATCGTAATTTTACGCGCATAAATTGGCGTTTCTGCTTAAACGTTGCTGCTGTTGTTGTTATTGTTGTTGTTGTTGTTGTTGTTACTATTGTAGCACATTTGTAAGTAGCGAGTGTGTCTGTGTTTGTGTAAGCGTTAGTGTGCAGTTAGTTTTGTTTTAAATTGGTTTAGTTTCATAAAGTAACGATTTGCCATGCTCGTTGCATATGGTGTCAACGAGAATAGTAGCAAAACAAACCACAAAAAATAAAATTCTAAACAAGGAGGATATGCAAATTAAATGCTTCTTCTGTAAAGGATACATGCAACAGAGCTACAGTGGACAGTATATTAAAAGCTTGATTTCATTGCCATTCATTTAAAAGTAACTAGTAAGTAGTGCTCTTCTAGTTGCTGCGTTCAAATCTTAAATATTGCAAGTTACTTTTTAAATTTTTAAAATACTATTCAGAAATGGAAAGAACATGTGATAATGGAAAACTGAATATCGTAATTTTAACTAGGTTAGGTTGGGCTATGATACTCCTGTAATACCAGGAATCCACATACACATTGGTTCATTGAATTACCATATAGTATAAAACTCAAACTCACCTGAAGTTTTTGATATGTTAATTTTTATGAAGAAGCACTGCAGTCAACTAGTTAATTAGTTAGTTAGGGTGGAGTGTGGAGGAACGAATTTTCAGCAATTAGCTAAAAAAAGCCGTTGTGCGTTCACAAAACCTCGTAATAGTGGGTAACATAGTAGAGAGAAAGTGAATTTAGAACCAATCAGCGATATATATAAAAGCAACAATCTTTCCAATGCTAATGCTAGAGATATCACCAAGTGTGTTGAAGAAGAGGACCCTTAGAAACTTACACCTAGTTCTGACTAAACTTGGATATAGACACATCATGTATTCTTGTGTCCTTTCTTCGAGAGCTGGTAGATACGCATTACTGGAGATATCACAGTCCTATGATTCCATGCCTTGTAAAGACAGATATAACCCTAGATACCTCAGTTAATTAAGTTTTTCTAGCAAGTAAATATAAGGTGGATTGCTATGTCCACCTTATAGCTAGTTAAAAGTGAAACTAAAATAGGTCAAACTTTTATTAAAGCTTAATCTGCTCTGTACAGAGAGGTACTATAGATAACTAAGTGCATTTAAAAAATAAGTTTCGAGCTAAGGCAATCAGAGGTACGTATGTGTTGTATAGTGATTAAGCAAATACAAATTACTTTCTTCGCCTTTCTCACAACATAGGCAAGAATCATTAAAAGGAATATTCCAGCTAATTGCTTGAATATAACTAACTTTAATATGAAGCTAACGTTGTAAGGCATCCCAATGAAATCACTATGATAAACTGTATACAGATGTTTGTATATCATCAAATCTTCAATTTGTGACTTACTTTAAACAATTTATTTTCCTTCAAAATTTGTAAACCATCACTATAAATTTCTGATAGAGCTCTGGTCTTTTAGAAAAGGATTTTTTTATGAAATATAGTCCGGTTGTTTTCTGAAGTTTAATACCTCCATAATAAGAGTATGTGTTACTCGTTACTTTTAATAAAGTACTCGAAAATAATTAAATACATATGTAGATTATTTGCTTTTCTATACATCAAGATTTCAATTTGTTAAAGATGTAGTAATATCAAATATAAATACAATTTAGAACCAACATAATACATACACTACTCGCTACTTTTTGTTGTAATATTTAATTAGTTTACTTGTAACGTACGATATCAATAATTTCACATTGGATAGTTCATTTTTTAAACTAATACTCGTAGTGTAATAGGTAGTGTTTTATTATTGCAAAAAGTAACTTTAAATAATTTACTGGTTATTTTTTCTGTGCAACATTCAGTAATTCTTATGAGGTTCAAAGGTATACACAAATACCTATAATTAATTTTAATTTTGTTGTTAGTTTATATTGTTGATTTTTATCAAATAAATATTTATTTTCATTTATATAACTTAAAGGTATTGTACTCGCTACTCGTTGCTCGTTACTCATTATAAAATATTGAGCTGCATGGCATTACACACGTACCTTTTATTGGCTTAAATATCATAAATCATCACGAAAATATCACGAATAATTTATTATGAGTATGTACTTTATTTATTTCAATAAAATCAACTCGTTATTTTTGGCCATAGACACAAAGTACGCTGAACAGAAATTAATTTTCCTTATTAAAACTGAATTCAAACGAAATGCCACTGCTCCTGTCAGTCGTAAACCAGCCGCTTTGCTCAGTGGCTTTCATCGACCGCATAGTTTATTAAATTCACTAGTACACGCGTGCGAGTAGCAACAACTATTGCTGCCAGCGAGTACATATATATATATATATATGTAATTCGTAATATTTGAAAGCTTAAAAGGCGTGTACACTTTACGTTTTCAGAAAAATTATTAACAAAATGTATTGCAATAAATTGACTGGCAGCAAATTAACTTTTTCGGATTGCTACCACCGCCACGAGCTCAACTATCAAAAGTAAAGTGGTTGCGCTCCGCATAACGCTGAGTACAGAGTTGCCACTATTTCGAATTAAACGCATTCGCCACTACAGCAAATTGCATTGAATTCACCACGAAGAGCCGACTGACTTCCGCACTGTATATAAATTATGTAAAATAATTTAAGTTTTAGTTTTCCAAAGAGGAACTGAAGGGATATATTTTTTCGCATTTCTCTGCCATTTGAATTTCAGTTTTATTTGCGCTTCCGAAGCGCATTTGATTTAGAAAATTGCACAAAAACAAAATAACTCTGAAGTGAGGCAATTTTCGTATGCAATAAACGATATTAAAAATCCTCGAAAGCCGATAACGAAATGTGCAAATAGAGACCATTCCCCGGTTATAGGCAATTTGTTGTTACGTATCATTTTAATGTCACAATTTCTAATGGAAACAGAACCAGAGCCAGAACCAGAACCAGAGCCAGAACCAAAGCCAACCTCTTTTTTGTCATTTTCATAGTCATTTTTATTTATTTTATTTAATTTTTTTTTTTTTCTTTCGGTTCTGCAAAACGTTTTGCCTATTTAATGATATTTTTTCCGTTTGACTTCTCCATTTTTCACTTATTTTATTTATTATTTTACAACACAAAACAAAGAAAGGAGCTTGCATTTAAATAAGCCTTGAAATATCCTTTTAGTTCTTGTTTTTTATATTATTTTTTTTTTATTTTATTTGGGCAATATATTTTATTTTGCTAGTAATGCTGCGGTTTCTATTAAAGTTAACTTCTTTCTTCTTTATTTCGTTATTTCTTTTGGGTAATTTTGTAGGTAGCAAGATACATAAAATTGTATTTGATGGCCTTCCAACAACCACCCTGTAAAGCGCAACCAATATGACAAGTACAGCAATGATGATGCTATTGTCACAAGCGATCTTTTTTAATGCTTCACATATCCAATTTCTTGCCACAACTCCACCAACTCCACCAACTCCTACTTGCACTCAACATACTCAACGTACGACAATATTGACATGCGACAAGGCTATTGTGGCACAAACTGGAGGATGTAACAGCTCCTACAATAATGCCAATGCCAACAACAACAACAGCAGAAATAATCGTAAATTCGTTTATTGAATTCAACTATTCCAATATAATAGTGGCAGCAACAGCAGTAGTAACGACTTTCCTAGTATGTACCAGAAAGCTGGAGTTGGGGTTTCGACATCAGCAGCAATCGCAATTCCTTATAACATCTCACATACATGTATGCATTATCCCTCTAAGTTCTTATATTTTTTTTTGTTTTTGTTCGTTTTTGTAAAACATTTTGATTTTTTTTTTTCATCATTTGTTTGTTTGTTGTTTTGGTTGGGAACACAAAGGACCCTCCCAAAATCCTAAAAACTAAAGTTGCCAGTACACATTTAAGTTACTTTTCGTTGTTAGTATTTTTTTTTCTCCCTTCCTTCCTTTTATTTTTTATTTCAATTTTTCTTTTATTTTTTTTTGTTTTTTTTTGTAAAATTTTGGGTCTTAAACCGATTGCCACTGTCATACCATTTGGTATTGGTATCGCTATTCCTCCTCGCACTACAATTACAAGCGACGTTTTACAGCAACATGCAACATACAAGCACTAAAACAGCATTGGCATCCGTCTCCATCAAAAAGAAGTTGCTGATAGCAGCAAAAGAGCACAAATCAAATAAGGCAAATTGAATATGTTGTACGCGGATTTTCAATCCGAAGCAATAAACCAGTAGAGCAGTAAAGTAGTAAGACAGCAGCACGTCTACAAGCAACCACAACTGTGAATGTTGCTAAAGGGTGGCAACTACTAACAAAAATAAATTCAATGAAAAAAAAAGCGGAGTTACTTTGGAGTTTTAAAGTCAAACGTCGAGTAGGTGGTGCAAATCTTTTAAAGTTAAAAGCGCAGTGTGGTGTGTTTAAGATGCAATGGGAACTCTAATTGGAAACGAAGATAGTAGAATGGTATCTAGAATAGAAGAGTTTTGAATTTAGTTTTTTTTGTTTTTTGAAAACAAACTCCTCGGTATAATTATTTCTGGAAATAGTTTATAAGTACAGGAATCTTAGCGATTCTCCTCAATCTTGACGAAGATTTTATTGTTAAGCCATAACTAAAAGGATCTCTTAAAAAATAATTGTTATTAAGTGTAATGTATTACTCATTCGGTAGTCAGATCGAGAATGAGTTTATTGATCAATTCATTTATACATATCATCTTATTTTGCATTATAGCAGGACAATGTTAGAATGTATTGTACAACGTGTTGCCAGACTGGCCTTATATTACAATACCTAACATTTAGTTTAAAAATAAATAAATAAAAAGAAAAATAAAATACTAATATGCAACATAAATATAATGTATATTTTATTGATAAAATAAAAAATAAAAATATAACATAAAAATCAATATATTTGCGAATTATTTATCTTAGCCCGAGATACGGGTCTTTTTAGTTTATAAAAGAAGTTCATAAAAAAATTTCTGCCAAATCGGAGATCATGAGGTCAAAAAGGTGTCCGATTTGTAAAAGAATGACTCATATTTATTTCTTTTAATTTTTTTTTAATGTTTATTATTTTTTTATTAATATAAAATTGTATAGCTTTCTTTTCTATTTCGAAGCACAACAAATATAATTATTTTATATAGTAAATTATTTTATTATTTCCTTTGTATTTACGCGGGCTTCGAATCGGATTTTTTTCCGTTCTGCTTTTCGTTTCGGTTCAAAATAAAATATATCGACAGAGTATATTATCTTGTTATTTCCTTTGTATTTACCAGAGCTTCGAAGCGGAATTATTTTGGTTCCGGTTTTCGTTCCTGCAAAAAATCGGTTTTTTCGGTTTTCAGACCGGTTCAGATTCGAACCCCAGGTATTTACCGAAACTCAGTCTACATAAAATACTCAATGAAACTGTTTTAAAGTAAAATTATTAAATTATAATAAATATATTACCGACTATATTCAAATATTCCATGTGTCCGATATGAAGGCTAAATAAGCATACATTTTTAATTAAAAAAGTTTTTAAAGAACAATAACTACTGCAAGAATCAATGACAAGAAGATTCAATTTTATAAAAACAAATAGTGAATATTAAGAAACTCGAAGAAAGTACGTAAAGTAGGTATTAAGTCTGAACTGTGAAAACCTTTGGCGCAGTAATCTTGTAGATATGCATAAGACAGCAGGAGTTTAGCTACTTACAAGTTTAGCTACTTACTTACAAGCTAAGGAGTCGATTCGTCGGGTTGACTATAAAGTAGCTCTTGTTGACATCAGACTGAATTTGGGACTAGTGCTGAGGTAGTTATTAAAGCACTTTCTAACAAATTGTCCTGATTTATAAGTTTCAATCTTTCAAATCGGCGATTAAAGTCGAGGTACTTACTAAAACATTTTCATATAAATTGTGCAGATTGAGTCATAATCTACTAGATCTGAGGTTAGTACCGAGTTTCTTATTTAGAAAATTTCGAATAAATTGTCTCGATTATACAAGTTATAATCTTCAAGATCAACGGTTTAAGCAGAGTTATTTATTAAAACACTTTCTAATAAAATATCTCGATTGCATAGATCTTAATCTTCCAGATCGGCGATTAAAGCCGAGTTACTTATTAAAACATTTTCTTAGAAATTGTCCCGATTGTATAAGTCTTAATCTTCCAGATTGATGGTTGAAGCTGAGTTACTTAATAAAACATTTTCTTAGAAATTGTCCCGATTGCATAAGCCATATTCTTCTAGATCTGAGTTCAGTGCCGAGATTCTTATTAAGAAAATTTTCAATAAATTGTCAAGGTTGAAGTACAGCGTTTGGTATATAGATTAGGTTATGTTAACGTAGCTCCCTGTTAGATAACAAAAACCTATTAGTCATTTATGATGCGAAATTTAGTAAAACCTTTACGAAGAATTTGTGGTGGATGATGCCCACCACAATGTCAACGCCCTCAGTGAAAATAATGCTTAAAATACCATTTCTGATCTATTTCTGATAAAAGTGTGACGTAAAGTTTATGGTTTTCATGAAGCTTCGTTAAGACTTCCTAAACTTATAGACTCAAATTATTATATTGAATATATGTTAGATAATGACTTATAGATTCAACTCTACTTTGATTGATAGAATTGAAATTAAGTGCACCTACGAGAAGTGTAGCACACAACAATTCAAAAGAAATTTGCAATGCTTTCCAACAACAGCAACATTTTATGCTGCAATCAAATTTGCTGTTGAGTTTTTTGCTGTTAGTAATAACAGCGTCAACTCCTACTGTGCTGGCAGCAATTCCATATGATTATTCGTATGTGAACGTGTACTATTTTATGGTATGTGTAAATAGTATATTATAAAGTGGAGTTTTATATGTACGAGCGCATAGCTGAGAATAGAATAAACACAAACGAGTGTAGAGCAAATTCGAATGTCCTGATAAAAGAATTATCTGTGTAGAAGCTGGATTATCCTTGCAACTATGATTTGGAACAGAAAAACACAAAGAAATGAAATATCATACAACTAAACAGACAAACACGACAGACGGACAGACAGACCTATATTGTACATTTAATAAAAAGCAACAAAGAAGAAAAAATCTTGTAATGTAAAATAAATATAAATACACTGCGAAAAGATAACACAGACCAACCGACCGACAGACAGACGATGAAATGAACTAGAATGCGAACAATTGTACAATTGAAAAATGGAAAAAAAAATATTGGATTGCATTAGATACTAGATACTCTCTAACCTATAAGAGTGTAATAATGAGCACACATACAATAATAAGCAACGCCAAAGGAGCGCTGGTAAACTAACGATAACAACAACAGCAACAGCCAGAGTAAGGACAACAGCCAGCGTAAGGATAACAGTAGTAATAATATTAATAATAATAATGATGAAGAACAACAACAACACAACACCGATTGATAATGCAATAACAACAAACTCAAATCGAGCAAATAAAGCCAAAGTCCTTGTAGAAACGAAATTAAGGTCTATTGTTGTGTTAGGATATATGTATTTAAATAGATTTCTACTTGTAGGTATACGTGACATATCCCTACATAAAATTTAAATAACATATTAATACATATCAGTATATATCAGTATATATGTATGTACTGTATATACATATTAGTATAAATGCTCTTATCTTGGCTTCTATTTTTGATTTACTTAAGCACACTTGTATAATGGAGGTCATATATTTACACCCACGTAGGTAACATACTTCACTCAGTATTAAATATATTCATCTTAGCTAGTCACTAATATTAAATTTTTATTTCATACGTATTTATTTTGATTTTCTGAATCATTATTTAGTTATATTTTTTATTTCTTTGAATTCTTATTAGGAATAAAATCGAATTCGTTGAGCAAGAAATGATTTTTATTCAAAAAAAAAAAACATCACTCATACGCACCCTAGGGCTTACGACCTTGTGTCAGAGTTAAAAATTTAGAAAAAAGACTGCATTTTCCTGCATACAAATTGTGGTTTGTTGTTTATTGACCTCGCATAGTTTTCAGGTTCAAAGTCATTCACTTTTTTGATAGACTGAAGAATATATTGGATCCAAACAAAAAGAGTTCATGAATTTTGTTTGCATAAATTGTAAAAAGTCTGTACACAAACAGCCAATTTCTTGAGAGAGCAATATTTTGAATCAAAGGAAAAGATTCTTTATATGTTAACAAAAATGTTTATATTTGATTAAACCCACAGAAAGAAATTATAAGTAATCCGAATTATTATTGCATTTACGCACGACAAAAATTAAAAATGTTACTCATACGCACTGTAGTGCAAAATTTAAGTTTTAAAATGCAAGAAATTTCAAAAATGCATTTATATTAAAAATTAAAAAATAATTAAATAATTAAAGTTGTTTTGTCTGCTATGAATTTTATTTTATTTTTATATTAATTATTCAATTAATTTAAATAATTCTTTGTTTAATATTTTTTGTGAACTGCCATTTAGGCTTCGCCAGAGCTTCTAGATAGTTTTAAACTCTGAGTTTTCACACTTATACAGTAATACAATGGGCAAATAGACCTAAGTGGATCCTCTAGGAATCGCCGGTATAACCTAAACTAAACTTAAACAGTTTTATTGATTTTTATTTAAGGACAATAATTTAATTAATTATTTTTTTAAAATTTTTTTTATGCTCTGTGAAGTCCATTTCACATTTATTTCACATAAAACGTGTTGATTCCATTTAACATTAATTTTGCAATTAATTATTTAACTTATTAATAAATTTAAATCAAATTAATCATTACTGTAAAAAAATGCTCTAAAAGAAAATATAAAAGTTTGAAAAAAGTTATTTTAATTAATTATTTCTAAGTATTTTATTAATATTTTATATAACTATATACCACTTTGGTCCAAATAAAGAATGAAGGCTTTATACTAAAAAGTCTAGAAACAATATTAAAAACATTTAAAGCACATAAAATACCTCAGTGCGATGGATACTATATAACAAAATGCTTTGGCAGAAAATTTAAGGTTTGGTACACAGACAGATCAAAAATGAATGGAGTCACTGAAGTGGAAGTAGGTTCTCGGGTGTTTCAAATGGAAACAGATCCTTAAGTGTTACGAGCGTCTACAGGAATAAGGGAGTTCGGAATAAGGTAAGTCTTTATTGGGTTGCGAGTCACAGGGGAGTATTGAGATATGAACAAGTTAATAAGCTAGCCAGAACTGCATAAAAAAGAACTGCATAGAAACAAATAATAAAACCTAAGTTACTTTATGGCAGTGTTACTTATGGTAATGTCGCTGCCTCCACCATTAGAAAACTTAAAACTTATTAGAATTTTGTACTAAGACACATGCTAAAAGCTCCATCGTACATCAGAATTGAAAATATATGCAAAGGCTTCAGAGTCGAGAGTGTGCAAAAGTAAGCCAAAGACAGAACGCTAAAATTATTGGATTCTATGGAAGCAGATATTTATTTAGAAATCCACACTCTCAAATCTAATGCAATGTATATTCCAAGTATAGTAATAATAAGCCTTACTAGACACCAATAATTTCGAGCAGCCTCTTATACTGAGCATAGGCTGTCTGTAAGTCACTTTCATCTTTCACGACACAACGCTACGTCCTTTATAGCGGTATTTATTTCATTTAACGTTGATCTTCTCCATGTTGTTTACGGACGACCTCTTCCTCTGCTATCTTGCAAATTGTATACCAGCGCCTGCTGACAAATTTCGGTAGGAGCCTTTCGAAGTGTATGCCAGATCCATCCAAATCTTTTTTTGCGAACTTCCAGGTTGACATATCTTACATTTGTTCTAGGCCAAAGGTCTTGATTTGATACGCAAAATTCTGCAGAAACAGCGGTTGACAAATACTCTCAAGTTGCTTTGTATGTTTTTCGTAACAACCCAGGTTTCGCAACCATACAGGAGAAGTGAAAGAATGCATGCTTTAAAGATTTCTATCTTTGTGCGTAAATTTTATGTATTGGATAGGTTTATTCCAAGTATAATTCTATAAAATCATCTGAATAATTCTTTATCAGAATTCAACGAAGCTCTTATTATAGTGGATCATCCAAGTGGTCACAGGCACACTATTGAGTAAAAGTGTTTTAGACACTAACTAGCGTTTGATCGGACAAAGAAAAAGAAGAAGAATAAATTTTTTATTTCAAAAATTTTGTATTAACTGCTTTTAATTTTAAATAATTAATTAATTATATTAAATGCATATTATATTAATTACTCCACACCTGCATTCCTACATCTCTGTTCCAATACTACAACTTATTAAGAAAATACTCGTCTTTACCATCTTCTAAGATTTAAGCATGAATTTAATGTAAGCCATAATATTAAGCCTTAAATCAAATATTATAATATTTCCTCGCATCCTCACCTATGTTATTGTTATTACAATATTATCCTTTATCCCTTATACTTTAGTCGTAATCCTTTTTTCGGATATCTTTGAATTGCTTGTATGCAAACACAAAATTAAACCACAAAGTCTACATGCGAACACGATAATAAGGATTGTAATCTATATTTCATTTCGGTATATAATAAAGTTTTTTCTCGCCGCCGCTATGCTTGGGTGGGTGGATAGCGGCTCACATACTCCTCGGTCTATAGCAGGCGGGGCAGCTCATATATTTTTATATGGCATTAAGGAGTGTGCATAAATAAAATTTCAGTGGCAGGATTTCAATTTCAGTTGCGTTTAATATGCGCATAATGTGCGCTCCAAACCGAAGTTTATCTTCTTACAACTTTTGGTTTCTTTTTAATATTTCAATTTCGTTTCATATTCTTTATTCCATTTTGTTTTTTTTTTTTGGTCTGTTTAATATTTTCCCATATTTTACATTTATATAATATTACTATTTTTTTTTTTTCTTTGGTCTTTCCTTTAGCCATTTCTTTTTCTTAAATAATATTATTTTATGATTGGACACTTGAAGGGACTCGTCAGCATTATTATTGTACGCTGTTGCTCTTACCACTTCAGATAGTCAGTCAATCCCAGTGGTGCTCCTGCGGCTGCTCTCGCTCGTTGGTACTGGTACTGCTCCTGCTTGTTCTGCTTTTTCTGCTTTTTTTACTGTGGTGCAACAGTAGACCAGATCTCCTGTTTTATACTGGTAATGCGATTTTGTGTGTTAAAATAACACAATAAGGAGCAGAAAAATAGAGTAAATAGATGGACTGCAAGTAAGATAGGCACAAAAGTCGGAAAAGCTCTGCTAAATTGAAGAAAAGCAAAGAAGTACAAAGTGAAAAATTGCATTTTACAAGCCGAGAAGATTTTATTGAATTTCCTATACAAAAATATTAAATAAGCCGCTTAAATGATTATTATCAACATTTTTTTTTATTCTTTTTTTTTTCTTCACATTCAAATATATATTTATATTATATATATAATTTTTTTTCGATGATTTGATAAGGCAAATACATTAACGACTATAGCTATGCCTATGACAATAATATGCAAATACGATAAGTGAGTGGAAAATTGTGGTGCTGGTACTTTACGTTGTGCGCTACCTTAGTCGAAAGTCTTCTGACTTTCTCACACAAACATTCAATGCAAATCTGGTTAAAATAGTATATAGTTCCGTTATGCGTTTCAAGTACATTTCAAGAAAAATATGATGTACAAAAGTATTTTTTTCTTTTTTTGTTTACCTCAGAGTTATACACTGCCGAATCGAACAAAAGTCAGAACTAGAGAGGTACTAATGCTGAACAGTAAAGGCAACCGACTTGTCATAGGGTTTCTCACTTAAATTTGCGGAGTCAAAAAACATTTGTCACGTAGAAGAGGAACAGCAGAACACATTCTGTATCACTGTGATAGTCTTGCTAGACTCAGACTTCGATACTTATCAACTGGCTACCCACTTATAACGAAATTTGGCAACATCTCTCCATTGGACATTTTTAACTGCTAAATGTCTTTGAAACTAAATTCGTTTTGTCACAATAATCCCCAAAGGATGCAGTGACGTAGTGACATAGTTTCTATCTATCTACCCTTGCAAACATAAATCTAAATGGAGGTGGTAGCTAACAGTGCCTAAATGTGTAAGATAAGTAACAGAACAAACATGAATATAATTTCTCAAAAACTGTACTAGTTTACGAACACATTGAATATATATAACCAAAAGGAAACAACTTAAGTATTGTTAAAGAGTTCTGAAAGGACACTATATACCTTACAGAATTGCGAACTTACTCTAATAGAAGATGTACGTTACATAGCGAAAAGAATGAGATCGCAAAACATGTGCTAGGAACTTGTCAACACTGATGTAGAACCGTTAAAAAAACAAGAATGGATATCATATATCAGATGAAGAAATAACACTTGGATAAGTAGATTAAATGTTATAATTTATTGATGAGTTGGACTTAGAGATATGCTTTTACTCTACAAAGAGGACACAGTAGCTTTATAGGTCGCACTGTGGATTCGCCCGAAACCGCCAAAATAATAGCAAGAAATGCTTGTAAAATGTACTGAACACATAGTTCCCAAGATGACCAAGCAATGAGGATTTATTAATGCCAATAAAACAACAATAATAAATAAGTATAAAGATAAAAAGAGTTAGGTATAGGTGGAACCCTTAAAGCACCAAAACAGAAGATATAACGCAATAATGGGATATAGGCTTTAAAAAAAAAAGAAGAAAATATAGATGGTATGCCATAAGTAATATGGCAAATAACTATATAACAATTTTCAATGATCTTAACATAGTCAAGCAACTCTAAATACAAAACGCATCACCTCTTCGGTTGTCAGTAATATACTGACTCCTTTATTTTAATGATACACATCAGTTGAATTTCACAAACTAGAGTTGCCATGTATATTTTCTTATGTGTAATATTACAATGATAAACTAATTACTAAACTTATGAACTAAACACTTATGCTAAATACTTACTCTAAATACTACATACTACTACATTAAGAAATCCTTTACAAAATATCGATATTTAACATCAGACAGAGAGAAAAAGATATACTACTTTAAAACCCTATGTTTCTAATGGATATTAGATTATATATTAAGAGTATTTCAGCTCACTTTAAATTCCAGAGATGATTCAGTGGTTTCAGACATAGAGACTACCGTGATGATAGCGACTATAAAACTCTACACTTAAAAGAAATATATAATCATATATATAATCCTTAAAACATCTGTGAAGTCAATGTAAAATACAAATACAGAAACATTTTCATGTCACGATCACAGTATTTTTCTTGGAAAGTACGGAAGTACTATCTTTAACCTTCAGTTAAAGTGAAAAGTTCTATATATAACCTAAAGTGTACAATACAATACGCTTTTGAATTAACAAATACTCGATATGATGAACCCTCCAAATAACAATGGATCAAATACTTGTGTATAATAAATAGACTATTCTTATGATTGCTCTACAGAAAAAATATTGCACTTAAAATGCATTCAATATCTTTAGTGTTTTAATTTATTAGCTACTCAATAGTGATCTTAACTAAAAACTCTGAATAAAAAAAGAAAGTAGGACTAAAACATAAAATCCATTACTTCTCTAGTACTGGAATAATGATTCCAGTGATTATCTCCAAATGAAAGCCCAAGCCTCTGATCTATATGTAAATAAGTCAAATATATTAGGTAAATTCATTGATTTATGTAAAAATTATAAAACAAATGATACCATTGAAGCGGAGTGTACTGAACGTAAGATCTATTGATAAAAGAAAAAAAAAATGTCCTACGGCTCCTGTTACTGCCACTGCCACTGCCGTTGCTGCAGATTTCTTTTCATTTTATTTCAATTCAATTTAATTCTTTGACTTCATTTTGTCTCGGAACATTTCATTTTATTAAGAGAATCACTTCGATGATTTTTATACGATTTATGATGACTGCAGCCAATGATAGACAATCGAGAAACGAATAGACATCTAGATAGACAGGCAGACAAATAGATAGATAGGCTGCAAGGATGAATGTCAGACACTTAACTTTAGATGACTGCAGTAGCAAATCATGTATTGTGTTTACCATTAGAACTCGCAGTTTGCCATACGTTGGCAAACTGATGACGTTGATGACGATAGTAATGTCAGCGGCACAGCAGTAGCAGCAGCAGCAGTTTACTTACGTATATCATCAATTTATGTACCTGCTTTCTTTTTAGCTTAAAGCTATGGATAGATGGATAATCACCAATACCAATAGATCAAAACCAATATAGTCAGCTCCAATAACAACAACAACACCAACAACAACACCAAGAACAACACCAAGAACAACACCAACAACAACACAAACAACCACACCAACAACAAGAACAAGAACAGCAAACAACAATAAAAAGACTATCAAAATCAGCTTTAATGTTATAAGGAGCAATGGTGGCAAGCAGCAATTGCCATTGAAATGGATTTGCTGTTGGTGACATGAAGGAGCAGTGGCAAGACAAAAGACAGCATTGCGTCGCACAGGCAATCGTGACACCTGCATTGATTTGTCTTTACAATGTCTGCTATTGCGGCTCATTTTTTATCTTTATTTTTCCGCATCAGCACTTCAATTGACATCGAATAGCAGAGGCAGTTGTGGCAGTTGTGGCACCATTTATGGAAGGAGTAGCTCACCGGCGCTACCAATGAAATTCACCAGAGTCAAGCATTATTTCACCGAGCACTTTATGGGCATATTAAATGCTTTAATTCCACAAATACACATAAACAGTTATTAGATAAATACATATACAGACACGTGTATATATACATATGTGTATGTAGGTATATGATATTGTGAGCCGTGTGGCAATATATTTACGATTTACGTGTTTTATCAGTTGTCGAAAATTTATTCATAATTGAATGTCATTATTCATTTTGATGGGTTTCCTTTTCGTCTTTTTTTCTGTACGGTAAGCTCTTTACCTTACTTACCAGGACACTATGCGCTACGCAGCACCACTTCACACCAATACCGCTTCGATAAGTCAAAATCAGAAAAGGGAACCAGATGAGTGTGGCTGACGGTGTGGTGGGGTATGGCATAGCATATTTTTTTCTAATAGCTCCCAATTGGTAATTTTCAAATTTATTTTATTTTCGGTGGCGTGGATTTTGAATTTTGGTATTGTAAACAAAAACGCGAAAACGAAAACCATCACGAAAAAATGAAAATTATTAAAGATAAACAGAAAGTTAAGCCAAGCAACTGACAAAAAAGGGATGAAATAACACAGAAGACCGAAAAATTATTTACGTTATTTGCACCTTTTAAATAAAATTACAAATTGAAATTTATAAGCTTTTTATGTTGGTCCTTTGTTGTTGTTGTTGGTGCTATTGGTGCTGTTGTTGCTGTTGTAGTTGTTGTAGTTGTTGTTAATGGGCGATGGTGTTAAATTTATAGCATTTTATGCTCCAAATAACCAAATAGGCGGGAGAGCTTAGCATTATTTAAAGCAAAATAGCTTAATCTACTTTCGGAAGAAGTCAGTGTAACAGGTAAGTACATAAGCCTGAATCAAAAGGAAGGCATATTGAAAGCCAACGCCATAATAATTTTTCATGTCGTAAGTACTTAATTTATGGAACATATAATCCGCAAAAGCACAATAAAAAAGTATGGAATATAATATATATGGAAAATTAACTCCCAACAGCATAGCGGAACACTACCACCATGACTATGCTTTTGAGCAACTATCCCACTCTAACTAAGCAAAAGATAGTTGAAGTCTGTCTTCGAATGCCCTTCAAGTCAAAAACTAAATGAGCACATATTAAAGATATCCTTAACGATATTAAAATCTAAACTTCTTACAGAACACTGTAGACGTAAACTTCACTACCTTCAAAGCGGGATCTTAGTTCCAAATCAAATGGGTAAAATATGCTCATAGCAATTATGAGATTCAAAAATATTCTACAACTATTTCAGTTGAGCCTTTAGACGCACAATATATCGTTTAAGTCTGGGTGCATTCATAGCCTATTGTTTAAAAATAATAAAAATAAATATGTCCTTACATACGGAGATAGGAACGCCCGGCTAAGCCAACGTCAACGTCTCTTACAGTTTAAAACGTAAAATCTCTTTTTTGAAGAACTCTACCGACCATGCTATATATCAATAGAACTTAGTTTTCGAATTATTTGGTATGATATTTTTAGGTTTTACAGGGAGTGGAATAAAACCGTTTAATATATACAAAAACCAAGCTTTACGCCAAAGGAAAAAATTCACTCAATAAATTATTTAATTTTTTTATTATTAAATATTTGCTATTATCTCTTTTTTTTATAATAACTTTCTAGAATAATTGCCATTTTTTTTAATTTATAGATAAGAACCTACGAAATAAACCAATTTATACTTATCTATATTGGATACTGGATGCTGGATTCATCTGACTTACCTGCAAGGATAGAAAGAAAAAAATTTAGCAATGAAATAAAAAACAATTAATTAATATAAATTAATTTTTTATAAATTTTTGAAGACTTATATTTAAGTATAAACGATAGGAGAGTTAAATTTTGGGAAAATTTTGAAGGTTTGGTACTGGTGATAATGATGTATAATATTAACATAATTACTTCGGAATTCCATAATTATGGATCTAACTGTTTTCTGCAGCCATCAAGCAGAGTACAGAAAATAATTTTCAACCGAAAACTATAGATCTCCATTTTCATAGCAGCTTTCAAATATTATAAAATGCCAATGTTTTAATCAAAAAAGTTGTTGTAGCTAGATGTCTTTCTTTTA
This sequence comes from Teleopsis dalmanni, assembly GCF_002237135.1. NCBI lineage: Eukaryota > Metazoa > Arthropoda > Insecta > Diptera > Diopsidae > Teleopsis > Teleopsis dalmanni. The sequence continues at coordinate 53,581,700 of NC_051848.1, forward strand.
TAAAGTGTCATACCAGCCAATACACGATGCAACAGACTTAAGTATATGGTGTGTGATTTTAATGGCTGGTTGGTTAACAGCTGGTTTATGATTTCATCCTAATATAAACACAGCAAGTGAGTTTGTTAATAAAACTTTCACGGCAAATTAACAAAATTTCAGAAAAATGTGCGAACACAAAAGTGAAGTATGGCTTTGTGTCAGTTGATTAAAGAGCGTTGACTCTGAGGTTGAAATTTGGCAGGGCACGAGTTCGATTCCTGGTACTTGCAGTCCAAAAAAAAATTTATTTACGAATAAATAAATACAAGAATTATTTTCAAGACCACTGATGATGGGTATTTCGCAATATTCGAAACAGCTGTACGGTCAGCCAAAAATTTAATTAATTAAAATGATATGAAATATACATTTTGTTATAGTTCACTACTTTTCGAAAATATCTCTTTATAAAACAAACAAAATAAAATAAAATAAAATAAAACAAAATAAAATAAAAATAATTAAAATAAAAGAAAATAAAATAAAATAAAATAAAATAAAATAAAATAAAATAAAATAAAATAAAATAAAATAAAATAAAATAAAACAAAATAAAATAAAAAAAAATAAATTAAAATAAAATAAAATAAGTTAAATTAAATTAAAATATAATAAAAGTAAAATAAATTAAATTAAAATTAATTCCTGTTTGACTTAAAGTAAATTTTATTTAAATATATTTTAGGATTTAGTGCAGTAATCACAAACTTATCCAACAGTCCACGTATCTTGTAATATAATTTAAAATAGTGCAACTATGTAGCATAGCATAAGTCACTTCCTATTTTTCCATATCTCTTCTATTCTTAAATTCTTTAAATCGTATGGTCATCATCATGTATTTTCCACATCATGTGGTCACTAAAATGTGTCTTTGGCTTATAGCTTTAATGCCAAGCAAGTCGTCTTAAAGTTAGCAAAAGTCACAAAAAAAAATCCACAAACTCTGGAACATTTTCTGGGTCACAAAAAGAAGGTCAAAAATTCTGTTCTTCTTTGTGTTAAAAACATTTCAGCTTAAACCTTTGACAGGGCCAGGGATTGTGAGTCCGAAAAAGGAGCTAATGATTGAAAAATGCCAAAATGCAAGCTATGTACAATACTTGCATCAAAGCCTCTTTTGTATGAAATGCAACGAAAATCCTTCATCCGTCTGCTCCTGTTCTGGTGCCATAGTCTACATGTCCTTCGGCCCGTCTTATGCTTTGTTTGTTTGGCTGTTTGTTTGACTGCTTGTTTGGCTGTTTGTTTCAAAAAGCAACTCAATTCATTGTAATTTCATTTGTGTTGTTTCTTTGATTTTTTAAAATTATCTCCACAGGCAAAGTAACATTTCTGTTTTTGGTCGTTTTTTTCTTTTTTTTAATTTTCCATTTACGCCATGTTGTTGTTGTTTGAGCTTTTCCTCTTCCTTTTCCTAGAGTATGCTGAGGCTGTGCCATGCTATTTTCGTCCTTGTTAATATAGTTTCGGGTGTGTTGTGATACTTTTATATTTCTGTGATAACGCGAAAAGTGGTACGAAATCAAAAAATCAGTTTTGGGAAAGCGTGAAATGCATAGGAAAAATGCGTGCATGAATGGGAAAATTCGTTAAAAATTGAATTTTGTGAATCGCTTCCATGACTCAACTTTGTGCATTGCCAAAGTACGTAGAAAAAAAGTACGCCATTTTACAGGAAGTCATTTCTTTTGCTTTTTGATTTTTTTCCTTGTTTTTTTGTAGTATTTTTTTTTTGTGTTTTTGTGCTCCTCATGTTCCCCTTTTAAGTCATGTTTTTTGTTAAACTTTCTTTTTTCTACATTTTATTTCATGTTTTTTTGCCTGTGCATATCGTGAAGGGATAAAAAATGCTCAGTTGACACAATCAAAGCTTCCGTTTCCTTTTCCGGATTACAACGCGCACATCAAACAATATGTAAATTATTTTTTTCCATTTTCGTTTGTTACTTTTTCGAATTTTTTTTTATTTCACTTTTTATGGATTTTCAATAATTTTTGGTATATTTTATAAATTTTCAGTTTTCAAAAATATTTTTGTATATTTTCTGCTCAAGAGAATAAAAATTATATTTTAAATTGTTTTAAAAGGAAGTAAAGACCATTATAAAATGAGTTGAACGAAGAGCTGTACACAGTCTTTATTAGATCTAAGGTAAAACATGTCATATTCCAGACGATAAAAAATTAATTAGTCAAGATATTAGAGCTAAAATTAAGTTAACTACTTGGTTGTCTAAAATGATGATCATCTGTGAGTTTCATTTATGCCTTCGCACCAAGTAATTGTCCAGTTACTTGTATAAACAACACGGTTAGTTATAGTTCGTGCAGTTTAGGTAATTAAGGAAATTAGAATGCTTATTAATATCAATAACCCTTTAGAAATATGGAAGCTTACTAAAGTTTTACTAAGGAAACTGTTCTCAGTCTTGTAGTAAGATACAAATTCTATTGCATATATCACGGCCACGTGAATGAAAGAAGCTATGTTACTCCCTCTAAAAAAATGTTTAATTTGATATCAACTGGTGGAAAATATAGTAGAGAATGCATACATCTTCTGTGTTAGAAGCAGGAGACCAAAGATTTGTAGCCATTTGATACTAACATCTAGCGACAGCAAGCCGCTTATCCGGGAAACTACAGAATGCGACCAAGAACGACACACATATGTAATGTTTAACTAAGTAAGTAAGTAATATCATAAGCATTTTTTTATACCCGTTAAGTACATCAATTACTTAAGTAATAGTAGGAGCAGTGGCCTACCCAGGATCGTGCTTAAGGAGAGAGCAATATATTCCTATCCAGAACTGTACCAAGAAAGAGAGTGGAGTGTATTTTAGTGGAAAGTATTTTTGGCTGTATTTTTGCAATGTATACTCTAGAAATTATATTTTAAATATGATATTTTCCTACACATTATATATGGGGTACTGTTCTCTAATCCCTTCTTGTATACCGGTTTAGTTTTAAAGTCAGTTTGGGTTTTTTTAAGAAATTTAACTTTTATTTCGTGCATTATTTTTAGTGTAGTTTTATACATATTTTGACAAATTCGCTTTTGTCTTCATCAGCAGAGTTCCTTAACTTTTGATTCCAAAACTAACTTTAGCTTCGCACTGCAAAAAATACATTATTTAATGAGCTCTATATTATACAGTACAGATTCTTTCAGAGACGTATCTAAAGGAATGTCGTGGAACTCAAATCTCTAGATATTAGATATTCAAATTTTTTTTCAATTAAATGTTTTTGTTTTAACTTTGAATTAGTTATTAAAATATCCCGACAAATGAATGCCAATATACACTCCTAGGTTTTTGATTTTGTGTTTTTTTGTATTTTTTTTCAATACACAACATTTTAACAGCTGATAACTAAACTGTTACCTAATGCTATATTCTTATTAAATAATCTTCATATTTAGTTATATCCGAGCAGCGATTTGAAACTACTTGTATAGTGTACATATCTAAAATATATGTTCTGTGTAACATATTTCCAGACTGCTACACCCAGGGCAAGGCATTTAACTAGTGTAATTTCCGTTTATAAAGTCTTATTATGTCTTGACATTTAATAAATCTGTTAATTAATTAAATCTTGACATTAGAGTCACAAAAAAAAGCTCATAAGAAATTTTAGTAATATCTATTTTACCGAAATCATTTTTTGTGATTACTACTTTGGCTTTGCAGAGATATATAAGAAACCGAGCATCCAGTTAATTCTGAATTATCGCCTGTGTTTTTGTAGGGCTCTTTCAAAAGACCTGATGTTGGTGTGACTTAACTCCTAAAGTTCACTAAGGATACACACATTTTTGGTTATGTATAACGTCATTGATTGCCTTTAAAGATTTTAATCAGGCATCACTGCATACCTATTAGGTTGGCACGGGGTCTGGGCTATCTAGCTCTACCTATCAACGTTTCGGTTTAAGAGAATTATATCACAAACAAAATTTGCACCAAAAATTTAAGCCACATGTGCGTCCTTCCTACAGCCATTAGCACTGCAGTTCCGGTGGATCACCACGTTTATCTTCACAATACTAGGTTAAGCATTTTATTTTAATAGCTTTCCTTTAACACTTTAATTTCGAAACATACTCATAAATAATTTTCTAATTTCTCCTTCCCTCAATACTTTTCTCATTCACTTGAAATAAAATAAAAGTTATAAAAAAATTATAATTTTTTTCAAAGTTTTTACTTTGATTTCTAATGAAAAGAAGTATTTCCTAGGCATACATTCTTTCCTCCTTTTTTTTGCTCATCATTTGTCATAAAGTTTTATTGGATCCGAGGCTTAGAAACTTTCAGTGAGCAGTGAATTTTTCAAAAAACAAATTGTATGAAAAATGATTGCAATAATAAAAAAATGCACACATACATACATACATTGATACACTGATACATTCATGCACATACCCTCCTAACTGAAGCAAATAAAAAATATGCTCGGCAATGTGAGTTAACGTAGATGAGAAAAACAAAATCAGTGAAGAGAAGAAATTGAAGCAAAAACCAGTAACAGTCAAAGTTTAAGACAAAAGCAAAATGAGACAGTGTCAAAGTAAAGTGCAGGAAAAGCAGGGATAGGAGGATAGGAAAGGGAAATGGCTTAAGTCAAAGCAGCGAAAAAAGTAACGGAAAGGATTCAACTGATTGCGTGCCAATTTACAATAATGAGTCAAAGTTTGCTGATTACTGTCAATGCGTATACATTTAATTGTTTCTTTAAGCATACATACGAGTGTATCAGTGTACGACTGTATGTGTGCAGCCAAGAAACTTTTTTGGCTTGCTTTTCTGAGTTAGAATGTTGCTACTACTGCCACTGCTATTGCTACTTCTGCTGCTGCCATTGTTGCCGTTACTAATGCTACTGCTATCATTGTTGCCGTTGCTGCTACTGCTGCTGCTGCCATTAAGCTAATCAGCCTTTAAACTCTATTTAAGTAGATGTTGTTCGGTTTTTACTTTAGCTTGACTCTTTATGCTTAGTCAACTATGGGTTCCCATTAGTCTAATGTGTACATATACTACAAAAACACACACACGCACACACATACTTTGCATACGTGCATGAAAAAAAAATAATTTTAAATTCATTTGTATGTGTTGTTAATTTAAAACTTTTCCTTTTCCTTTTTTTGCTTTATTGTTGTTGCTATTAATTTCTTTCATTCGACGTGCTTTTGCCAAATGCCAAATTTGTTGTCTTTATTATTTGTGACTTGACTTAGTTGTTCTTGTTGTTGTTATTATTTTTTGTATTTTCTCTTTTTCCTTCCTATTTAACTGCTGCCTTGTTAAATTTAACTCAAACTTGACTTTCCTTGTGTTGTAGTTGTTGTAGCTGTTGTTTCTCTACAGTTACTTCAGCTACACTTCTTAACTTTTGTTAATCAGTTTTTTCAATTTTTTTTTCTTGTATGATTCGTTTTTTGTTTTTGTTTTATTACGGATTTAAGTTATTTTTCTTTTAAAAGTTTTTAATTACATTGTTGTTGTTGACTTTATTGTTTGTGCGGGTTTAGTGTTGTTGCTGGCGGTGGTGTGCAGTTGTTGTTGGTGAATTATTATGATTGTTATGATGTTTTTACTGTTAATTAAGGGGGTGGGAGGTGTCGGATTCCTTAACAATTATTTAATGTTGTTGTCTTGCAAAGTTCGTGTCGCTTTGACACTCTAAATTCGTGTCTGCAGTTTTCATTTCGTTTTCTTTTGAAATTCTTCAGCTCCACTTCAGTAAACTCTATTGAAGTGAATGTTGCGCTCATTTAACATTAAATACTCTGTATACATTATTTGCATTTGTGTTTACTTTTACTTTTGTTATTAGTTTTCATGCAATTATATTTAAGAATTCTATAATTTTTTTAATGTTCTTTGTTTTTACACCTGTTCCATTTTTTTATTTAACCCTCTAGTGATACTTTCAATTAATATTACAATAAGCGACTTAATATTCGTATTTTACGAAACCTCAAGTTTTTTAATTTTTTATAAAAAATTAATAAAGATAGAGTAAATAAACAAAATTTGTTCAAGAAAAAAAATAACAAAACTCCAGAAAAATTTGCGAACACAAATGTCAAGTACGGCTTTGGGTCAGTTGGTTACAGAGTGCTGACACTAAGCTTCATATTTGGCAGGGCACGAGTTGGATTACTGGTACTTGCAGTCTCAAAAAGAAATTATTAACGAATAATTAAATATAAGAACTATTTCCAAAACCGCTGATGATGGCAATACTCGAAACAGCTATATGGTCAGCCAAAAATTAAATTATTTAAAATAATATAAAAATGAAATTTTGTTGTTCTAGTTCACTACTTTTCGAAGACCTCTTCAGACTATTTTTACACATATTAATCTTTTTATTCTTTAATTTTTATGCTTTAGTATCTAATATATTACACTGACTTTAATGGAGTATATTTAATCGAAAAGATCTATTTCTTTCTAATAATTGTAGTTCTATTAATATATTCACACGAACTGACAAAAATTCATTTTACCAAATTAAATATGAAAATGGAAAAGTAGAAAAATAATGAATAGAAAAAATAGAAAGCAAAAAAAAAAAAAGAAAAAGAGCAATTAATTTACGAAGACAGGACATTACGTACGGTTTCCTGTCAACGATAAAACTGTCATCACATAAAATTAATAAACGCTCGAAACATGTCCTAAATAACCCACAAAATGAACTAAACTAAATATAAATACAAAAAATAGGAAGAAAAAAATAATATAAGAGACTAGAATAAATAAAAGTTGTAAGAAGAGAAAGAAATTACGCATTTAATTGTGTAAATGACAAAATCTGATTCCAATTCTTTGCTTCTTGGTCATTGGTCCTTGGTCGTTGGTCCTTGGTTTGAGGCGAATATTAATGCGCATATTTGGTCTTATAATTTTAATATGAAAACGCTGTCCTCGACAGTTTAAACACAACAATTTATGTTCATTTCTTCCAAGTAATCACTACGACTCCATGCCAAACAATTCCGGTTCGTTCAATGGAATTCAGTTTCCTTCAATGAAATTCAGTTTCCTACTAATCTATTGATTTTAAAAGAGCAAACTATAGTCTCTGTGCTTTTCTTTATTATATACGAAATGGGTTCGGAAAGAGTTTCACTTTATACTTTAGACTCATACATTATGTGCATAATAATAAAAAAAATAGCTATGACTTTTAAAACTAAGACAACTATTTTGCACGCTATAGACGGTAATGGGGGTTAATGAAAATCTGCTTTTTTAAATAGACAAATCACCCTTTAATGTTAATGTTTAACTTTAATATTAAAGTTAATGTCTTAGTTTTTTAAAAAATTTTAAAAACTCTTCGCTAAAAATCATACCATGGATTTATGACGTGTATTAGCTTAAATAGTTCTTTCATATTAAATTGATTGAAATAAAATAAATAACGAGAACGGTTTAAAAATGAAGTTGAATGGAAACATTTCATCATCCCAACAAAAAGAATGTCAAAAAAACCAATTTTTTTTTGGTTTTCTGTAATTTAAAGTGTCATTTAAATCAGTTGAATCACCTTAATCGAATTTATTTTATTCCGTATGCCCTATGGGACAATAAGATGGAAGAGCCTGTTTCTGCTCAGTTTTAAGCATTTGTAGAGAATGTATTAATACGTTAACTTCATTGAAGTAGCAAATATTGCTTTCTGAAACGTCCACATCAGACTTTTTAACGTTAGTTTCGAAAAAGCAGCACTTGTTACTTTTTGCAACATCCACATTGTTGAGATGGTGCCTGAGTTTTAACTCAGAACCACTCAGAATCATAGTTCGTGCTTAAAGCGGTCATGTTTAGAAATCTCAACCAAATTTCAATATTAGAGCATTTATTCTTTTGGTTCAAAAAAAATGTGTAATGGACTTTACTAGATGCTCGACTTTTCAATATGGGCCATTTTTTAGAACAAAATTTCCAATAGGATATATTAGAATATCAGGAGAGCACTACACTATTTGTCGTTTATCGCTTGACTTCGAATCACAATTCGTGCTTAAGATGACCGTATTTATAATTCGAAATAAATTCCAACAAATTAATTACTTTTCGAACATTATTTTTCTTGATTCAATATAAAGGTAAATTACAGGTGATCACCAAATAAAAAATTTGAAGAAATATGGAACATTTTATGTGTTTTCCAAACTTTTTTTTCTGTCGATTCGATATAATATAATTTCATATTCCAATTTAATTAGACCTTCTTAAATTAAATAGTTTTCATTTATCTTCCGTATATTACTTTCGATTCTTATTATTCTAGCATGCCAATTCTTTAGACGTAGCGTGCAATGGGAATAGAAATTACATGAGTAAACACTAAATGTGCATAAATGATCAAAAAAGTATATCAGCCATGACATTAATATAAACATCATCCGTATTTACAGCAGAAATGACAATAATAACAACAACAACAATAACAACCATTACAGCAATAATAACAAGACAACAGCATACCAACAATGGCGGTGCTGTGGGCGCAATGGCCACAGCGTCAACTTAAGTCATAAAGCAATTTCTTCCTCATATAAATTCGAATAAAGTACGAAACCATAATACACATCCCCCTTCCCTCATTTTCCCGACAACGCAAGAAAACTTTTGTCATTTGGACTAGCACGATGACAGCCCATATTGTGTCCCTCTAATAGCATATGTACACAACACACACACACATATACCCCTTCCGCGTCATTGCTCAAGATTTTGTCAAATGTAATGCCAACTACAGAAAAACTTCCTTGAAAAATTTGCCACCCAAATAAATAAAAAAATTTTGTAAAAAAAAAACAAAAATTAAAATAAAATATGTACTATGCAAAGCCAACAAAAAAGTACATAAATAAATGCAAAAAAAAAGTGTTTGACGGGGAAGTGAAAGCGTACGTACAACTAAATTTAACCCAACCAAATGAAGGCAACAACAATCAAAGAGTAAAAACGCAGCGATGCACACACACATACGCACACAAAACGTCCACAAGGCGCATAGATCGCTTTTCACACATTTCTTAGCGTTCGCATATCTCTTTAAGTCTTTTAGCATGCACAGCAGCCTACAATTCCGCTACAGCCCACCCATAAACGAAATGATAATAAAAATAATGTCGTCTGGCAGTTTTAATGCTGCACATATTCATAACATGTCAAAAGACATTTCAGGATTTATGGGCTGCGAGCATCAGAGCTAGTGAGCTGTAAGCAGTAAAGCTACATAAGCAAGCTAAGCAGCTTCACTAGCTAGGCTGTCGAGGCGTCTATGGCGCTGGCATTGATGATGGCGGTAGCAAAGATGATGGCAATGGTGGCGATGGAGGCGTTGTCAATTAGGGGAGTGTGGTACAAATAGATATGCAGAACAGAAACTGTGATGTGCGGTGCGGTGCGGTGCTGCGCGGTACTGTGCAGCGCGGCATAATTTAAGTTACATACAATAAAATTTGTAAATTCAATACACACATAAAAAATGTTTTTACAAATAATAAACAACAAACACAAAGGAAAGCCACAACATATACGACATATACAACCCAAGCAGCGGGACTAATAAAAAAAAAAATATCCATAACATCTTACTTGCAGAGGCAAGGGGTTGAGATTTGCTGCCACTGTTTGTTGGCTTAATTTATGTACTGTGCAATCATGTGTGTTTGTGCTTTTATGTGCGGGAATTTCAAATTATTTTATTTTATAACCTAAACTCCTCTTTATCTTCATAACATCGCTGATAATTTGTAGGAAATGTACGCCATTATTTGGCAAGAATAATTAAAACTAATGTATTGTCCTTTTTCAATTTGTTATGTGCCAAGAAAATTAAACATTTTCCTTTTGGCTGGCATATGTCATAAAGTCACCAGAAAACTTTCTTCTCCTTCTGCTTCTCATGCCAAAGGAAATTCTATTTTATTAAAACGCGAAATGACTCCCAACTGAATTGAGAAAATCAAAAGAACCGACCACAAAAAATGACTTATGGAAGTAGTTTTAATGATATTCTCTCATTTCCATCAAAATTAAATTTTTTACGATAAATCCCCTAAGTAGAAGATGTTAACTCTTAATATCTGAAAACAAGAAAGACTACTTCAAGAAAACGTTAAAAATATTTTACAATGGATTTAATAAAACTTCAATAATTCCCTGGCAGTCAATAAGGTTCACAATTAATTTAATTATTTCGATCTGTTTATATTTTCAGTGAGTTATATTTTATCTATGACATAATAGACATTTTTAATGCTATCAATAGACTAATTTCTGAACAAGTATCAATACACTATTCACACGGCCAAATAGAAACTGAATTCCGATCAAGAATTACTACACTGTTCACATGATGCAATATAAGTTGTGTCGAAAGTTAGCTTTAATCGGTATCGCTTTAATCACTTAACATTTTAAAGGATTCAATCGGCACCCATTAAGCATAGAAAGAATTAAAAAGCTTGTTATCCTAAGATATCTTTAAAAATTGCATAGATGTTTTTAATATTAGGAATTTTACTAATGAAGGCAAAAGCGAATTTGCCGAAATACATTTAGAAATATATTAAAAATTGAAGTTCGAAATAAAAATTAATATTCTAAAAAAAAACAAAACCGACTTTAAATTTATTTATGTATTTATTCATGAGTTAACACTAAAATTAATTTTAAACTTAACTTAGAATAGGGAATTGGACTAATAGGTCCTTCGCCCTTTACCTTAAAACATATTTTTATTAAACATGTGATTATTGTCCTTTTTTTGCTGATGATTTAAGTTTCGAAGTGAGATACTTGAAACTGTATTTGATGGATATATATATGATCTCATATAAATAGCCGACAATTTTGTATGAAAGTCACTTTGCGCCAGCATACCGAAGTGCGTAGAGACCTACTCTATAGCTAAGTCGCCAAAGTCTTTTGAACCAAATAGTATTCTGATACTATAAGCTAAATAAATTTGTATTGAGTAGAATAATTTTGTATAACGCCTCTGAATTTTAATGTCGTTCGCTAGACAATAGGAATCAATATTTTTTGTAGCATAACAGGTAATAATTAGAATAAGTTATTTTTAAAGGTCTCTTGATTCAATAAAAATTTTGAAATAAATACCAAACGGGTTTTAATTTTCCTCTCCTTGGTTTATCAGCTTTCGAACTGGTCAATAAACAAATTTATTGCGACGACCCGGACCGCGACTGAGTGATACCTCAGCGAAAATAAAACAACGAAGACGTGTCGTTACATACTGACGTATGTTAAGGTAGGGTCTAGGTAGGATATCAATGGCGTCTATAAGGCATTAGGGAATACTACAAGAAACTATACATTATGTTACTCTTGTAGTATTCTAGTAGCACAAAAACTAAATTTTATTAAATTTAATAAATTAATTTATTTATTCAGTCGACTAAATTAAAGCTTTAAAGAAGCAGAAAGTATTCTTAGGATAGGCATTTAAAAAATGGCCTACGTAGCACTTTTGTAGAGCAGTATATTTCATGCATAGACTTTCAGACCAGAAGATTAAGCTAGATAAGGCAGTGTTAAAATGCATCCATTAATTTTTTTCTTTTTGTGAATTTAAGTATAACAGTACTGTTGAAACAAATTATTTCTAAATAACGGAAAGTAGGAAGGACGGAAAAGTATTGTAATATGTTAGAATGTAGTTTTACTTTAGATTGGCTGTAATCTCAAGCAAGCACTAACGGTGATTAGTAAAAGTAGTAGGTGTCTCTGGAAACTGATGGCTTCTGATTTATTAAAAACCAGAACGTCAGAATGAAAAAATCTTAAAATATTTCCTATCACAACCTGCAACCTTATAGAGAAAATAGAAAGTTTTTCATTTTCTCTGTACAATTGTTGAAGGCAGAAATCAACTATCCTAAATAAATCGCTCTTTTAAAATCTGAATCAGCAAGTAGAAATTAATACTTACTCATTTCAGAGATCACTAAACCACACTGGTTGAATCTATAAATCTACGAAAACAACTGAACAACCAATTGATAACAAGTATGTGCCAACAAAATGATAGGGAAGTTATGATGGCTCACCACCTAAAGCAACATTACCAACCCCACAGATTACTTCCAACAATCTGCCCAAATAACTGAACAACCAGTTGATAACAAAAACGTAGTAGTCATCAATGACCCTTATATGTTACGTAATAAATTTCAATTTGAAACATTGATACTCATTTATAACATTAACTTACTTAGTAAAACATTGGAAACTAAGAACAAAATTTATCGGAAACGTACTCATGAATATATTTCAAAATAGCACAAATATTTATAAACCAAGCAAGCTATTAATATGCGAAGGTTCCAACAATAAATAGGTCTATGTTCTGGAGCCTCTCGTCGCGTTAGAAGACTAATCGTCATTTAACATTTCCAAAAGGAATCTACTAAAACGTAAATGTCTACGGATTACAACAATAACATTAATACGAGTATGCGAATTATTATTTTTTGTATTTTCGTAAACTCTATAAATTTTTTTTTGTCTTTTATCAATAAAAAAAAAACATTTATTTTAATTTCAAACAATTTATTTGCTGCATTTTATGAAGAAATCAATTTATACTTAGAGCAATATTGCTAAAATCTATTACATTTATTTCTTTCCATCACTCGAACTCATCAGAGCGCACATAAGGTGACAAATAAACGATATTGGCAACGAAAAAATATTGCAGCAAATCTAATTAAAACGAAAGCGCTCAATAAGAGTCGTCCATCAAAGGCATAACTGTCAACGAAATGTATTAACAAAATAAAAAAAAAAACTTCAACAAATAAATACAATATTAAAAACAAACAACAAATACACAAAAAAAACAAAACACAAAATAATATTGTAAAATAAAATATGAAAAAAACAAAAATGTGAGAATTGGTAAAAATGACCTAAAACGCGACCTAAAACTTTGGGCCAAAACGCTAAAAGCTCAAACAAACAAATCAAATTTGATTGGCAACGCAGGAAGTTTAAAAAAAAATAGGAACAAAAACAAAAATACAAAAACGTTAAAGTAAAAACAAAAATACAACTTTTCACTGATCAAAACTAAATATTGGCAACGAGTAAAATATTTTGTGTGAAGCCAGCCCAAAGGCGATGGTAGATGAAAAACAACAACAACAATAACAACAACAACAATAATAATAATAACAATAACAAGCAATGCTGCGATGTGACAGTACGTACACGCGTACACAAAATCAAATCAAACCAGTCACGTTGGCAGGTGTCCTTCACTGCTGCTTCTTCTTTCAACCGTTACTTTTACTACTACTATTATTTTTTGCTTTGTTTTTTTTTTGGGTTTGTTGTTGTTTTTGTTTCTGTTTTTGCTTTTAATATTTATTTTATTTTCTTTAATTTTCTTTTTTGTGTTGACAATTTAACCGCTATGAGTGCTTGAGTTACGTATACGTTTTGCGTTGACTTAAGTTTTGACAAGTGGGTCGGTCGCTAAATTTGATTACTCTACTTTGGAAAGTTGATTGTTGTTGTTGTTGCTATTGTTTTTGTTGTTATTTGCTACTACTACAGCATTCTAGTTACTTTCCTATTTTTCTATATATATATACTTTTTTTTTGTCTCTTGATTTCGTTTTTTATACAATTTTGTTTGTGTTTATTTTACTATTTTCTGTGTTTTTAGTAATTTTATTTGAAGGCTGCGTGCATAAAGAACTTGCTGATTTATGCCGAAGGCTTCAGTTAAGTTGCAAAGATTCATCATGAGTAGTAACGTTAGCAGATGGAACGGTGAACAGCAAAGCAGAGCAGAGCAAAGCAGAGCAGAGAGCACCCGTAAAGGAAGCTGTAAAAGTAGAATTGTAAATATTTGTTTTACAAATTATAGAAAGTGTTTTAGATTCGTTTTCATTAAAAAAATAATTATTTTAAAAAGTTTTGACAGTTTCATTTTATAATCCACACAGTTGAAGTTGCCAGCAAGGCTTTAGATAAGGATAAGGGAATTAAATGAAAGGAAGAAAATAATGCGAAAGGTGCAAAATTAAATTATGACTGTTGGTTCGTTAGAAGTAGCGTGGATGGTGAGGGGGGTTAAATATATTATTTGTATGAATAATATAAACAAAAACTTAAGATTTGATTGCTCAAAGTAAAGCCATAATGAAATAGAATTTTATTTTATTAATTGAAGTTGAAGTTTTTGAATTTCCCTTCAGAGTGAAAGGAAGAAAACATGGTGGAGAAAACCACTGACCGAGAACAGTGGTAGATATTCGAATGCATTTCAAGGCAACTAATTACCAATGATGTTGAGTTTTCATAGACAACAACTTCAAATTAATTTTTCTCCTTTATGTTAAGGACAATAAATGTGTAAGTTAGGTAAGGTTAAGTTGAACTGGCGGCCTTATGTACCAAGAACGCCCACTTGAGTTCAAATATGGTACGTTGTGGTACCATAGGAATAGCGTTGGTTTATACATAGACAAGGTGATCAGTATACGACCAACGCCGAAAAAGGCAACTACTCCACCATTTAGGTGAAGAAAAACCAACGCGATTATTCTATAAATCTGGCTAGGTCTCTAACATTGTACGATGACAGCTCAGTCAGATCGGTCAGAATTGGGGCCCCAAAGATTTTTGATCTTCTATGTGTAAGTTAAGATAGTTGCACTTTGAAAAAAAGGACAAGACACAAAATCATATTGTCTGTTGAACATTCTGTTAAACAGTAACATTTCACATAAAATTTTCTGGCTCAACGTTAAATTTTTTCAGTCAAACCTTCATTTTTAATGCTTCTAAGTAGCACTGGCATTATTTTTCTTTCAATATTTTTGTTGCTGGTAGCTTACACTGTTGATCGTTTAATACTTCTTTGTTGCCGTTAGTTAACACATTTAATCTATAGTTATTTTATTATGTATTTATAAATTAACTTTAGCAATAGGGTTGAGTGGCACAAATACTTATAATATATTATTAGATAATTATTAGATTTGATTCGATCCAAAATGTAGAATTTAATTTGTTTCGAGTTCCATATTCAAGCAAAATTGAATTTATATAGTATATGCTAAGTCTTTTACATATATATGAACACACTTTTTCAGGGTAAACAATTAATATTAACAAAGATGGTCTAACACTAGAAGATTAGTTGCTTTAATTTTCAGTTTATCTAGTGAAGAGGAATATTAACTTATCTAGCTGTCATAATAACTAATTTGGCGAGGAATCCTAATTTAACAGCTTTGAAAATAAGTTCCCTACAATCTATAATCAACTTCAAAAACTAGGTTATATGTATCATAAAGCAACCACATATTTTGAAACTCCTGCATTAAATGTTTTTCCTTCTTTTTAAAACACTAATACGACACTATTGACCCTAATGGAATTATTAACTTAATTTTTGAAAGTTAGCTTGTGTGCTATAAAGCTTCTGAGTATTTTCTGAGACCAAAGTCGCACTTATGAGTCAATGTTACTTCTCTGTATGTAAAATCCTAATATTAAAATATCTAATAACTTTAACAAATAACTTTAGCCTATTTAAGTTTTACTGATTAAGTCTTTAATTTTGCATTTATTTATAGTACAGTAATGTATATAGAAAACTTACAATAATGGTTATACAAACAAGAGATACATGAATATTCAAAGACTTAATGCATATACCTAAAATATCGTTACAGATATTAAAATTATGTATAAAAATCCACTCATAGTAGTCATAGGTGGTCATAGTAAAGACCACCTCATTACTATGCTCTCTGCTCAGTGCAATGAGTCTATTTGAAACGGGTTTAGATATTTCTGGTCTTTATAGTTTATGTCATAATTTTCAAATTAGAAGTATGCCCTGTATCTAAATTTTTGCGTTATAGGTAATAGTGTGTCATATCAGAGTACAGAATAATTTAAGTCCAACCAATTCTTTTATGGTTCTCATTTATTGAAACAGTTAGCCATTTCGTTGCCTGGTTGTACGCTTCGCATTACAGTGGTAATTTATCCAACTAGTGATGGATCGCAATCTGTTCGGCTTTTATTGGGTTTTGTAGCGGAGGGCCTCTCTTCATAATTTTGAGTTTGTATTCGCCTAACTTTAACTAGTAATGTAGTGAATCATTATCAATTCAGCCTTTATTAGGGCAAGTTTGTAAAGTTAACATTCAGTGGCGGTTTTGAAATGAGGATCTCTCTTGGGTAATATTGAGTTCGTACCGGATCTTTACCATTTTAACCTTAATCGTTATGGGTTTTTAACTTAGAGAAGGTATTGCTATTTGCTAAAGAAATAGTGTGTCTTCAATATTTTAGCTATAAGCATAATGAGTATATTAAGTCACTGTTTAGTAGGATCCTCGTACTTAACTACGAACTAAATTAGTTCAACAACTTTTACGGATGCCAAAATATATAAATTGCGGGAACTGCCCACATTTACTATTATTAAAGTTTATTCCACGTACATTATTTTGTCTTATGAACCGCATATTCCGTACAGCACTTTTTATCACTAATAAGATGAACTAGCTTTTGTTGTAATTTTATTGCTTTCACTTAATAACACAACATTATTTGGTTATTTTATGACTTCTCTTCGGCTTCAACAAACTTTGGGTTTCGTCTAATTTTATGAGCTATAAACGATGCTATAAGTAGTTCACTGCATTCTCAATTGCTAATGCAATTACTTTACAAACAATTTAAAGAATTTAGAAAATACAGAATTTATTTCAGAATTTAAAAACTTTAAAAAATTTTCTTAATTGTCAATTAAGTTTTCTACATCACTAAAAATGAGGAATCTATTCTGTTTCTGTAGTTTTTGGGCGATAATCGCCTTAGCTTCTGTATGATTCTTCCGCTTGAACAATTTCATTAAATTTACTAATTACTTGTAATGCCATTAACGTTAATTACATTTGGTTTGTTGTCTTCATTTTGTATAATTTGCCACATTTTGAAACTTTTTAGATATTTTCACACTCAATTTATTTCAGAAATTAACCCAACACAACCCAACCCTTTTCATATACAGACACATATTTCTGGAAGTGTTTTAATACTCCTTATGCCAAACGCAATCCTATCCATCAGCTCAAGCGGTTAAGAGAAGGGAAAAGTGCGACACAAGTAGGTACGGATGGTAAAAATTAAAGGTGGCAATAATGCGGATATTTTCTCCAAATGACTTTGTCTATATATATATATATATATAAGTGACAATTTTCAATAAAAACGATTTTTTTATTTTTTAAATGAAAACTTTATTAGTACTTTGCACGATGCAAGCTTAACTTCTACTGACTAAAAAAAGGTTTTACCTGCTTAGCGCAGCAAGTTCTTTTTTGTTCAATTTAATGATGTTGGGAGAGAGCTTAATGTCACTCCTCCCACCTTAAAAATAAGCAATATTCCTATTGCGTTAAATACACATAATATTTCATATATTTTATAATATTTTATATTATATTTTATAAAGGATAGTTGTAATAATAATATCTGTTTTAATTGATATAAATTTATACAATACAATATATAAAAATAATAAAAAAAAATACAATTTCATTTATGACATTAATTTCTTCAAATTTTCTTCTTTTTTTTTTTTTAAAATATACGTTAATTATATTAATATAATCTATTTTAATTTTTTTTAATCCATTTTAATAGTTTACAAATATATTTTATCAATAAAAAGTGAATATATATTTTATTAGTTTTTATAAAATTTACTGAAGTGCAAGCAAATTGCGTAGAATGGCGCACGCCGTAGTGAAAGTTGTGGAACGTTGCGAAAATGCACAAGAAAACAATACATTGGATTTGTCTGAGTGTCAATTAATGCACATACCTGATGCCGTTTATCATTTGATGCGAAACACAGAACTTAAGACTTGCGATCTCAGTTGCAATGTGATTAAGAAGATACCCCCAAAATTCGCTCTTAAATTTAATTTAATAACAGATTTGAACTTGTCACACAATCAATTGTCCAGAATACCAGATGAGTTGGCAGATTTGAACTCCTTGGCACGTTTAAACATTTCACACAATTCATTTATTGTACTGCCACCAGTTGTGTTCAAAATGCCTAAATTACGCGAATTGGACGCCAGCAATAACGCCATCATAGAAATCGACACAGATGAGATGGTGACCAGTGATTGCTTGGAGTTAGTAGATTTAAAACAAAATCCCTTATGCCGCGTCTTTCACCGTAAATTGCAAAACATCAATGTACCGTTCCGCATCGAAGTGTCAGAGTACGACGAGGATGCAGACTGGTAGTTGCCTCCCTATTTGAGATCATCCTACCGACTGCGCCAGTGACAATTTTCAATAAAAACGATTTTTTTATTTTTTAAATGAAAACTTTATTAGTACTTTGCACGATGCAAGCTTAACTTCTACTGACTAAAAAAAGGTTTTACCTGCTTAGCGCAGCAAGTTCTTTTTTGTTCAATTTAATGATGTTGGGAGAGAGCTTAATGTCACTTATATATATATATATATGTTAACGGCACTATAGTTCCATGCAACTTCAACCGACTGCATGTCTTTCTTTCTGTCTCTCCGCTTTGAATTCTTGATGTATTTTGCACAAATGAATTTTGAATGCGTGTAAGTTAAGCAAATATTTTGCATTTGTCATAATTTAGTAATGCAAAAATTTTATCTTAACCATTAGTGTCAAACGAATATAAAGAAGGCTACCACACGTGCTACAAGACAGCATTTTTTTATCTATTAGAATTGTTCTTGCTGACGTTGCTGCTACTATTGTTGTTGCTGTTGCGGTTGTTGTTTTTGAGTTGTCCTTAGTCTAATAGAATTTATGTGAATTATTTTGAAGTTGCAAGTGAAAAATTTCTCACCGTTCATAGAGCATACATATACCTCAACATCAGACGTACAAGCATACACACACATGTCGTATACGTCGAAAGCTGAAAGGAAATAAATTTATGTTTTCTATATGCATATAAAATCCCACAAAATATGCGGAGATGCAGAAGATAAAATTTGAAATATACGAGTAAATTGAGGTAAACTGTTTGTTACCGACTTTTATGATAAAACGCAACTTTATAAAAGGTGGCATCACTTTGTCTATAACGAGCTTGCAAGCGAGTGTATATGTCGCTTACAAGCGCACAATCAAATAAGCGACATATGCAAGCGAGGAATGCATGTGTATGTACGTCACCCTACCGTCAGGTAACCCACATACAGTGGAGTGTGTGCAGTTAACATACCACAAAAAAGTAATTAATTAAACAAATTTTTGTGGAGTCGAATCGAGTTGCAGTATTGCAACGAGTCACATGTGCACACTGGTTTGATTATCGCATTTGGTGCCATTCTTTGTCCCTGGCGCTCAACATTCTTCTCGTCGTTTTTGTTGTTGTTGTTGTTGTAATTCATGCTGCTTTTGTTATGTCATAGTTAATGTCCTTTTATTACTAGCAACTGTCATTTTCCTGGTGGGGAAGCAAACGCAATCGCAATCGCAACAGCAACAGCAACAGCTACAGCTACAACAACACCAAGCAACAGCATTCATCTATTTTGTTTCATATTGTATTGTATTACCGAAAATTCCTTTGTCAATGCATTCTTATCTTTAATCAAGGATACTATAAGCACACTATACTCTACATGTATACTACATATGCACGCGCATGCAATTGCAAGCATGCATTCAGCTGGCAGACGTACGTTTGGGTGAGTCTGTCGCAGACTCCCAACAGTGCAAGTATTTGTAAGGATCTGCCCTGTGTTTTGGTGGCAGTTTCCATTTCAACCTGTTAACCTTATTTGTCTTAACGCTTATTTTTTATTCAATTTCTCTTGTATTTTTGTTTTATTTTGTTTTGTTTGAAATTTGCGCTACACACACATTATTGGCATACTTAGCAGGTGGGAAGTGTTTAATTAAAAATAAAAAAAATATTTTCAAATCGTTTTGAAATCACTATTTGTTGGATTGCATTAACATTTATATATCTTAGAGGTATAAGTAGTGAGGGCATACGATGCTATGAACTCTCACTAGAAATGTGACCGTAGTAAAATGAAGAAAAGACAACCCTAGCCATCTCCTTCCCTTTAAATAAAAAAAAATCCAAATATTAAGGCGATCGGCGGTACCAAAAATTTAGTCATGTATATATATAGTATTGCAAAACTTCATTGATAAATATTTAGGTTGTATGTTTTTATGTTTTATTCATGCAATTAGTTAGAATTAACGGTTTTGTGAAAATAGCGTGGTTAAGCACAGAAAAACTAGTTACTACAGATTTCAGGTGGTTTCCTGTGAAATATTAATTGATCGTTTCAGTAATTCGAGAATACACTTTAGAATACACTGTACCATTAGTGCAGTTTATTGTATTTGTAATGTTAAGTGTCGGTTGTAAACCAAAAAGGTTTGGTTTGTGGTTCGATTTGGAATCGAGACTACAAACTATATAATTTTTTTAATTATAACCATTATTATATATATGTGAATAAATTATAAATATTAAGATAATAGTTTCTTTATACTATATTCAGACAAACCTTAATTTCACAATAATCTTAATTTCATCTTTCCATAAAAAATCAGTTTAAAGGTGCGGACGAAATTAATATCCTAAGGGATATTTTAAATGCAACTATGCGTAAGATAAATTTTCAGTAAAAGATAATGTTGAGAGAATGAAAAAGGGACATTTTTTTAATATAAATATCAGTGACAATGGACTTTAATGAAACCGGGAAAATGTTTTGAAAGTAGTGCAAATTTTTAAATTTGAATATAGAGAAAAAATTGTAACTGTTATTAATTTAAAATAGAGTGAAAAATAATAATTCATATACCTGAAATGCACTAATGGTAATAAAACTACTGAACACCATTCTTTATACTTACCAGATACTAACGATGTTTGGAGATGTAATTTTTAACATTAGATTAGTGAACAAAAAACCTATGATTTCCTTAATTTGGAGTGATATGTACACTTTCGAAATTAACTTAACAACATTTTTGCGAAATTAAGGAAACATAGTATTATAAATTATAAGTAAGTTATTTGAATTATCTTTTGCTATAATATCAGTGCCATAAGTAAAGTAACAAAAAAATCAAAAAAGAAAAGAGGAGCACATTTTCAAACTAACGAGTAAATTTTCTGTCAAATAACTTTTATAACTTTTAAAAACTTTTTAATAACTTTTAAAAAAAAATCAAATTTTAAATTAATTTAAAACGTTTATTTCACAGATATGCTCTAATTATTATTAGAAGCTGTGTCCAACTTAATAAATGTATCAACGAGTATAGCTACAAGTACCTCTACATATATATATCTTTTGCCTTTAGAACTATAAATATAATGTCAAAGCCATTTGTAGCATAACTGCTTGAGTTCACATAACTTATATTTCTTATACTTTTTTTTTTTTGTATAAATTTTATTTAATGCAATTTTTTATTATTTTACAAAGTTTGTTTTGTAATTGATTTATGCAACTCGCTGTAATGGTGTCAGCTGTGGCACACCAGGACCACATACAAACGCGTCTACAAGCCAAAAAAAAAAAAATAAAAATAAAAAAAAAATAAAAAAAATTAAAAATAAAACAGAAACAGAAACAGAAACAAATTGCAGTTGGCGTCTGTTGCATGCGTATGCCAACTCGTTGGCAACACCATAACCAATAACCAACATAACTAGTGTTAACGGCAACAACAACGAGTGGAACACCACCAACAGCAGCCACAACATTATCAAGCACAATATCAGGATAATCCTTAACGGGTAAATGTATTTCAGTTGACAATTAATTACATTTTATTTTTGTTGTTGTTTTTTTGTTTGTTTTTTTTTTTTTTATTTTTGTTGCTTCCATCTCAGTCGCCTTTAGTAGTTAATATTTGTATGGAGTTTTATTTTATTTTTTTAAATTTTTTTCATAAATGTTTTTCTTTTTTTATTTTATAATTATTTTATTATTATTACGGTCTTTTTTAATTTATTTTTTTTTTGTTTTTTTTTTTTTGCATCATTACATTTTGTTTGTATGGCCACACTGTTAGGCGCCCTGGTAACGTCTAATAGGCGGCAAGTACTATTGCTGACATTTATGCATGTTCTGGATATCGTTTTAATGTTGCCACATTGTAGCTGATAATGTTGTATTGTTGTATTCCTAGTCTTGTTGTTGTTGTTGTTGTATTTTGGCTCATATTCCTGTTGCTCATAGTCGTATTGTAGTGCTGCATTGTAATGATAAAAAATGTGCTATTTTTACTGCAGCGACATAAGTTTCTGTTGCAGTGAACGATAAGTAAGGTCCTTGCTGAAACACAGATTTCCTATTTAGCTTATTCCTCGTATATGCCCAGATTTTACTTGAGACTTTAATTATGGTATATGTATATTGTTTGTACCTAGTAACTATAATGGTTGTTGTTGTTGTTGTTGTTGTTCTTGTTGTTGGTGGTGCTCTCATTTCATCGTAATATTCCTTTCCTAGACTCTTTATTTATTTGGGTTGATATTTACTCCTTGCGATTTAAGTGCAATTTTCGTCTACGGCAATTACTGCAACGCATTAAATTTTCTATGTATGACAATGTTAGTGTGTTTGTGTGTGTGTGTGTGTGTGTGTGTGTGTGTGTGAGTATAAATTTTGTCGCATTGCTGTGTTACTTTTTTTTTGTCTGTACAGACAGAAATATGTACTATTCACTATGTTATGCTATATTACAGCACTTTTGTATGCTATTTCTATTCTAATTTATGCGTATCAGTTTAAGTGCATATGTTCTATTGATTTATGTAGAAATGCCATGTCATCGATAAGAATTTATGCTCTTAAAGAGCAATAGCCTTAAATTACGACGACTAAGCATTTATTTGCAAGTGCTTACAACTAAAGCTGGGCCAGAGGTAATTCTATGGAAGTACTGAATATGTACCGAATATACGTGTTCATGTAGAATATATTGACTAGATTTAATTAAATTTTTGTGAGTGTGACTCTCAAGTGCAAAGATTATTAATCAAATTTGATTTTTTCTATTGTATTTTCTAAAAAAAAAAATAAATTCCTTTTTTTTTTGCCATATATCAGACATGCCGCATATGCAGCATCACTCACTTATATACTTATGCTTGACAGCTCTTAACACTTTACTTATACCCACAATCATGCCGAGATATGTCAATTTTGACAAATGATTTTAAAATCCTGTGTTGCTGAAATTCTCATAAATGATATGGCACAAATGTTTTATTCGAAATAAAGTGTGAGGGGGGTCAAATTCTTATCATAGTCGCAGTAGAAAACATAAATCATATGATTTTCTATTGCAAAACTTTGCTAATGGCTTAAACAAGAAAAATTTTTGAGATATATTGTAGTAGACACTTGGAAGAGACGAAGTAAACATATTGCAAAATTTCACAAAAAAAAAAAGTACAATTTTAACATCCACTACAATGGATACTGATAATTCCTAAAAACTTAACATGTACAAATGAAAAGTATTTTTGATCAACAAATAGTCGACTTACTGTGCCTTCATGAATAATTGCTAAACCTACAGTCAGTACAATTTATAAAAATCATATATTCAGACTCTACTATGAAAGACATGGACAGAAGTTTTAGGGTGATTTCCGAAGCAGACTGGTGGAAACTTTCACATACACTTAGTAACCTTAGCCCTCTAGCTCCAGAGTTTCTTCTTCAAAATCTATTATGAAAAACATGGACAGTAGAATTAGGTTGATTTGTGTGTTCTCTTAATAGAAAAATTTTCCCATTGAGCCGTTTGTAAACTTTCAAAATGACCATGTTTACTTAGCTGAACGCACTGCCATTCCCTGCCATTTGAAGCTATGAATGGCCACCCGAAGTGATTTTCGTTTTCCATCTCAAATAATGGTATGGGCAGCTATGGCCGCCGATTTGATCTCCAATCGTTTTTATGAAGCCTGTTATCCAACAAGACTCGACATCGGACGCGGCCTCATGAAGCTCGTGTGAAGTAAGAATGGTTATAATATCATATTTCAGACTATATTTCATCCACACAGTGACTTTTGAATTCGCCAGATGCAAAATAAATGCCAGTATGGATGCGCTGAAGAAAGACATTGTTTAGCAATGGGCCAAAAAACGAGAAAATCATATTTGTGAAGCATGCAACTCATGTTCTAAACATTTGAAGGCCGTAGTCACGCAAAAGGTGGCCTTCATCCACATCGAGGTAGAGTGAATGCATTCTTAATGAATTCTTACAAATAATAATTTCACAAAAAAAGGATATAGCTGCTTGAATAGATAACACTTCAATCCTTTAACCCTGTATATTAGTTACACTTACTAAAAATCAATTCACAAGAATTAGCATGTCGCTTTAAACATTATTAACTAATCTGCTTATCAATAGTCCAATCTTACTTATGATGTCTCTAGTATAATAGGAAATTAGATAACTTCCATGTACCTTAATTAGCGATTTTTCGCCATTTTGCTACCACATTTCTCGCAAGAAGCCTAGTACAGAAGAATGATCCGTAGTCTTAGTTTCCAAATTCCTATTTCTATACTAATAGACAACAAAAAGTTATTGAAATGGCAACATATTAAGAAGTTATCTTGATGTTGTAACTCCTCGTTATTCGTGATAAATGTTTATTATGATTACTCATTACTCAAATTTATATGACTATATTACTAACATCCAGTCATCAAAAATTAAGTTCTTAAAAAAGCAACTCTGAACTATGTCGGCTTCTCTTTCAACGAGATTTAAACATTTCTAAAATCAACTTTCTAATAATCCAATTTATTTTTTTTTTTTTTCTAAATTACTCGGCTTTAACTAAGGACTTAAATGCTAAAGATGTTCTATTTTTCTAACTAAATAAGATTAAGGATAAAGCAAATAATGCAATTTAAAGATATTTCCTCACAAATTGAAGTAAACGAACAGAAAAACAAAAAAAAGAGTTCAAAGTGGCTCTGAATCAATGAGAATGAGCGTTTATCCCATCATTGCTGCTAAGATTATTGTGCTGATGCTACTTACAAGTGATTAAAATGACTTGCAGAAATTTTACTGAAATTAAAAAGATAAAATAGGATTGAATTGAGGACCAACAAAAATAAAAAGGAAACGAACAGAGAATTTCTATAGTGCAGATACATCGCGTTCAAATACGAACGTTGTTAAAACAATTGTGCACGTATTTACACCATTAGACAGTAAATTAGAGAAAAAATTACAAGAAATAGGAATAGCAGTAGAGATAGACATGAGGCAATAAGTGGAAATGGATTTTAGTGAAAGTTTCTAATGCCCAGTGGAAAAACATGAAATCTGAAGTAATTGTAAGAGATCTGCTGGTGTTATATAGGACTGAAGAAACCACCAACCAAACGACCCAAAAAGCAGTACAAAATAAGATAAAATTGAAAAATTGAAAGTAGAAATGGATAGACCATACGCTTAGATAACCGAGAGATTACATAGTAAAATTACAACCACCTGGTGCGCCAGTGAAAACGTTGGGAAGAACCATCGAAAGTGAACTAGCTGAAGCACGATCTACATGGAACGACATCTACAGAGAAGCACCAATTAAAGTCAGATTTAGAATTATTTAGTCTCTATGCCCCACTGGATGAAGTGAATAATAGTAGTAAAGAAACACCAAACTCATGAATGGCAACAAACATGGTTCACAGAGTACTTATGAAGGGTGAGAAAAGCTTTTAGTAAGAAAAACATAAAGACTGTTAGCAAAATATTTGAGATTGATTACAGTAATATAAAAAAAAAACAAAAACAAAAAGAAATAAAAACACAATTAGAATATTTAGATCCAAGAAAAACAATGATGAGAGTGGAATAACAAGTACTACAACAGCTATATCCATACCGTTTTCACAACTCATTACAAGATAAGTTGAAAAAGTATGGCCTAATATGACCACAAAATTGGGTCCGCTTTTCGAAACCTAATAATCACTTGAGAATTGAAGAAAGAAAAATGAAACTCAAGTCTCCAATTATTTAATATATCAGCCTTTTATTCTCTCTGTATATTATTGCTATGATGCATGGATTCAATTTTACATTTAAAAGTTTATAACAAGCGTGACAGGTTTCTAAGTTGAAGTCTAATTAGTCATCGATTTCCTAAATGAACTTGTACCTGTCAAACTTTCACACTTAGAAGTGAAGAAGAATGGCACTTATAGATTTTGTGAAATGTAGTATGGCTCGTATTTGCTCATACCTTGCGATTGCCAGACTATAACCTCAATATCTCCATTAATAAAATTAAGCTATCTTCTCTTCTTCTTTGTTCCGTTAACTCCCAGTGGAGCATAGGGCCTCAATTAAGCTATATTCAACAATAATCTTATTTTGCCATAATGATCAAGAAAACTTTATCCAGGAGTATTACAAAAAATGTATTAGGTTGCTAACTAATTTTACAATTCCCTTTCCAAAATGTCATGAACATTTAAGCGACAAGTTGAGTATATAGATGAGTGCGCCAAAAAGCGAGCCAACGAAGTGAGCTTAAGCATATTTAAGAATAAGTGGCTTGCAAGTTTATTGGCTGTCCAACATTTTTCATCACATATATTGAAATTTTATCAAAAAATTGAAAAATAAATTAATTAAAAGATACACATCTAAAGTTATCAAAACTTGTGTCGCCTTTTATTTCTATTATTTTTATAGTTTCTTCTCTCAACTTATTTTTTTATACACCACATTTTTTTGTTTTCAATTTTACTGATTTCTTTCTTATTATTTTCTATATAATTTCTTTATTTATTATAGCTTTCTTGATCACTGTCTCTTCCACCATTTATATTCCGTAAGTTTATGTTCCTGTCTCCAACATAATGTCTTACCTATCTACCTCGATGAATCATTTTGTTTCTCTATGAAAATTTAGCTTTCCAATTCCTACTGGGCATATCATTTTTTGAAGGCACAAACTATGCATAACCTACACTACTACTATTCCTTAGTTGCTTCATACATTGCACGTTTGCACGAATCCCGGACTCCATTCACCAGTCACTTGATGATAAAGGGAAATCCACAACATTTGCGCTAATTAGAGGTTTCTTCCGACTTACCTGCAAAGATAAAAAAAAGAAAAATAATTGTTAGTATGGAATATAAAAAAGGATGGTTTTAAAATAAATTGTTAAGAAATGTGCAAAAGATTTGGGTTATACAAGGAGAGATGAGAAGAAAATTATATCATGACTTAAGCTCATTAGTTAATTTGTGGTATAAATCTGTTAAATATGACTGACTGCCTGCTTATCGGAACTTAACCTTTCAAGTACAAAGTATAATGAGGATGTTAAGGACAAAAATATAAAAATATAATAAATTGAAAATAATAAAAAATTAAAAATAATAAAAAATATTATTGAAAAAAAATTAAAAGTAATTAGAAAGAAAATTAGGAATCAAATTTATATACTTAATTTTTTGTGAAACTGCATTTTAACATCAGTTATGACGGCAGTAACTATTTTACTTAAAAGAAACTATTGTATTTAAAAAAGAGATTTCGAATAGTAGTGAATTGCTACAACAAACAATTATTTTTTATTATTTTAATTAATTGAAATTTTTATTGACCTTATAGCTCTTTTGAATATTACCATTTGGCCCATCATCAATGGTCTTGGAATTATTTCTTGTAATTATTCGTAAATAATTTTATGGGACTGCAAGTACCAGAAATCGAACTTGTGCCCTGCCAAATATGAAGCTCAGAATCACCGCTCTTTAATTAACTGACCTTAAGCTATACTTGACTTTTATATTTGCACATATTGAATTAATATAATGAATAATTGAATTAATTAATTGTATTTTTATTTATAATTATTAAATTTGAATACTATTCTGCATTATTTGTTGCTTGATTTATATATTCTTTCATATATATTAAACCTAAATCTAGGAACGTGATACTGCAAAAGTCATGCTAATGTTACTCCACGTTTCACACGGGCGAGATCAATATTTTTGGGATATAAGTTGTAATTTAACGTCAAATATTCCACACGAAAGTGACTATTATTTAATTATTTCTGTAAAAAAATGCTAAAACAATTATTACTCTGAGGTTGTTAACACGAACTCTCTACCATTCAAGAGCTACAGGTGTGCAGTTAGGGTCTCCAACCTCGAATTATACTCTAGCTCTACACAGCCGCTATCGAACCAATTCTCCTTAATGGGGCTGCCTTCTGATATCAGGCTACTGAAAAGGCGAGCTGCATAAAATTAATTGACAAAACAAGAAGGATAACTGCCTTTCGAATCACAAGAGCTCTACACACCACCACCCGGATGCCTTTTTTGCTCTGCTTCACTGACTGCCAACACGATAGCCAACGCTATTCCTGTGGTACCAAAATGGGGTATTATTTGGGCTCAAGTGGGCTTTTGGAGCCAAGGCCATCACTTCAACCTACCTACCTACCTAACCCTCTAGACATTCCCAAGAATGGCTTAAGGCAGTCTAAACTGATGCGTAGGTGTCAATAATCATTACAATTACTTTATAAGCGATTTAATATTCAGCGAAATCTCCAAATTTTAAATATACGAGTATGTTACTGAATTTGAAGATGTTTATTTACAAACTTCTTCCTTGAATAGATTCGCTTACATACTTTAAAACTCTCTATCTACAGTAATTTCTTCAAACAACAAAAACAAACTTTGAAAGTAGTGAGTTAAACATATAAGAACACTGCTAACCTTTAAGATATTCCGACACCTTTCAGCGATCTTTGGGCAAATAATAGAAAGAAAAGATTTCGGATAGTTGAAGATTTCTTCTTTAGAAAAACAATATTAACTATTAAAACTTCTGGTTTATGAGATTCGAAAAACTTTGATTAATTTTAAATTTATATTTACTGCATATCCTGCACACATGCACGCATACATACGTTCATGCGTATTTGCCTGCCGAAGGAATAAACAAGGACATAATGGTATTTATTTATGCTGCTGGGAAGAGAAATACTAAATAATTTCATCCATTTACTAGTCCATTTAGCCATGTCCTTTCCAACTAAACTGCAAACGAACATGAAGTTAAAGGATAGTAGAGGAAAAAGTTTAAGAAGTAGCAGTAGTGGTTGTAGCAGCAGCAGGCACTTCTAATGCATTTTTGCCAAATTCTTTTAACATATTTTAACGGACAGACAAATTCCTTGCACACATGCACAAAGGAACACAAATAAATAAATGTGCATACCAATAACTACGTGCAGGATATAGGAACGGCAGCATCAGTCGGTCCATGAAGATATTGCTTGGCTGGGGGCAAGCGGTCAGGCTGGCGAAGTATACAGTGGCATAGCAATGCAGTGACAACATTTTAAGGTTTCAACAAATGATAAACGTGCTGCCAATAAATAACATTGCACCAACTGTACTCGTATTGGCTCAATGAACACAATATAGAGACCATACGATTCCAGCCCGAATTGTGGCGTTAAGGTTATGGTTAAAGCGAGCAGATATATACACACTTAAACACAGGGTCGACTAAGCGATTCTATAGAACGCCAGCAGCGTGCTGTTCCTACTAATAAGAGAACTAAACTGACAAAATTGAACTTAGAGTTCAACGTGAAGATATCAAGTCGAGCATTTGGTACAGCGGAAGCGGAATGCCATTCATGCAGTAAAACTTATTTCAGGCACGTACACGCAAACTTCGTGTGCGGCTACACAGTACAACTGTTAAACATTTGAACATTTGAACATTTGAACACCCTCCCTCGCTATTTAGTGCAGAACCCTAAGTTAAGCTTCCACAGACCGCACAAGTGCGCCTTTTATGTTACTAAACTGTGCAGGCAGCCGCAGCCACAGCTACAGTTAACACCGCCAACATTATCCTTAACGACAATAATGGCGTCTTCACCAGCCATCGCAAATTGCACTTCTGCCTGCAATCTTGCATGCGTGTGCATGATTGTGAGTGCTGCCAAATATTTGCAGTTGCTCAAGTGCAGCCAACATAAACCATGTGAAGCACCGAAATTGAAACGAAATAAATTTCGTAAAAAATGAATTATCTAGTAAGTAACATGAAAAATGTACCGGCACTGCCTTTAATATTTTCTCTCAGTGTATTATTATGCGTGCTGTTGTCTTACACACACTGTGCAATTGTATTGCTTACGACTGTGCATGTTTACCCGACGTTGCCTGGATGGGTCTGGGTTGCCAGGTTGCCAGGTTGCCGTTTTGCCCTGAGGACAGGCTATGCATGGGTGTTAAAATTTGCACAACATGTCACTGTATATCATCGTTGTTGTTGTTGTTGTAATTTGATAATAAATACAAATCAATATGCTTATTAAATCCCATTCTCTCCTACCGAACTTCTCTCTATCATAGGGAGTACTACATATAAGTTCCAAATCCAAGTGCAATTGAAATTGCATTTCTGCATTATTACATAGCTTAATCATCACAGGGTATTTGCATTGTTGCATAGTTGCCATTTTAATGCAAAATAATTCAGAGCATTGTTAAGGCTACCATGCCACTTTTAAAGATTTAAAGTACCACATTTTGTGGTTCTCTACCGCACTTTAGCTTCTGGCTTTATTAAATTTATTCATTGATATGAAAACTTTTAATATTGTTACCATAAACAAGCTAGTTAAATTTTATTGTAAGCTGATTTAAATATTAAAACCTCATTGGCGTAGACATGGAATTAAAATGGACTTTCAATAAATCGTAATAAATAGACAATCGGGTAAATGATTTCTCTTTAAAATTTTTCATTACTGACTTTAATCAAGTACACATTCACATACGGACACATCTCAAAGTAATAAAACACCTGAATATGCCCTTTAATATTGAAGATGTTATCATACCGACAAGGTCAGAATAGTGTATTATGTGTTAAGTACTGATTAGTGTCTACAATAGAAAACAAAAATAGACACAACTAAAAGTAATAGAACAGCTAATTATGTCCTTTAATGTTCAAGATATCAAAAAAACCGACAAGGTCGGAATAGAGTGTAAAATGTTAAGTACTGATTAGTGTCTGCAATAGAAAACAAGAATAGACACATCTCAAAGTAACAATTCTTTAATGTACTTAACACTTTACACTCTATTCTGACCTTGTCGGTATAATGATATCTTATGTTCTTTAATGTTCAAGAGATCATAACACCGTCAAGGTCAGAATAGAGTATTAGGTGTAAAGTACTGACTAGTGTCTGCAATAGAAACAAATATAGACACACCTGATTATATCCTTAAATGTTGAAGAGAAATAATTGTTGAAAAGAAATATCAAAGTAATAGAACATCAGATATTGTCCTTAAATATTGAAAACATTATCATACCTACAAGATCCGAATAGAGTATAAAGTGTTTAGTACTGATTAATATCTGCAATAGAAAAAAATCCATTTGTTCCACAATTTTAAAATTATTATCTTAATTTCAGATGATAAGGTTATCTCAAATTGATTATCTTAGAGTTATCTCAAGGTTATCTTAAAATTTAGAGTATTCCTTATAACTCACTGATGCACCGCTGAGTCTGAAAACATTTCAGATAAAATAGGATTATCTCAAATCTCAAATCTTAAAGTTATCTTAAGGTTATCTTAAAATTTAGACTAATGAGTATTTCTTATTACTCAATGATATCTGCACTATAGATTCTGTAAAAAACACGAGAGAAAAAAGTGCTTATTTCAACTGTTCGTGGATTGCAACCAGTTTTCATTGAACCTTATGAGGCCTTAGATCTTGAACCAAAAGCTTTTATAAAGCTTATATATCACAGTTTAACTCAGGAAACAACGTCCAGGTATTATACAGGTAATTGAACTCGTAGAGCATAGGTAATGATATTTATATTTTAAAAAAAATTATAAAGCAATATTAAGAATTACTATATAGCATAATTAGCAATAATAGAAAAAAATATATACAATATAAAAATATAGTGTTTATTATTTTGGAAATATCTTTATGAAAAGTGTTTTTTAATTAAAAAAAAAAAATTTACAGAACAATTATCTTACGAATTAATTTTAATAGGATACTACACACACTGGAAAATAGAGTTATATTATTAAGCAGTCCATTCCGATTAAGTCTACTGAAGTACTGACAAGTACGAATTGCATATATAAAATAATTTTGAGCTACATTCATAAGGAATTACCCGAAAGTAGTTTCAGGAAAGAATTATGTTTCAAAAAAAAAAAAGAATTTATATTATTATTTTAAAGAACACTATTAAAAGTATTCCAAATCAATATCAATATTAAGTTAATTACAATCTAAGGTAATTACGTATCATTAAGCCTTAATAGTCCGCTGCTAGATATCGAATAGTTGCAGCTATGAGACGGTAGCCTTCAGACGTTTGTACGCCATTTGTGGTATCCTAAATTCTGTACAATAGGAACGTCTTATATCCCATTAAGCTTATAACTTCGCTGAGGTCACAGTTTTTCTCTTTTTACTGAAACCACGTCTTCCAATCTTACAAGTTAACGAAACCAACAGAGTCGCTCAATATTACGGAGGTCGTTATTTATATTTTGAACCACATAATGAAAAAATAATAACTTGTAGTTAACAATTGTTTTATTATTTCTCGAAATGTTATCCTTTACGATTAATACTCGTAGATTTTTGCATGCGTTTGAACCATTTGTCAAAGCCTTTTTTCCAATCTTCATCAGATACCTCTAAAACATAGTTTTTACATTTTTGCAAAAATCGTTGTCCACGCAATTTACGAGTCTTCTTGACGTTCGGGAGCAAGAAGAAGTCATTGGGTGCCAAATCAGCAGTGTATGGCATATGATTGATGACCCATCAATTCGATTTTTTGAATATTCAATAATCGGTTGTTAAATGAGTTACATGACCACTCGCATTGTCTTGGTGGAGTTAGAGAATGATTCAATGATTTTCTCCGTGTTTCACTGAAGACTTTCAGTAAACAAATGGTTATGTACCATTCAGAATTGACTGTTTTACGTTCCTGTAATGGTATCGATATAGTTGTTACATGACTAGTTTTCCCAATATTATTAATATGGTGTATTAGTAATATACATTAGTAATATACGGTTCCCAATATTACTAATACGGTATACTACATGATATGATATATGCTCAGAATTCTACAGCCGGATTTATTAATCAACTGTTTAGCATATAGTATTAATGAAATTTATAGACCTTTTTCACTGTTTCGATATCAAATTGTATCTGCTTTCGAAAGTTTAAGTGAGTCTCAACGCATTTGAGAGAGACTGGTTGTGGTATCCTTTATCATCCATTGTTTCCTGTGTCAGTCCTCACATCGTTTCTTTATTATACATATTATTATTTATTTTGTTCCCTTTTTTAATGTTCTTATCTTTTTTTTTCTCTTTCCGCTTTTGATTTCTATTCTTAATATACTTTATTTTTTGTTATTCACTTATCGCAAGGAGTTTAGAAATTCTTCAATACTACATTGATAAAAAAAAACCACACTCGACGATTATGATTCCAGTTAATATGCCAATTAGGTGATAAGTGGTTGTCGTATAGAAAACTGCTTCTTACCTGATGGAACAGTAATTAATTCGTCGTCAATATTTGTTGAAAGCAATATTATAATTTGTAGTTGTGAGAATTTATGAGCTTGAAAAGCAGGATAGTTGCTGAAACACCCCTCGAAGACAGGCGAACCGTACCAAAGCCGTCATTAATATTACTCATAGCCGCTACGAACCCAATGACTGCTACTACTTCACCAAGAGCAGACGCAACAGCAGCAATTGCTGCAACAGCGGCAACAGCAACTACAACAGCGGCAATACCAAGAGTGGCGTCATCAATTTGTCTCAACAGCAACTTAATCATTTAATTTCATTTTTTATTGCTGCGGTGCGCTGTGGTGAGTCCTGGCTGCTCTCATTTCGCCTTAATGCAATTGTGTGAAATCGAAAAAAAAATATTTTCTCATATATAACAGGGATAGTTGTGAGTATGAGATTGTGTTGCAAAAAAAAAAAAATTGTTTGAAAAGGGCAGCAGCGGTAAGTAAAACGACCACCGATATTGGAACGTTGCTGTTGAAACGGAGCACACGTTTTCATGTTGCTGTGGCTGTTGCAGCAATTGAATTGCATAAAATGGCCATAATTTGTCGGTTCGTTATTTCGATTGAGCAGCAAATCATGGCATAATTTAAAGAAGATCCTACATGATTATTGAATGTGGTCGAAGATTAATGGTTTTGTGTTTTTCCTTTACGGGCCGGGCCGTACTCCTTTGATTGACATCGATATGCCTCTGTTTGTGAATGTGTTTTGCTTTGTGTGTGAGTTTAATGCTGTAACAGAGCACATTAGTTTGTTATGTGGCAAAAAGCAATTGCTACCGCTTCACAGTTTGTATCTGCCACTCACATATAGATCTGTATTTTGCTTACATGTATACATGATATTTCCAAACTTTATAGCGATGATTTCTTAGTCAAAAAATGAAAAAAGAGGTTTATAGGAGAGGGAAATGCATTTTCAATTTTAACCAAAATAATGGGTGTTAATAACTAAAAAATATATTATCAAAAAATTTTTATTATCTGGTAAACAATGTTTGCTTATTCAGTATTCTTTAACTTGCAGTATTACCCTCCGAAAAAAATTTGGGAAGTCATAGCATGTAACTTCTAGGTTTTAGTGCTATTAACCACTAAAACCAAAATACCGGCTTTCAGGTTGTCTTTATTAAACGGGTAACAGTTGAAAATATCGGAAAAAGCCAAATATCTAGGAATTCTGCTGGATAGTAAACTAAAGTGAAAACACAATGTCGATCTAAGAAAACATAAACAATTCTCTTAGGTTACCCATGAGGCTACAGTTTTTCAAGCGGAAAAGCTAGTAATTAGAGAAGCTTGTCGGTAAATTACAAGTCACATCAAGGACAACTGTAGTGTGACCATCATTATTGACAGTCAGACAGCAATCAAAACCTTTAAATCTTTCACAACAAAATAAAAAAGGATGTAAGAATGTAGAGAGACAATTGACGGGCTAAATCAGTTGGCCGATATCACTCTTATCTGGGTTCCTGGATATAGGAACATCGAAGGGAACAAGAACGCTGAGGCTTTAGCCCACTATGCTGCTTCCCTGGATGTGTCCCTGGCGGTATCGATTTATATTATCCTAGAAACGATTAAGAGAAGTAAATTCATGAAATAAAATTAATCAAATAAAGATGTAACTGATGGACCCAAAACCATGATTTCCTAATAAACTGCTTGAATACATTATAATGATTATATGATCAAAAGCCCATTGCGGTTTAGACATAGAACTAAAGTGTGCACAATGCAGCTTGAGCTATTTACTTTACTAACAAACTGAATAGATTGTAAGGATCTAAGGACTTATGGGCTATAATGAATGCTTTTTTTCGAATTAAGCAACAAACTAAAATATATCCAATGAACTTTAAACTGACTTCCGAATTATTTGAACACATTACGAGAATTTTTTGATTAAGAGCTTTTTTTGAATTAGACTTAGAGATAAAATACATCCCGTGGACCTTAGCTATAACTTAACTGGAAAACTGTTTGAATACGTTGTAAGGATCTTACTACTACGACTGTTTCTAGATTAGACATCGAATTATAATGTATCCAATGGACTTTAAACTGACTTACAAACTATTTGAATACGTTATAATAATATTATAATTAAATGGTTTTTTTGCTAAGACATCAATTTAGAATATATCCATCGCATATATACTAAAACTATGTTAATCGATAAATTATTTCAAAATATATTAAAGATTTTTTGATTAAGGGTTCCTTTGATACTCATTGTTTATATATTAAAAAGTGATCAACGCTTGTACACTTTTATTATATGTAAGGCCACAGAGTCCATTTCAAAATTTATGTCGCTTAGTTAGGAAACACCCTATATATATACATATATTTATATAAGTATGTTTTTTTTTATATATTATGGAAGTGTGTTCTAATGTGTATATATGTATGAACTCTTATATTTGTACTACGAAACCAGTTCAAATGTTTTGTCTGCACTGCATGCCGTACGCCGCTTCATAAGAGTACTTGCTCCGTCTCAGGCTCAGGCTCAAGCTGGGACAGAGGTTGAGGTGGAGGCGGAGGCTAAGGCATGTATGTTGAGTTTGTGATACAGCATCAGTTTGGGAATTAGGGTCAAGTCTCAAGTGCATTATATTCTTCATATACGTAAACACATTTGGACATGAGTGCACATATGAGAGTACAAGCCGAACAGAAGCTTTAAAATTTGTTAGGACAAGGCTGAGTACGCGAAGTGTGGCAAGTATGCTTGGCAGCGCAGGATGGCTACCAAACGCCATAAGAAGAAAAATAATGTACAAAGAGAAAATTGTCAGCAAGAAATATACCAACTTTAGTTAAACAGTTAAGCAGGCCACAAAACACTGCTCATATATATTATCATATAAATATGTAAATGTAGTTATCCACGAGTATCCATTGAAGTATGTATATGTACCATTGGAACAACATTGAAATGTTTGGCACTTGAATTAGTTGAACTAATAAAAATTGTTGAAAACGAGGTTTACAATCGTTTTGAAGAACGTTTACTAGTTGCTTTACTATATATGACCAATATTATTCCAAGACTTCATTAGCAACTCATGAATTGAAAACGAAACGTTGACATGGGAAACTAAAGTGACTATTAAGGGACAAACACTTTCCACAATGAAAAAGGATGGTAGATCACCTTTTTGGATAGCAATACAAAAACACGTGTTAAAAAGGTGATATTACCTTCATTTAAATTACTCTCAGGTGTGTAATTTAAAAATGAGTAACATATCTGAAGACATACGCTATGTGATGCTTTATTATTATAAAAAGGACGAACTCAGAGATCGTGTATAGACAATTTCGAAGCCTGGGTTATTGGTAAACAAGGTTATGTTAAATATTTAGTGGAATTTGATGAAAATTATCTAATACAAACTACTTTAACCTGGTACAAAGATTAAATGAATCCTCTGCTGAACGTAACCCAATAGCTTGAAGAAAACAATTAAGAAAAAACAAACATTATTGGTCGATAGAAGTCATGTTCCATTGTCATAATACCAGACCACACCATAAGTTTTTTATTAAAGAATTTGGCAGACCTTTAATATAGATGATTATTTTTTCATTGAAAACAAACTTTTATCGACAGATTCACAAGACATGAATCCTTTTCACTGCAAGAAATTATTTTCAAACAAAATATTTTTTTATTTTCAATTTGAACTCCCACCAACTGGGTATGACCTAATCCTCCATTTTCACATTTTCAGCTGACTGAATTTTTTTTTAATGGTAACATATGATTCAAAAGTTCTTCTACAAATGGTCATTTTAGTTTTAGAGATAAAATCACACCCCGAAAATCACACAGGAATCAGCCCACTTTAAAAAAGTACGGAGTTTGTTTAATATACTTCTCTGAGTTTCTATAAAAATTAGCACTAGGTAACCGTTTACTCTTAAATATCACAGAGTGACGCAATACAATGTTACCAACTTTAAGATAAAAAATTGTGACGGTTTCTTTTAGAAATGTTTTTTAAAGTGTGAATTCCATATATTTCTTATCCTTTCTGTTACTGAAATTATCTTTTTGAATTATATCGAAGACAAGTGCCAACAAGACATTTCATCGCTTGACTATGGAAGTAAATTGGAAAGTGTTGGTTCTTTTTCGCTATATGAGGTCTTTGAATGCTATGCTACCAGACTTAAGACCTGCTTCAGTTAATGTTAAGAAGATGAAACTGTTGTTTGACCCTTAAATATTAATCGATCTACTACTAAAAGTTTAGATGTCTGACTCATCATGTCAATTTAATCTAACCTAAAAAAAAAAAACAATTGGTACTTAGTTTTTTTAGAGAAGTTTAAAATTTCGTAAATCTTTTGTAGTTCAAGTCAGAAATGTTAGAAGCTATATTGATTCAATACATACCGACTT
The DNA here is from genome assembly GCF_002237135.1 of Teleopsis dalmanni. Classification (NCBI taxonomy): domain Eukaryota; kingdom Metazoa; phylum Arthropoda; class Insecta; order Diptera; family Diopsidae; genus Teleopsis; species Teleopsis dalmanni. Next base: position 53,619,974 of record NC_051848.1, read on the forward strand.
ACTTAATAATTGATTCCTTATTTGTGGTAAATAGTTTTTTTTTTATGATAAAGATTTTTTAATCGTTTTCCATCAACTCTTGGTATGCAAAGTGTAAGTTAAGTGCATGTCTCTGTCATTATTCCCTATATAAAGCTTAAAAGCAGAAGTATGCTGAGCACAGCACAGAGTAACCATTACGGCACATAATTACAATTCACATTCTGAACTTTAGACAATAAAGTTTGACAGCTCTCTGCATACCTAATAAATCCTTGAGTGCAATTTGAAAGTTGTGCATAGTTCGGAAACTTCTGGGTCCACCACTCAGCGTCTCTTACTTGCCCAGCTTAACATATAATAAATGCACAAATCATAAATTTTTTTTGCGCATAAATTATTTTCAAAATAAATTATTTGAAAATGAATTTCAAAACGAAAATTATCACACACTTTAGACGTGGTTGTGATATGTCACTGCTACTCAATGCAGACTCCAAATGCCAAACTGCTAAATGCTAAATGCTAAATGCTAACTGCAGGATATATTAAAACAATATTAAAACGAACCGAAAGATATGAGTTTTTGCAAGACACTCATAAAATATTTATATATGCATAAATAATGAAATAAATTAATTTAAATATTATTTATGACTTTTTCCCTCTTATATCTATGCAGATAGCAGCGCTCGTAAGTATCTGCTAAGCTCAACATAAGCAACATTATTGCACTCTAACTCGTAGGTACTCCTCACAGACATACCTAAATAGTTAGATATATGCATATAAACTTGTACATAAATTTTTTTTAAATTCTTTTTTTTTTTATAAATCATCTATGTCTGACAGATATTTTAGCATTTTTATAGTGTCTCATACATTTTTCAATTAAATTTTCGCATAAAATTTTCAACACTTGTTCAGCAATATTTTTATTTCAAATATTTTTTATTTAGAATATTTCGTTATTTATTTATTTAAAAATTTATTTTATTTTTTTTTAAATTAAAATTCTTGTGGAAAAGCAACAATTTCTCGGTCATAAATCAAAAGTTTTCAATGGGCTCAACAAGCGTCTAAATGGCGAAATCGAATCGCCAGCGAATAAAAAAAGGAAGCCAAGTTAATGTGTTTGCTATTGTGTGTTTACATTTCAGTGGTGTAGACAGAGGGGTTTTATAAAAATTTCAAATAAGTTAATCTATGAACTTACAAGTCTAAATCTCCCTTTCGATCATACCTGCCACACTTGTGGGTCCCCTCCACAAGAGAAAGTGTCTCCCATCTGCATTGTTTCTGTCCAGCATATGCACCGCGCCGTCTTATCAGTTTATGGAATTTCTTTTTTGAGAATTTTGTAGAAATGCAAGACCTCCTCCTGTATAACATTAAAAGCCAAAGGTTCTAAATGGTTCTAACTTTCGAGTTTTATACGGTAACACAAATGAGCCCATACCGCTAAATGGATCCCTTGAGACCGCCGGTATAACCTAGCTACCTACCTACAGCATATATTCAGTATAACGATTATTCGATATCGGTATATACTTTTCTCTACTCAATTTAATACACTAAATAAACAAAGTATTACTCTAGAGTTCACCCTCTTTGTTCTATCTGTGTAATATCCACTTTATATAAGACTAGTTAACTAGTCAGCCTTTCTTCTACAAAAGATTTCTTTCTCATTTATTATTACTGATATTATAAAAGTTTTATTGCAAAATTGCTCGTGTTATCGCAAAAAATGCTCTAATTATCTCTCGTTGTCGCAATAACATACATCTTCTAGATAGTAAACTAACCTGAAGAACATCTGGATAGTAAAGTAACCTGGAAAACACACATATTCAAAAAGCTTACGTTTATATATTTCTCGGAATCATTTGACTATTACTTATTACTAACTTACTTAGTTGGCCAATACAGAGAGGGAACATCCTTGGCCACGTCGAATAGCCTTCACATTATCATCGTGATTTTTTGTAGAGAAAATCGTTCTTAAAATCAAGAAATCTTTATAGACGAGAGTAAAATCAAATATATTGTAAATATTTATATGACGAAAAATAGTTTAATACTTGAATGTGGTTAAATGTGGAATAACCATAACAGATTTTAGGTCCTAGACTCCATGCAAGAGGATGCATATACATTATGATTGTCATTAATTGTAGAGGAAATCTTTCTTAAAATTATGAAATCTTCATAGAAAACTAATTTTATAGTTAAATATGGTTCAATGTATATGTTTTATTTAAACATTTTTAAAGTTTATTTGTATGTAAAAAACTTTATATTATATTATATTTTACATTATTTTAATATTATTTATAATAAAGAAATACGTGTACTAATAATTCTTTTGTGAATATGGGACACTAAAATTCTTATCATCTTATTTTTAAGTAAGTTCTTAAAGATTCAGATTTAAATAAAAAATTCCTCTCAGTCACAGCAAAACACAAACAACAGAGCACTTGATAGGTTCGCAATATGAGCCATCGTGTTTGTTTTTCTCATTAGGTTATCACCTCCTACTAAAAATGCAACCAAAACAACTAAAACGACCAAAAATAAAGCAAACTGGCCTGTACTCGTAAAAACAACACACAAAAAAAAACACAACAACAACGTTGGCGTATCTGCGTATAAAAATATATGCCATAGCAAAAAAATAACCTGAAGCAACAAAACCGATTTCGCATATGATTTCATGATTATGCCTCGCCATACATAACATAATCAACACAACACATCATCGATGCGTGTATGTATGGCGAAGGTGAAGTCGATGGCAAAGCTACGACGGCAACGACGACGACAACGACGACGACAACGACGACAACGACGACGACAACAAATGTAGCAGTGTACGTCGTCGGTCGTTGGCCATGATATATTACCGATGCGTCGAGACGTCGATAAGGTGCGAAAAGAAATTCTCGCTTTACTGGTCAAGAGTGTAGGAACCATCCTTTAAACGTACCTAAGCATTTTGTTGGTAAACGAGCGAACGACCTTTGTCAGGTTGACAACATAAGGCATCGAGAGGAAAACAAACAAGAACAAAAAATAAAATAAAAATAAATATGAAAAGAAATTAAAAAAGAAATAAAATATTATATAGGAGAAGAAAAAAACACAGAAAAAGAAATAAATAAAAATTTGCGAAAAATAGGCGGTAATGGGAGCTGCCGGTTGGGTAAATACTTCAACACAGCATAAGAAACACAAAGTAGAAAAATCACAGTACTGAGAACTGGTAGACTAACGGACAGACTGATAGACAGACTGACAAACTGATAGACACAGAGTCTTTCTATGCTTGCGTTTGTTTACAGGCGCTTCGGGACAACAAATAAAATACACAACTTTAGACATTTTGTGCATGAATTTAGTATGCCACAGCAGTCCACGTACATATTGACAGCAAATATAGTTTTGAAGAACGTAACCGAAAAACAAATAGAAGACCCCAAAAGGAACATAAAAATCTTTTCTAGCAAATAAATGGAGAAAAAAAATACAAACTGCAAATTGAAATACAATTCCGGCAATACAGACTTCTAAGGAACCCCACAAATGATAAGTACAGTCAAAAAAAAAATCTCCTACAAGAACTTATGGGAAGCAAGAGAGAAGATAATGAAATTATAGACAATAAATATTAGTCTTTACAGATCCAATTTATTTTCTTTAAAGATTCAAGAAATATATCTAACTTAAATCCTTTCACTTGGTTTTCCCCAAATGATATGGAAGTTAGCTGAACGATCTTTGCAAATTCCGATTTTCATTGTGCTAACCAAACAGCATCGCAGCGAGTTTTGAATCCTTCATTAATCCCGTAGCTCAGGACAATAATTCATATTCATCGCGTATACCCAACATTTTGGAATTAGAATAAAAATCAATTGAAGATGGTAGTTCAAGCGTAATCTTTCTGAGCCAAACAATCAACATCAAACCAAATGTCAGTAAGAGAAAAATATAAAGAGGGAGAGAAAGAAAAAAAGAGAGAAAGAAAAAAAGAGAGAAAGAAAAAAAAGAGAGAAAGAAAAAAGAGAGAAAAAAAGAGAGAAAGAGAGAGAAACAAATGGAAAGAGAGAGAAAGAAAAAGAGAGAGAAAGAGAGAGAAAGACAGAGAGAAAAAAGGGACTCCTCCATTTTTCATAAAAAGGATGAGAGAAAAAGAAAGACTTCTGTCGTTTCTTAGAATTGTAATAAATAGTCATAATGGAAATAAATGTTTTTGAGCCCACCATTCAAACCAGGTTTCAGAATAAGAGAGCGAGAGAAATAAAGATAAAAATTTCTTTATGCTTTTTAAAATCAAACCAAAAAACATAATAAAAGTAAATTGGAGATTATTGTTCGAGCCCAAACCTTCTGAGCCATTCGATATTAAACCAAAATTCAGAGAGAAAGAGAGAGACACTGTGTCGTTTCTCATATTCAGAATAAATTATCATAATAAAATATGATTGAACATGATTCGACCCAATCTTTCTGAGCCATTTAGTATCAAACCAGGTTTAAAAGACAAAGAATGAGAAAAAAAAACCACTTGTCTCTTCGTTTCTTTAACCTAACGTTGGATATACCAGAAAAAAACCATATTGATATCAGTTTCTACAAAAATATGATTAATATTAATAACGAAAGTAACGAGTTTAATACTGCACTTGGTTTTTAAAATAATTCACAGTAAATCACATGTAGCAAGTAACGAGATTAATAATAATTAACAGTCACTCACCTTCAGCAAAAAAGTAACAAGTTTAGTAAGTAACGAGTTTAATACAGCTATTAGTTTTTAAAATAATTCACATGCACTAAATTAGTAACTAGCTTAATAATAATTAATAGTAATGTTAATAATATTGCAAAAAAGTAACGAGTTTAATACCGCTCTTAGTTTTTAAAATAATTAACACTAATTAACATGTTGCAAAAAAAGTAACGAGTTTAAAACTAGTCTTAGATTGAAATATTATCTGCATACTACTAGTTCTACTTTATTATCTTAAGTTTAGACTAGTATTGTCTAAAAAAAATCATTTTTAAACAGTGACAAGTAATGAGCGAGTAAAAATAAGTAACGAATTTGATTTTTAATTGGAAAAACTAGAACATGTCCGGAGTTCAGTTAACATTACATTAACGTAACATTACGTAATAAAGTCAAAAATCTATTTTAAAAATCCAAGCTAACATCTAAGTAGTCAGTGGTCATAAAACTTTTTATTGGGTTTACTTCCATTATTTCTGTCAACTTGTAGCGCCACATGAAATCCGATTTGGAGAGCTATGATTTCATCAATTTTTCGTTTGTTTTCTCAACTCATTTGAAGGTAATTGAAATTGTGAATAGGAATGAAATTCTGCAAAAATCGAAATGGCAAGGCATGGAAGACTTTAGGCTGCTTAAATCATACAGTATGATGCTACTGTTTCTGGTGCTGCCATTGTTGCCAACATTATTAATACCGCTACTACCACTGTCGACCATAATAGGAACATTGACGCTTATTTAGCTTGCGGATAATAATGATGTTGCTAATGATGAAGCTGTTGTGCACCGTCATAATGATGCAAATGCTGATGCATCATGCATTGAGATGAAAAGCAAATACAGACACTTGCTTGATATGCATGACTCCAAAATCATTGGTCAGGCAGGCTCGCCTTTCCATGTATTTCTTGCCTTCTACTCGTACTACTGTCGATGGTTCATGGTTGATGATGTTCCCGAAGCTGTGCTTGTTGTATTTGCGAATTGTCTAGAAGTGGCTGTTCCGGGATATGATGTTGGCACATCTACATGACTTCGGTACGAGTAACACTACTTTAGCATATAAATTTTTTTTATTTCTAATTTGGTTTGTTTTCAAATTTTTTTTTTTTGTTTGTTTGCACGTCTTTTGGTCAATAAAACAAGTAAGAATGATAATATAAAAATCTCCTTTTCTGGAAGAAGGTTTTTGCAATAACTAACAGCAATTTTCTTGTTAATTTTATTGTAGTTACCTAAGCCATTGTTGTTATTGTTATTTGTATTCTGATGTTTTCTGGTGATGTTGCTGACGATGTTCTGATGTACCAAATAGGTATAAAGTTTTTATGAGCGAACGGAACATACCTCTTTAGCCAAACTAATTTACTTGTGCTTCATGCAAAAATTCTGGTTTTGCTTCACTGGATTTTATGGTTTCGAATTTCAATCACAAATAATACAAGTGCCAGTATGCCAGTGTACGGGTACACAGCAAAAATAATGAAATAACTAAAATCGAAAGCAAGCTTCTGCCTTCTGCCGTTTAATATAGAATACAAAACTAGAAACAAAGTGGACGGCTATCATGGAGAAGTCATCGTTGCAGGGAGCAGCAAGCAAAAGCTGCCAAATCAGATTAACATAGACACTAAGGATACAAGATATTAAAAAGCAAAGCAATACTAATGCCCAAGTAAATAATAACAAACGAGAAACAAATTATTAAAAAATTTCAATAAAAGAGTTAAGATTCCAGTTTGATTGGATTGAAAGGTATGAGGGGAACTTAAACGTGCTTTGGATTGAGGAATATGAGCTTTGAAATATTTTCATTACAAACATTATTGCAGTTGGTTAAAAAGTATCTTAGCTCATATTAGAATAACAGGAATAGTTTATGCCTGATAATATAGGCTGTGGTAGAGAGGTGAAAAATGTACGAAGGATTTGAAATTTGTGAAAGGAATGGATGGAATGATTCTAAACTTATGATTAAGTGTAGTAGATTTCGTTCGTTTTTAAGTTAGTTAGTTAGTTAAGGTGGAAGAAGGAACGAATCCTCCTCAATTACCCACGAAAACCGTTTTGTATCCACAAATCTTTGTAATGTTAGGTAGAGAAAAAAAGGTCAAGTAAGAACCAACCAAACACATTTGTAAAGGCAAGAGTCTGGCCAATGTTAATGCAGGACATATCGCTGAGTGGGTTAAAGACGTGGGCCTCAAAAACTTAAGCCTAGTTCTGGCCAAGTTTAGACATAGATACAATAGGTGTTCTGGCGCTCTGTGGCGCTCTATGCTGTCCTATGGTACAGTTAACTATGAAGACAATACTTACCTTCCCCGGAATTGGTCTCTTATAAAAAATCTGGCGGCAAAAGCGGCCGAACGGCGATCCTGTACTGGGCAACCTACCAGAAAATCTATCAGGCATAGTGTTGTAAATCAGAATGCCATGCTCGATTCCGATTATGTATGATCTACGCATGGCCTTTTTGACCTGCCATCATAACCTAACCTAAGCTATTCTTAATTATATTTTTAACTATTGTCATACTATCAGTGATCATATTATTACATTGGTCTTATTAAACAAAATAATTAGTTTCTATTATAGAGGAGTAGTTTTTCTCATATAATACTTACATAATTATTACGAGTATTTTCAATATTAGCATTTCATTTTAGAAGTTGACTTACCTGAAAAACAAAAAAAGTATTATTAGATATTATTAAGAAAGTAAAATTACAAATTTTTACTTTAATATACATAAAAATAAATATATAGTCACACAGACAAATAACCTACAGGTACTTGTGGTCCCATTAAAAGCACTGCTCATATCAGAACTGTGGTATACAATAGATCACGCTGAATCGCAGAGCATAAAGGCCTTATCCCAACCCATAAACCATTACCATTAACATATCAGAACTGTAAAAAAGGGTCTAAATTGAGCAAATGAACTTTAACTTCAATACAGACAGATAGATGGATAGATGGATAAATGGATATATAGATAAACTCAATATACTTGTGTTCTCAGTTGGAACGAAGCACTGCGTCCATCAATTTATATAAAAGGAATCTAAAAGAAATATATAAGGAATATAAAAGGAACACAACCTAAGAAAACTTTATTAAAATAATTATTATTTTTCTATATTTAACATAGATTAATTTTAAGAAGATTGAGAGATTAGAATTAATAAGTTTGAAATCCTTTTGACTACAATCTTTTCATAGTAGGTTAGTTTACTGGGACCGTCCGAAGATTCACTTAGACCATGAGGTCCATTGTGATAACATTAAGAATTTGACACCTGTCCTTATAACCATTTGGTATTGGCCACAAAGCCATTGACATGAGCTATGGAAATAGAGTATAGCTCTCTTAATGAATTAAAAAAGTGCGACCCTAAGTAGGAGAGTCTATGTCTAGCGAAAACAGGACACTGTAACAGAAGGTGTTTAGGTGATTTCTCTTCAACATCCTCCATGCAATGTTTACAGTGCAAGGAGGTCCTGATATTGAGCCTCACGGCATGTTCTGTCAATGGGCAGTGTCCCGTAACAATTCCCACTATCTTGGATAAATTTACTCGGGACAGGTTAATTTGAGTTACGGTTCATAATGACAATGTCAGTGCAAACATATTTTTATTGACCTGAAACAAATTGTTGGAATGTTGTTAGAAAGTTTTGATATAAATTATGACATTCCATCGCCTGAGGTCATAAACAATGTTAGCCAATATATACATATACCATATAATTCAAATTGATTTTATGTAAAGAAAATTTTTATTCAAAAACAAGAGTGAACAAGTATGATTTCACATACGTATGGCTTCCTCTATGGCTTTTTATTATCTCACATATCTTTTGAAGATTTTCTATCTTTATATACATATGTAGAACATATACTAAAATAAAAATTTTAATATAGTTGTATGATCAGCCAAAACTTCATTTAAGCAAAAATAATAAAATGTTCTGCAGACTTAATTACCATATGAACATTATAGGTGTGGTAGAAAGTGACTTCTGTCGCCTCTGTCATGAGGAGAAGGAAACATCAGAACATGTTATATGCAACTGCCCAGCGGTGGTAAGACGTAGACTCGATTATCTTGGAAGCGGGATCTTAGTCCTAAGTCAAGTAGGTATAATTATGCCCACAGCAATTACAAGATTTATAAATAGTCTAAAATTGTTCTAGTTGAGCCTTTAGGCGCACAATAGATTTTTTAGGTCGGGGTGCTTTAATAACCTATTACTTAAATAATAATAATAATAATAAAATGTTGTTGTTGCAATTCACTACTATTCAAAAAATGTCTCATGAAAATATCATAAGTTTCCAGATAATGGCACAACATAAAAATAGACATACTAATTCCTAACCTAATATTAAAGTCTACGTCACAGTTTCCGAGATAATGTCATAACATTTATATAAGTATTTCCCGCATTATTTGAAATGAATTTTATACTTTTTACCATTATCCGGTATTAGTTTTGAAGTATGTCACGCTTTCACATCACACTTACATTACGCCAAAGATATAGTTATACTTTATCTATTACATTCTTTGATAGTTGTCATCAACGATATCAATGGATACAAAATTTTACTTTAAATTTTATTTAGTTTTCCATTTTTTTTTTTTTATTTTATTTCATATTATTTTATTTTTGTTAGAAACAATTTTTTTCGTATTTCAGTAGCTGTCGCAATCATTGTAAGTTTGTCAGTGCAACTGTCTTTAATCGGTTTGCTTTTTATCAAACTTTTGGTCTTCATATCTATTGGTAGATTCGATTACTGAATATTGAGCATTTATTCGATTGTATGCCCGTACTAGCAACTAGCAGCTAGTAGCGAGTAGTAAGTATTTACTAGCATACAACTCTACCGTCGTTGACTGCAACTACTAACACTCGCAGCTTCGTTAGTTGGGCTCAGTTGTAGAATTGTATGTTATATGCTAACTGTCATTCAGCCCGTCTCCCACTAACCCCGTCCGCCCATCCACCCCTTCACCCGTCGTTCCTTCTGTTCAATTGCTGTTCTGTTGCTTACTACATTTCGAGTTCTATAAGTGAAATTCTTCTGGTATTGCAATTCTTTTTGTTGATAAATTTTTTTTATTTTTAATTTTATTTCCTTTTTTTTTCCAAAGTACTCTTTTGTATGTTATTCAGATTTTTTTTTTTTTTGTGTGTTGTCTTTTTGCTGGCAGTTAGTTGTGCTCTGTGTTGCAACAGCAGATTCTTCAGCTCGTTCCGTATTAAGAATGTCAACATACCGAAGCGCATATTTAATGCAATTTCCATGGAATCGCTTAACTCTTTAATTACATTATTTTCAATTTTATGCACTTTGTGTACACTTTTTCTTCCTCGTCTTCGTTTTCTATCCAGTTTCAATTTTTAACTTCTTACTCTCACTAGACTACACAACTATACAAGTACATATTCGTATTAGTTATGTACAGTGTGGAAATCTGTATATATATATATATATGTTATAACTCGCTGTATAGTACGACACATCGAGTACTGTACAGCGAGCGATTGCTATACTTTTTATTTATAAGCAATAAAATTGGTGCCAAATTGTAGACAATCAAAAATTGTCAATCAAATTGCGAAATTCACAATTTTTTATAAATGAATTTTTGGTACGTGATTTTCTTTCTCTTTCTCTTATTTTGTTGTTTGTATTTTTTACATTTTTATTGGTTTTGTATTTTTGATTGATTTTGAATTTATTTTCAATTCTTTTTGAATTTTTTATTTGATTAGTTTTTATATGTTTTGTTTTAGTGTTAGTGTCTGTCTTGCTTTTGGGTAAAATGTCTTTGTTCAATTAAACGTGCACACTTCCACATGTTCGTTTGATTGTGCATTAATTTTCAATAGTTGGTAACACTAGCCCAATCTGCCCCACATTGCGCCATCCAAAGCACATCCAAAGTGTGTTAAAGCATATTTGCATTGGCTTCTCTCTGTGTATGTATATGTGTGTGTGTGTGTGTGTATGGCCCACTGCTAATTGCACAAAATTGGAGATTTTGTGTTTTGGGGCTGCCATAACGATGTAAACGAATTTGGGTCAAAAATATTAATTTTTTTTCTATAAATATTGTACAGTTAAATCCAGATTTATCTATTAATACATATATGCATATATATATATATGTATGTATTTATATATATTTAAATACTTTTATATGCTTAATTCTATATAATTTTGTTACATTGAGTAAAATTGATCAATATTTGTCTATGAATATCGACATTTAAGTAATATAAATGAAAGGCTCTCAATTGTACGTTATTAAGCTTATAAAATATTAATAAATTTTCATTTATATAAATATATGTATGTATATCACGTACATACATATAAGAGAGTCCATTATTTTTAATTTATTTTTTATTTAAAAATATAATGAAAATGCAACAAATTTGCAATTTAATTGTATGCATAATTCATTTCCGTTTTAAATGGAAGAATAATTTCCCTTGATTAGTAATAGTTGTAGTAGTAGTAGTAGTAGTGTTAGCGTTAGTGTTAGTAGTTGGCAACACTACTTATGGCTTTATATTATTGTGGCTGTCAGAGAGACAAAATTTATGCATTTATTATGAGTGCTGCATAAACCTAATAAATTATTGTTTTCAACTTTAGACAATTACAATATTTTTGCCAATGTATTGGTAAGTCATAGAAAAATATAAAATGATAATTTAAACAATTACATTATCTTTGATTTTTTTATTTAAATTAATAGAAAAATCCGTACAACCTGTAGATCGATAAGTTGTTCAATTTTGACAAATACTCCTCCGACTCGATAAATATGATTGTTTATTTAATACAAATTTTTGCATTGACAATATTGTATGGGAAACTTAGGGACCTGGTATACGGATAGTCATATGTTATGATGAGTGGTCACAGTTTTTTTATGCTCTGTCCAATTTTAACAAATACTCCGACTCAGGAAAGGCGATTTTATATTTAATACAAATTTTAACATTGTATGGAGAACGTATGGACCTGGTATACAGACTCTCACATGATGAATGGTCAAAGCAATTTTTTACTCTTTTATGCTCTTATGACCAAAAGGTATGTTATACAGAATCAATAGTATCATCCACTATTCAAAAAGTCGACATATAGTCCATAGCATCATGGACTGAAAGATGACACCTTGCATATGTGAGTACCGATTACAGAAGTCCATTTCGTACTTTTACTACAATTTTTTTTTTCTAAATTTATAATGTTAATTTTGTGTGGACATAGAAGCATATGTGTCATTCTTTTATAAATCAGATATCCTTTTGACCACGACATCTTTGACTTTATAAAGAAAATTTCAACCAAATTGAGATGATGAGGTCATATTTTGCTGAAATCAATTGACTCCCAATAAGCGCAAATTTTAGTATAACATATATTACTGAGCAACAGACGAAACCTTGTCACCGTGAGTAAATTTAAATCGAAATTTTTCTCCTTCTCTCATTTTAAATGTTTTTAATTAACATTGACAATAACAACAATTTTCGAGAAGATACCTAAAATTTGAGAAGAAGTACACTTAATTGGTCAGTGCAAGTCTATATCGACGGCAGACGAAATGCGATGATAATAATAATAAAATATATTTTATTATTATTGACATTTCGACTATAGAAATGAAGATGACTATAGACTATATTCAAAATATCGGTGGTATTAAAGTAGTGAATTTTTTAATATTGAATTGGTCAATGTTCAAAAACATAGTAACTATAAAAACTATAAAAATAATAATAATATAAATCAGGATTTAAAGTTAAGTACCATTAAATACGCACATGTGTATGTTAAGTGTTTTATGGTATATAATTATCCGTCTTTAGCAATTTATATTCCTTAATTTGCCAAACATCTCTCCCAACAGCAAGTAGATAATAAAGCACTATTTGAATGTGGTAATTCTACATATATCTATTAGCAACATTACCACATGGTCTATTTTTCTACAACAAAATGGGTAAGAATTTCTTTACTGTTATAATAATCGTCAACCCACAACACCTTATAAATATCTTTTCAAGCACAACCATTGTATTTTACAATTATCTTCTTGCACAAATTATATCATATGTATCTTTTGAGGGATTAGTCAGATTATATAGAATATATATTAAAATAAAAATATTAATACAGCTGTACGAACAGCCAAAATTTTAATTAATTAAAAATAATAAAAACTTTTGTTGTTGCAATTTATTACCATTCGAAAATCGTCTCTATTGAAAACAATACTTTATATTAAGAAAATATATCTGACAGACTTATCAACACCGCGTTATCAAATCTCAGAATGGTTACAGGCTCCTCGGGGAGGTATAGGATGAAGTGATAAACAATAATCTAGTCAAGGTGTAGAGAGGTGTTTTGAAGAAACCTCGACTTAAAAAAGAGTATAAATGCTTAAGTGCACTAGCTCAAAACAGCTTCAACATAGTTAATTAAGAACATAGTTTCTTACATCATAAATAATATTAAAATCGACTCCAAAATTAATTTTTTTGACATCATATAAATAAATATATAGTATAAATTCTTATGTTCATTGACAGTCTTACATTATTAGTTTTAGCACTTCATTATGGTTTTGTAGCACAGCAACTTATTTAGAACTACACCGCCAGAACTACACCCACTATACTCTGCAATTTCTATTCGCAATCAAAAACTTTACCTGGTAAAAACACATTTTAATATATACTTAAAGTATGAGAAATAAGAAACATCTACATAAACCCATAATTATGGAATATATTTATCTATATAAACAATTATTTTGGGTTATAAAACACACTAAACCACTAAAACTAATATTTAGTATATTCATAAATTTACTAGTTACATTTTCAGGAAAAAACTACAGTAAGTACTAACGGATTCAGTTGTATTGTAAATATAATTTGAGAAATGTTATTAAAGTATTCTATTCTTTTTAATTAGGGAAATTTTATCTTTCAAGTTTTTAACATTTCTTATACGGCCAGTCTAAGCGAGCTTACTAAGGAATTTTAGTTCGTTAGTAAAAATTTTGCTTGGTGAAAAGGCACCGAGGTATATATGTAATACAAACGGCATAAAAAATAAAAAATAGTGATCATAAAATCATAAAGTGATTATTTTAAGTTATAAAACTCACTAAGCTCATTATTTTGATTGAATCACTAAAACTAGTATTAAGAAATTTAATAAATTTACTAGTTAAATAGTGAGGATATAACTACAGTAAGTTCTAACAAGTTTAACCTGTAAGTTACAGGAGTTATAAATGTAGCTCAAGGGTATTTAAACAATGTAAGACCATATACTCAATGCGATAAACTATAATTATACACGTACACCTCTAATTATACAAACTCATATTAATTACAAGCCAGCTAAGCTGGTTAAATCTTCATCGTACGAGTATTAATGTAACGAGTATTTCAACATCCTTTCTTGCTGCTTTGCTCACTTTGAAATTTACTTAAGAAAAAAGAAAAAAAGTAATAATTTAATTAAAAACAAATTTTTTTTATTTTAAGAATTAATTTTCATAAACTTTTTTTTCGCGTCTGTCTATTTTTTAGTTAAAATAATTTTAAATTGTTGCACTTCAGCAACTAATGATCTTCATTAAAAATGCAATAATTCATAATTAATTTTAAAGTGTGTCTTGGTTCGCATTTTATTTTTTATTTTTTGTTTTTATTTATTTTTTTAATTTTTTCTTAATTTTTTTTTTGTATTTTATGTAAGGAAAATGCACAAACGCACTTCATATGCTGCATGCTCGTTCCTGTTGTGAACATTAATTTCTTTGCTTGAATGCTGCATTACGTACTGGCTTTGAGCAACAAACAGTAACGAGTAGTTGGAGCGATTCGCTGCTGTGCCAACTTCAGTTCTAGCTGTGATAATAATAAGCAGAATAATGACAATGCCGCTATTGCTATGCTACATCATGACGATGTGAAATGCAGATGATGATGTTCAAATTTAAAATGATAATACAACGGTGGAGATAATGAGCAACTGCAACTTGATGTATTCTTAATGAATTGATAAATAGCAAAAGCAGCATCAGCAGCAGAAATAGCATGGCTCGATTCGGCTCTTCATACAAAGCTCTCACAGCAGTGTCTCAGCGAATGTTGACAGAGAAGCTGAAGTGGCTGCTATTTTACTGCTATTTTGCTGCTATTTTGCTGCTATTTTATTGCTATTTTATTACTATTTTGTTGCTATTTTGTTGCCATTTTGCTGCGAGTACAGCAGTAACATTCTGATTTAATTAAATTTGGAGTAAAAGTAAAATTATCTTTTTTCTCTGCTAGTTACGTCGTCACATTTTTTACTCGTATTTGCATTTTTCTTTCAAGCGTCCATATTAATGTGCTGACAATGGCATCATTTAAAAATCTGTTGGTAGTACGCTTATATGTCGTTTTTGCTGCCAACTCAAGCACTCGCTCCTCTTTATTTTTTTAAATAAAATGTTGTATGCTTTACCTTTTTTTTTACTTTGCATTTTATTTTTCGTGATTATTTCTGCTTTAATCTGATATGAAAAAACCGTAATTGAAAGACTTAAATCGCGTTGATTCTATTTACTTATCAAATTAACAATTTTCACACAAACCCGAGCTCAATACCGGCGTGTAAACGTATACGCCACATATCAAATAGCAACAGCAGTCACACATATATCTGCGCTTTATGCAACAAATTGCACATATCCTTACCGAGTGTATAGAGTATGTATTCCCATATCCATATCCATACCCATATCCATATCCTTCCACCGTCTTCCAAATGCTAATTCAATTCATAAGCTCATATATTGCGAATTCGAAAGTGAACATGAAAAATTTTAAATAAAGGACCCACAATACCTTAATACTAATGGCAGTAACACCAGAAGCAGAAACTGCCTGTTACCGTAGATGTAGCAGTTTTAACCGAACCATGTCGGTAGCAAATGCCAGCAGCAGTATCGTTACAATTACAACTACAACAACAACGAGTAACGAATAACGAATAACAAGTTTCAAGTTATGAGTTACTGTACCAAACGTATAAACGATATGTCATACTCATATCGCAAGCTTACATGCAAATATAACCAGATAAAAAGTATCTACCTGATATACTTGGTATATTTAAAAATATTTTTTATGAGCTACAATAAAAATGGAGCATGTAAGATATTATAACATTTTGACAATGTGGCATTTATACACTTAAAATATTACTCACAGCTAGTAAGACACAGGTACTCGTTGTTATTATGATTAGCATAGCAAAACTAGCAGCTTGTAAATAAGTCAAGCTATGAATATTCACAAGCACTCGTAAAATTGATTATTATTTCAATAATAATAAAATGTTATATGATAAAAAGATATCTAAATGTTATATGATAAAAAGATATCTATAAGGAATAAATGGGTTTCCATTACAAAACTATAACAACTAGTACATAAATAATAGATACATATAATATAAGTTATACAACGAGTATAATGATAAGAAAATTAGCAAATATTGAAAACTAATTTTACGAAAATATTGTTGACAAACGAATATATTGTTAAGGAACTGACGATAAGTATTTTGCAACACATTTTCTAAAATATGAAGAACTAGTTACAAAAACTAGAACTAGTAAACAAAAAAAAATAACATGATCACATATATCGAAATATATCGATATATATTGTTTATACAGAAATCTATCGTAATATATCTCTCCCTTAACTATCTCCTTAGAAAAAGGAGGCAGATTAGTTTCTAAAGGAATCACTAAAACTAGATTTTAAGCAGAATCTTAGACAAACTTTTTTAATCCCAATTTTAAGACCTTTCCTAAATAATTATGAGAAATATATAAGCCTCATAGTCTCTGAAGCAATTATTTTAATTTCCACAAAATCCAAAGGCATTAAATATCTTAAGTTCGAGTTTTTGTTACTGAGTTCTTTCTGTGCTGAACTTTTTAATAAAAGATGGGAAGACTCAACGATATGTAGCCAACTATATGCAATCTGGTCACTTTTCACTAAATTGAAATCCAATATTCTGGTTGAGATGCCCCGTAGAGATCTAGGTGGAAACCCTGAGTTTTCACCATATACGGTAACATAATGGTCCAATAGGTCTGATTGGATCCCCTAGAGATCGCCGGTATAACATAACCTAAACTAAGTCTTAGTTATATGGAGCAAAAGATAATAATTCAAGCCCCATACCTTCTCTAGTGAAATGCGAGTATCAGCTTTGTTATGTACGTACGCCAGGCGCAGAAAGAGAACAAATATATAACATATATTAATATATTGCTCTGATTTCTATTATATCTAGAGTTACTACTTTCACCAAACTTTAATTTGAGTAAATATGATCTACCAATTTAGAGTTAAACAGAAAGGAAAGTTAAGGTTAATAAACAAGTAATATATGTCAAAATTTTTCCAAAATTTAAGATACTAGTTACTTAAAATAGGTAATAAAAAGTAACTAACTAAAAAATTACAAAATAATAAGTAACTAGTTACAAAATAGTTCACGGTTGATTACAAATTATTAGAATTTATAAAAAATATACTAACTTTTCGCTAACGTTTTACGCTAAAATAATGATAATAGTAGGGAAGCAGTTGATATACCGCGTCTTACCTAGAAAAAGAAGGTTTGTATTATAGGAATTTTTATTAATTAACCTATTAACCTCAGCTTTACTAATTCAAATAATCCTATAGGTTAGGTTGAAGTGGTGGTCTTGTGGTCATAACCCATTTAAACGCAAATAATGGTTCTTTATAGTACCAGAGGTTTAGCGTTTATACATGCAGCAATTAAAGGTTAGCGTATAAGCAACGCGGAAAGGTATGACTCTGCCATTAGATAAATTGGAACCGACCTGACAATTCTATAAACTTGACTATGTCCCTCATTTAGCAGGATGACAGTTCTGTTAGGTTACAGATAATCCTAATAATCTATTCTAAATCAGATAATTAAACTTTTTTATGGTTTTTTTTATTTTGATATTAAACTTCTTTAAAAAGAAGAAGAAGAATTTATTTGTCAACATTTGTTTTTTATTTTTTATTTTTCAATTTTTGTTTTTTTTTTAAATTTTTTGTTTGTTTTTATTTTTATAATAATTTTTGTAATAATTTCAATAAAAAGGTTTTTCGAAAAGTAGTGAACTATAACAACAAATATTTATTTTATATTATTTTAATTAATTGAATTTTTGGCTGACCATACAGCTATTTCGAGTATTGTCAAATACCCATCATCAGTGGTCTTGGAAATAATTCTTGTATTTAATTATTTGTGAATAATTCTTTTTGAGACTATAAGTACCAGAAATCGAACTCGTGCCCTGCGAAATTTGAAGCTCAGAGCCAGCGCACCTTAGCCAACTGACCCTAAGTCGTACTTGACTTAATAATTTTATTAATTTATTTTCTAGTTATAGTAAAACATATCTGTTAAAACCTTTTCTCGATGAAACGATTTCAATTTTTGTAAGAAAATGCTATGACTTTGTTAGACCTTTGGCCTATTTTACGCCTATAACTTAATGTAGATTTTTTTGTAAACTAAATGTATTTCTTTTGGGAACATAAAATATCCTAGATAAGAACACTAGCAAAAAGACCAATTATTATAAAATACAGTAATTGTTTTAGCAATAATTTAGGTTTCTATTTTTTCCTTTTTGCAATGGGAGTATGTCTTTCATTAAATAGAAAAATTATTCACATTAGCAGGAAGCGTACAATTAATTCTTAAGCAGTCCACATGACCGATTATATATACGAGTAACTACATAAATAATAATAATTTTTTACTTAAACTTAATGCATTGTGCATGAAGTGTGTAAGCGTAACAATTATGAATACCATAATATGGCATAATCCTTGAGTTTTATCACGCCCACACTATTTACCTGTAATGCTGGGAAAGTACAACCAAGCACCTATGTATGTGCATCTGTGAGATACACGTAAGCTAAACATATAAATACTAAACATGAGCGTACAAGCCCGCATATCAAAACTTCAACCTATGTATGGTGTGCAAGGATAAAAAGGATATCAGTCAGGGTACGTTGTATATTGTAATTTTTTCATTGAAAATGGATTTTTTTCTGGTTTTTTTTTTCATCTTTTAGTCGTATTTTGATACACTGCTATGTCATGTTGTTGGTGTATTTGTTGTTGTTGTTGTTGTTCTCAAATATTCCACACAAACTCCACAATTTGCTTTTTGCATGTGATAACATTATGACTCCACAAAAGCTGGAAACTTTCAGATATATTTTATTAAAGCAACACTTCACCTTGCCTTCACCGAACCGCTTGCCGATTGCCGCTGAACACCCGTATCATGCAACTAAATTGCCTCCATGGCAATTTTTCATAACACCTTTTTTCACAAGATTTTTCTTTTTTTCATTTTTATTCTGGAATATGTGTTTTGTGCTTTGGTTATTCGTCCTTTGGTGCGCTCCTTTGGCAGCTACCACTCCAATTCGACTCAACTTCGTATATGAGCGGCATGGATTCCTAATGGCTTATATGGCACGTCACAGCCCAACATAGTTAAACTTCAGTTGAATCCAATACGATTGTTGGTATTACTGTTGCTGGTGTTGCTGGGTTTGTTGTTGTTGTTATTGTTGTTGTTATTATTATTTTTGTTGCTACTCCATCCAGTATTGTTGTTGGTCTTATCCATATTTGGCTTCATTGCATGCATGCCCGAAGGAATGTGAGAAATTATTTTTTATCGCATATGAAACGAGTCACTGCGTCAAGGCGTCATATTTTGATGAAATGAAATTCGACATGTGACGTACATTTGACACTCTTCCAACAATTTCAGTTCATGGTTATCCCGGCCCACACACAGAGCACAACACTCGCATATTTTAGGCAACTAATTTATATGACAGTTTATGCAAATTTATTTACTTTACTCCTCATCCTTAATTATGATATATTAAATATTGTGGTTTTGCATAATTTCTGCTTATCAAAATCGTTATGAGTTCCGTTTAAAAAAATTGCTATATAACAAAAAAATTATAAAAAAAAAATCGTTAATATTTCATTAACGATACGAAGGACATGACAAACGTCAGGATTTGTTCAATTCGTTAAAACTTTCCATATCGTTCGCTCTTCCGCAACGTACCGGAATTTGCAATTCCAGTTTTAATTGTGGAATCAACACAAAAAGGACCCTGAACTAAAACCAACCATAGAATATCTGTACATTTGAATGTATTTGACAACTATATGATGACTAGATACATATAATCAGAGTTGCTACGTTCTAGCACTATTTGTATTTTTTATAAGCAACGAACTTTGTAAGCAACCGCCAACTTTGTGGAAAATTTTATTTCAAAAATCTGAAAAACCGACATATTAACCGAGGTAAGGACATACGCTGCGAAAAAAACATATAATGTTAATTAAATATTAAGGCAAATATAATATTGACACTTTGGCTCTCATTAATAGCGAAGCACTACAATCGTCAAATATTTTCTATGGCAACATATTTCTAAAATTTCAGAAAGTCTAACATCAAAACACTCAACGTCATTACTAAACACACCTTAAAACGGAGGAATTTTTTTATACCACAGCAACAGGACATACACGTAGGAGTAGTTATTTAATAAAAATTTATTCTGTGAAGTCAAAATAAAAAAAAAAATGAAAGTCTACAGCACATTCATGCCCTGATAGAGAAGTAAGAGAACTTATTAATTCTCTTAAAAAGTATTTAATTAATAAACTTTGATTTTCATATATACAAGCATCCTTTGAAACGTGACTGCAAGAACTAGTTAAGAAAATGGATGAGTACTAGTCGTTCAGAAAAAAACTATTTGGAAAAACTGAAAGTTATTTGAACTGTGAGTTGATTCTAGCGATTATTGAAATAAAAGATTTTATGATATTAAATAAAAATCTATCTATAAATGAAAATATTTTCAAAATATTTTTAAAATTAAGAGATCTTTTATTTAATGAGTCCTTTATTTAATGAGGTAAAAATAAAGTAAAATACGTGTTCCTTCTTGTGAAATACAGGTACTACAAATGTGGCTGAACTTGTCACAGAAATATAACACTCTAATCCTACATGCCTTTAATGAGAGCTCCAAAATCACTGAAACTTATGTAGATCTAAATTAGCTTTCGATAGCTCCATAAGAGATTGCGTTTACGCCACAATGTCTGAGCTTGGTGTCCCTACAAAGTTAATACGACTCTGCAGTATGACGTTTATCAATAACCTTAGCTTCGTCAAGATAGGATCAAATCTCTCCGGTATCAGAGGCTTCGTTGGCTTGATCATGTCTTGAGAATGGATGAAGTTGCTTCAGCGGAAAAGATATTTGATGGTGCACTAACCGAATTTGATGTATGAAACTCAAGAAGGCGTCTGGAGTTGAAATCCTTAACGGGTTGTTATGATCAACCAAAGGAAATGTGAGCTGGAGATAAGTGCTACTATTTTAATATTTTCCTCTTGATCCAGGCCATCAAGAAGAATTTACTAGTAAGTATCAATAAAATTAATTAAAAATTTTAAATATATTGCTTTTAACTAGCACACATATGTTCTTAACTGCTGATAGAGTTTCGCAGCACATAGTTTCGCTTGAGAAGTTTCAAAATTATCACTTACCCCTTTCGTTACTACTTATAATATTGAAAAACCCTATAACTTATGCAGTATAAACTATATGTGATATATACATATATATATATTCGTTTTAAAAAATATATGTCCTATTTGAATATAATTATTTCGTTTGTATTGAAAGATGTCCCCACGACCTATATGCTCAACACTACTCCAGCTAAATCAATTAACATATTCATAAATAAAGTTCAAAAGTATAAACAAGGAATTCTCTATTTATTGTGGTTGTGCCCTTCTGAAATTCCAAACAACCGTCACCGTCACATCACATCACATATAAAAATAAATGTGCAGGATATAAAAATTCTATGAGCTTCAAATATTATTTTCATTGTCATCAACCCTTCGCATTAGTTGGAACAAACTGTATTCGTATTCGGGAGGGAAGGGGTTGATGTTTATAATTTGCAAATATAAAACAAATAATGCAGTTCATTAAATGTTAAAAATGTCATATATTTGTATATTTTATTGTATTTTATTATATATCCTGCATGAAAAGGACTAAATTAGTTTTTATTCAATTCACTAACTACAGTGGTAACTCGAATTATTCACTGTAACATAGTTAATACCCGGGTAGGTTATATATTTATATGCATTTTTTTTTGTGTTTCGTATTTAATAAAAAATATTAATTTATTGCAGTTTTTATTGCATATTTATTGTTTTACTTAGTAAGATATTTAAACTTTAAAATAGAAGTGCTAAGCACTATTCAATAATCAACTACATCCTATTTTTCACAATACTGCTATACGACCTCTTTTATTGTAATCCCGATATTAAAATAATAATCATAAAAGATATTTGTACAAGATAAAGAGAAATAAAACCGAATGAGAATTATAAATTATTTAAATTATTATGTTTGCT
Organism: Teleopsis dalmanni; assembly: GCF_002237135.1. NCBI lineage: Eukaryota > Metazoa > Arthropoda > Insecta > Diptera > Diopsidae > Teleopsis > Teleopsis dalmanni. The sequence goes on from NC_051848.1 coordinate 53,642,432, forward strand.
GGAAATTATTTTTATTTAAAATGAATAAGTATTAAATTTAAATACACTTCAATTATCCACTAATTCTCTAAAGATTGACTTATTTACGAAACCATTAATTCATTACAAACCATTTATAATAAGCATTGAAAAGTACTAATCTATTTATTAAAAGAGCTTTTATTTTGTTAAGTCAATACTAGAATAAAATTTTTTATGTATTTATTTGTCAGTTAACAATAAAACTAATTTTAATTTTAACTAAGAATAAGCTATTATAACATCTAGCTCATCACTCTCAGAGTCTAGTTGAAGCCTGGTGGAAAATTGAAGTGTACGCTTAAAAATCGGACCAAAAAGTACTTTTGACTTAGAAGAGGAGCTTGTTCTGCAGTCTACTTTGATAGATCAGCGATTCCACAGAGGTAATCTGTGAGATATCTTGGTATGCACCTTCATCGAAGACATAGCTGGGGCACCCACATAAAAGCTAAATGGAAACAGTTTAATATAAAATCACAGCGAATGACATGGCTATTAGGTCAAAAGTTTCAAATGACTTAGGCCATATTAGAGCCATTTTGGACTTATCCAATACAAATGTGGGCGACTGCAAACAACTGAAACATTGAAATTTCCTTATGTAAAGCATGAAAAAAGTACCTACAGCAATAGATATATATTAATAAACTGCAGAACCAAGACAATAACTAACCTTTAAGTCGTATGAATAATAGTTTAACAATAAAAAGATTTAAAAGAATACATATTCTCGATATATCGGATAGATAATACCAATGAATAGCGAAATACATATAAATAGCGTACAATATATGCAGTATATTTGATAAACTGATGTCACCAAACAATTACAGACTATATGTCTAAATTAGTTTAATACAAATCTTGTCTAAGACTTCCTTATATTCTAGATTTAAAGGAGATTTTTTTTTAGAAGATAGTGTAGGTTTCAACATTTTTAATTAAATTTAGTTTTTACTGTAATTATTTTCAAAACAGGGGTGCCTAAATATCAATCTGCCCTTACAGAATAACAAAAATTTTGCCAAGCCCTACAAACAAATATTACGAAAAAAAAAAATATTACGAAAAGACTTATTCACAAAAATATGGTTCTCGCCAATAAATATTGGTTCTCGCCCGTGCGACTAGTGGAGTAACATTAGCATGACTTTCTCAGCATTACGTTCCTAGATTAGGTTCTATACATAAGAAAGAACAAATCATGCAACAAATAATGCCTCTACGAATAGAATAGTTTTGAGATTTAACAATTAAAAATAAAAAATATAATTAATTAATTAATTCAATTATTCTACAGCTGGTTTATGATTTCGTTCTAATATATAAATACAGCAAGTAAAATTGTTAATAACAAAACTCCAGCAAAAATATGCGAACAAAAAAAGTCAAGTACGGCTTTGGATCAGTTGGTTAAGGTGCGCTGATTCTGAGCTTCACATTTGGCAGGACCCGAGTTCGATTCCTGGTACTTGCAGTCTCAAAAATAATTATTTACAAATAATTAAATACAAGAATTATTTCCAAGACCACTGATGAAAGGTATTTGGCAATACTCGAAACAGCTGTATGGTCAGCCAAAAATTCAATTAATTAAAATAATTTAAAAAATAAATTTTTGTTGTTGTTTCACTTCTGTTCGAAAACCTCTTTATGAAAAAAAAAAATTTAAACAATTATATCGTATAAAAAGTGTTATTTCATAATTTGGTTAAAAATTTAGAAAAATTCCACTTCATAAAAGTTGAGAGAAATATTTTAATATTTTTATATAATTTTTGTGGTTGTGTTGAAAATTAAAATTAATCCGCTTAAATCTGTCACTAATTAGGGTAAACAAGGTATTTATTTCACACTCTCTAAATATTTTTGTTGTTGTTCAACGCGGCCACTCTACATAACCTTACCTCAGAAAAAAAAACTCAAAAATGGAAGAACACATTGCGGAACCCAACTACCGTGTGTAGATGAATGGATGACTCTGCTAAGGGAGTATGAGATATGTGAGATGCTATATAACGCAATACACGAATATCTATAAAAGGGACACACACTGTCACATAAACATATGCACTTCACCACAAAATACACTCTATATAAGTTTATGTTTTGTGTTTTTTCCATAGTAGACAGACAGGAGTAACCCAAAACTTGTTGAAAAATTATTAATTAAATTAATTTACACAACACAAAATAGAAATTAAAAGGAATAAATGTGTTACAAACATATTTATCAAAATCAAAAAAAAAAATAAAAAAATTCAAAAATATTAGGATACTTCCATATATTTCACGCCGTCACAATTTTACCTACCCATAACAGTCGCCTTGTCTTGCTTGTTCTATGCATGCTTGCTCTACATAATTGGTTTAAGCAGGATTACATTAAGGTTAGCAGCAGGCAAGTGTGTTCTTCACTACTAAGGCTGCACAGTGAAGGCTACCAAATAAACGAATTAACGCTTCAATAGGAATTTTATTTTGGAAAAAAATAGAAAAAAATTTGAAATTTAATGTACAAAAATAATATCCACTTATTTTCATCCTTTGCGAGTATACAAATTAAATTAGAAAATTTTGAAAATCCCTTGCCACCCAGTATTGTTGAGCAGTCAGCCTTAGTGCTTATATCAAGCACTTTTGTCTTCTATTGTGTTTGTTGTTATTGTAATTGCTACGTTCTTATTGTTGTTGTTGATGTTGTTGTTGTCGTTGTTTTTATCTTTGTTGTTATTATTGTAGTTTGGTGTAGAATTACGCACAAATTGTTTTACATTTTATCCTTTTTCCTACTTAAGCTACTAAAAATAAGCTGCATATAGAGTTTGTGTTTGAATAAAACAAAAAAAGAAAAAAAAAATTAATAGCAAATAAGACATAGACATTCCCATACTTCTTGCTACAAACTGGTCATGAGTATGACAGACATTTGCTGTTATTGTTATTCTATACAACATTTTTTTTTCTCAGTGTACTCTTGTATTGACAGTACTGCCATTGCAGCAGGTACAATTAATCGTATATCCATAGACGCCACTCTTCTGTTTCTTCTACTTCCACCCTTGTCACTTATATTTTTCCAATTTGTTTCTTCTATCCGTTGTTGTTATTTGTATGTATGTGTGTGTGTTTGTGTTTTATTTCTTTTTTTGTTTTTTTGCTCCTAATTTTCTACATTTTATCCTTTTTAACCACAAAATCCAATTCTCAGACAGAGACCATGTTAATTGTGTTGTCAATACTTTTTCTACGGCACATTTTTTTACTTATACGTGGCAGTGCATAGCTGTGCTCCCGAGTTGTTATGTTTTTTTTTGTTCCTTTTCTGTTTCGTGTTTCGTGTTTGTTGTTATTGTGTTGTTGGTATTTGTATTGTCTTTGTAGTACTTTTGACAGATTAGTCGTCATTATCAGTGGATCAGACAGTGACATGAGACTTAAACAATTCAATGTTAAGCGCAGCACAACAACCACGGATAAATATCATGCAACCAAAAATAGCCCGTTTAAGATATTAAATTACCGTAAAACCAAAAAAAGACAAAAAACAAAAAAAAAAGAATAGCCAATAACAGAAAATGACAACAACAAAAATAAATCAAATGAAAAAAACCTTATAATTCGATATTATTTTTAATGCCAATTAATTGTTGCTATACCAAGGACAAGTGCTTCTTAAAGACACGCTGGTGTAAGTAATTCGGATAAATCCCATAATGGGTAGAAATGCAAGAAATATTGTGAAGGGTAAAATGCGAATATATATGTACATATGATACCGATATATGAACCGATATATTAATTATATTAAAGGTTAAATGAGATAATATTATAATTCAACAAAACAAAATAAATATTAGTGTAGCGCAAGAGAAGAGAGTGGACCATACTACTGCCAATACTTTATCTAGTTAAAAAGCAGAACAGAAAATCTTTGTTTTTCGAAAGCTGATTTAGCATCTTTCAGACAGAAACTATTTGTATCACCTTTTTTTAAAAACAAACCTTAAATCAAGTGTATTACAATCGTCTCCGACAACACAGAAAATTCTATTGTCAGAGAAGACAATACAGCTTCCGTTTTTTCGAAAGTCAACTGTCTTTTCAGAAGATCTATTATCATTAACCCAAGATGAAGGACCCAGCAGTCTATTTTCTAATTCTTAGTTCACTTTAAAATTAATTTTAATGTTTACTCACAAATTAATTAATTATAATTAATTTATTATCATTGAAATTAATGATTAGAATGTAGTATTAGACAGAATTACTTATTGTATCTACATATACTAATAAACAAAACGTTGAAAGGATTACAAAATTTAAATTCTTTAACAAAAGAATAAAATGTTCTTTTCAAAAATTGTCATACGATCATTTTTTCTGATAGACCAATATTTATTTAGACACCAGATTAAGAATTTAGAACTTTTAACTTGATTCGTAGAAGTAAATCGGATATATTTAAAATATTACATTTTTTCTCCTGGACTGCAGACCGGTATAGAACTAGGCTGGGCCTGTTTTATTGAATCTCTTGTAGTACATATCTATCAGGGCTCGAGAAAAAAACACCAGAATATCTGTTGTATTTATGTCAAAGCATATATAAAACTAGATTTAAGTTTTTGGGTCCCTATTCTTTAATTCACTCAGCAAGATTTTCAACATTGATACTAGCTAAATACTTGCATTTTATTATGCGCATAACTGATTCTACTATACCCAACTTTCTACACCGAAATGAGCACTTATTAAATGAGCATTTATTCAACTTTTATTCATTCAAGACTGATGTCTGACAAAAAAAAAGTAAAATTGTTCCTAATATTAAGAAAAAAATTTATATTATTAAAAAAATTATTCACTAAAGAGGAATGTTAATCTTACAAAGCTTATACATTACTTTTTTAAACGAATTAACTTCGATATCCAACTTTTTTTTATTCAAAAGTGGTGTCAGATTAAAAATAATGAAATTATATTAAAATAATAATGTAAAAAATTTAGTTTTAAGAAAAATATCCACCTAACTGGGTGTATGGTTTAACTATACATTCAACAAAGTTGTTCGTTCAATTATATTATCTGTTCAACATAGTTGTCTGTTCAATAGAGGTGTCCATATAATAAGGTTGTCCATTGAACAGAGTTGTCGATTCAACAGGATTATGCGTTTAATAGGGTGGTCCGTTCAACCGGATTATCCGTCCAACAGAGGTGTCCATTAAACACAATTGTCCGTTCAATAAAGTTGTCTGTTTAACAGAGTTTTCGGTTAAACAGAGTTAACCGTTCAAAAGGGTTATCCATTTAACAGGTTTGGCCGTTTAAAAGAACTATATGTTCAATAGACCTGTTCGTTTAGTCTTTTCAACAGAATTCTTCAACAGAACTGAGACAATACAGGGTTGTCCGTTCAACAGGATTTTTTATTCAATAGGGTTGTCAGTTCAATAGGCTTGTCCGCTCAACGCGATGATCTATTCAACATAACTTAAACAAAGATGACCGTTTAACAGTGATGTCCGTAAGAAAAGTTTTCATACATACTTTTTTTTTTGGAAAAACTAATTTTATTTTAATGAACAGTATAGAGCAAAAAAGGACTACCCATATTGACAAAGGGATTGATTTCTCTGTACAGATTTTATTATTTTTTCAAAATAAATTAAATCTGACAAAACAGCAAAACCTCAACACTGCAGCAGTGCAGCACTGCAGCATTTCGGACAACAACCACAATATTTAGTCGTAAGTGGCTAATTTCGTTTTAAATAATTTCTTGTCAAAACGTTCACTGGCGACACACTTCAGATTTTCCATATAAAAACAAATGTTGAACAAATACTGAAATGTTGCATATGCAACGCAACGCAACGCGGTAGGGCGCACATAAGACATTTCATGACTTTACCAGAAATTATTTGTTTACATTTGGTGAATTGAGCTGAGCCGAATTAGAATTGAAACATAGGACAAGGAGAACATAAATAACAATAACAGCAAGACAATGCAATAACAACAAGAACAATCAATAAATATGAGGAAAGCAATTAAGGCTTTGGAACATAGTTACATTTAATGCAGCTGTTTTTGTTGTTCCTGCTAATATTGTTGTTGTTGTGTTAGTGTTGTTGTTATTTAGTATTTATTTCAACATTAATGTTTGAAGAGTTTTTCAACTTAAATTGATAATAAATTCCGAAGTGATTGTATTTGCTTTTTGCATGTGTTGACCATACAAAATTAAAATCCAAACATGAACAAAATAAACACAGAACAGCAATAACAACAATAACAACAATTACAACAAAAATATAAATTAGAAAGTCTTTACAATGTTCTTGTTCGATATCAACGAAGTGGACCATAGTTAACTAACATATAAACCAATACAGCAATCTACCATAGAAGATTAAGTTCATTTGAATGTGAATGTATGTGTGTGTGAGTGTGTGTGGTGAACAATGGTAGAGTTTCCAAGAGTTTTGTGGTGGCATTTTGTAATTAGAGGATTTGTTTACATATGAAAAAGATATTTATGAGCTCTTAGAATAAATTTGTTGGTCTTGTTGTTTTTGCTATATAATTGTTGTATGATATGTGTAGTTTCTATTGTTATTTAAGCTGCACAAAATGTAACGATATTCCTCCTTTTGTGCAATCCCCAGACCACACACCCAGTCAGGCAAATATTTCACTTACAAAAAAAAAAAAAAACATAAAGACATTAAATAGAAGAAAGTGAGGGGAAAACGATATCAAATTGTTTAATTTCTGCTGAATTTTTTTTTTTCTTAAATTTCCTTCATTTTTTTTCCTTATACTTATTTTTTTATTTTTTTTCATTTTTTTTTTTGCTAAACAATTAGTAGGGTGCCGATTTCAGACCACTGTCTGACACCCTCTTTACTGATAGTAACGTTTCGTTGCATTGCCTTCTTCTGCTTCTGCTTCTTCTGTTTCGTATTTATTGCCCTCGAATATCCTGCGCAAGGGATTAAGAAAACATATTGAGTTTGAGATGTTGTTGTTGATTGGTGTATTGAATTGCAGGCGCGTCTGGTATTTAAAGGATAACAATAATAACATATAAATAACAAATTTAAATAAAAAATAAGAAAACAAAAAACAAAAAAAAACAAGAACAACAATACGAATTGCTTTTAATTAAATACAGTAATAAAATACAACAACAACATAATTGTAATGTAACCTCTTGCTAATGGAATTAAAGGATTACTTTAATGAATTATTTAAAGTTAATCAATAATGTGTAACAACGACAGGACATTTAATATTTGTAAATAAATTTAAATATAATACATTAAGTAAGTTTTGGATTTATTAAAGCTACATTGCAGTATATTACTCAGTATGTATCCTCCCTCCCCATATATCACATAATAAAACCTATGATAGTGAGAGCATCTTTAACGGACAGCGATTCAATTTTTCTAGAACCAAATTGTTTTTACCATTATTTGAAGGGACTTAACCACACTTTTTTTTGTGTATACATACGAATGCACATACCGAATAGACTCCTGGGAATGTATATTCTTACGGAAGAGGCATTAAAACTCTGTAAAGTAAGTTCTTTACTACTTTTTTATCAACGCAACAGGGCTTAGAGACCTACTCTAAACCTAGGAAGGAGCACAATAGACCCGACGATTGCAGTGTCACATCCCCTAATATTAATAATAAGAACCACACTTTTGAATAAAGCTGAGTACTTTCGGAGTGTCAAAATAAAACCTCTTTAACAATAGAGTTATTTGGGGTTTTTTTTCAGTCCTGATCCAGTCTCATTTGTGTTTGTATATATTTTTTCAATAGAACTCATTTCACCAGCTTGAGCATGTACACCACTATTAGATATTTCCTAAGAATACCAAATATGCAAGATGCGGTGTTTAGATTAATAAACATAGTATAATGTTTGTTCTAGAAGAATAGATTGGAAGTATTTTTTGATAATTTGTCAGACTATTCAGAGATTAGAACGAATGATCTATTTGTTTATCCAAATTTGATGAAAGAGATTTAGTTTTTAGCTTCTTATGTCTTATGAAATTTACAGTAAATGGCACGTTACGTTGTCCAGCGTGTTTGATATCCATATTGAAAGATGATTTGTTGTAAAATTTTATAAAGTAAACACTTCTAAAATGTTCAAATAAAATTTTGATGGATCAAAATTTGAAATATGCTTATTCTTTAACCTATTTAATGAACCATTTCACTAAAAAGATTTTTATTCCTAAACAATGGAATGCATAAAGAATGTTACATCTTTAATTAAGAGTTTTCATGGCTTCTTGGGTCAATAGTAAAATATAACATTGCAATAGCAATTGTCATATGTAATCCAAATATAAAAAAAACAGACCTCACATGTGATTGAATTCATTAAGTATATTTAAAAATATATTTATATATACATATATTTTTATACATATATATATTTGTTTGTTTTTAATGTACAGTGTTCTTATGAATTGTTTTTTAGAATATACAAAATATTACAGTATCTGTTGCTACTGTCCCTGATAAAGTAACCGCAGCATCTCCACTGCAGTTTCAGATGATGCGGGTGATCTGTGTTTTGTCTGTTCGACATGATTTCATATTAAAATGTCTTAATTGTTTCAGTTGGGAAAGTGCGGCAAAACTTTATGTGATCTGTGATCTGTTGGCTGAAGATGATAAGAAACCACATCACTTTTTTTAATTAATCAAAATTTTATATATTAAGCAAACTTAATCAAAGAGATGCAAGTACACAATTTTTTTAAATTAAATATAAATTCTTGAGATGAAAATAAATGCAAATAATGCTATTAAGTTGATTTTTAACCGAACTCTTCGAGCTTAGAATATGAGAGAGAACTGTTTCGTGTTCATAAGTTCAAGACATAGTCTAGGACAAATATAGTACGTCTACTCCGGATATCTTCGTATGTCAAATAGAGTCTTAGTAGAGATATCTTAGTACAGTAAGATGAGAGAAAAATCAAAGCAGAACATTGTTGAAATTGATTTTTTGAAAAAGCTTAACCCTTTTTCGACTTACGTATACAAACCAACAGACTATTTCGTATTGTTATATAGTGTAAGCTGACGACTATATAACAGTTGGTTAAATAGTATTTTGTAGGCTTCATGATATCAAAATCATATTCAAACTTTACATTCCTTACGCGACAAAGAAAGAAAAAAAAGAGAAAAAAGAAAAGAGAGAGTAATAAAGGTATACCGTAATCGGAGTTGTTTTTTTTTTTGCTGAAATAAGACAGAGTACATCGCATTATTATACGTATAGTAAATAGATTTTTGTTGATTGAATAGTGTCTTCTGTGACCCCAATGCATGCATTACAGCATCGCTTATTTTGTCTCTCTTTATGGTATCAAAATCATAGTCAAAATCTGTATTAGAGAGAAGAAAAGAGAGAGTAGTAAAAGTATAGTCTGATCAAAGTTCTTGCTGAAATAACAGAGCATATCGTATTGTTATATGAACAATGAAAAATTTTTTGTTGACTGAATAGGTTTTTTTTTGGTTGACTAGTGTCTTCTGTGACCCCAATGCATGTTAGTGCGTCCTTTATTTTGTCCTACTGTAGGTAACAAAATCATGTTCAAAGTCTATATTGTTTACAGATCAAAGGGAGAAAAAAGAGAGAAAAAAGAGAGGAGAGAAAAGTAAAAGTATAGTCTAATCATAATTGCATATCGCAACATTATATTTATAATAGAGAGTTTTTTTGTTGGTTGACTAGTGTCTTCTGTGCATATTAGTACGTCTCTCATTATGTTAAGGTTTATAATGTCAAAATAATGTTCAAATTCTAGATTCTTATAAGACGAAGAAAAAACTTTACTCTTTTTCCTCATATCAAACGGAACATTTCGCATTGGTATATAGTGAAAACCCTCTACTACATATCAATTGCCTTAATAAGGTCTTCGAGGAGCGCGATGTATGCTACTGCGTCTCTTATATTGTTTCATTTTATGATGTCAAATTCATGTTCGAAGTCTATTTTCTTTCTTTCCGAAGCAAAAAAAAAAAATTTTAAATTTAAACAATTTTTAAAAAAGTAATCTTATATTTCCAACTAATAGGAGAAAAAAGGCAAAATCCTGTTTAAAGGTTTCAATTAAACTGAAATTCCCAAAGCAATAACTAAGACTTCGCACTTCCTGTTTTTGTTAAAGTGAAAGTTTTGCAATTCAACGAATGCCAGGCAGAGTCTCTTCATAAATTTTCGTATCAAAGTTTTTATGTTCCTAATGAATACCGTAAATTGTTTCTAATAAAAGAGGAGGACGAAGAAGAAATAAAAGAAATTACCATTAAATTAAATAAATAAATTATAGCAAATAAATTTAAATGACATTGAAGTTTCATCTCTTTGTCTCTCTCTCTCTCTCTCTAACTCCTCTACTCCTCTGGTATAAAGAAGACATGGAGCCGCCTACAGGAACTGACAATTTTGGTATTAAGGCGATACGCACGCTCAAACGCACATAGAATTACTTAAGTAAACTTACGTGTGCACGTACGTTCGGCATACGAAACACATTCATCACTACTTTCTGCACATAATTTCAAACAATTTAATTTGCAAAAGTTTCTTCCCTTTTTTTTATTTTTTATTCCTTTGCTATAATTTTATTTGAGTAGATACGAGGTACTTGTACTTGTCTGAAGGTACAAACATTTAAACGATTTTGGTTGACTCGCAGGGTACACATAAAGTATATAACGTTAACAAAATACATATAAAGATACAATTATATATACAGGGTGTTACATTGCAATATCGTATTCTGTGCCTCGTCACGTTAGTTAAAACAGTGTTGTTAAGTCACCACAATAGTAGCTAAGGAGTAACTATATGTATGTTTATGTGTGGAAGTCCTAACAAAAAGTATCACCTAGTATAAGTAGAAAATTAACAAGTGTGTTATGACTCTCTGTATAACATACTTTTTGGTCATGACTAAAAAGGGCTTAAAATTATCATAATCATTTATCATATGACTGTCTATATAACATGGTACGAATTACATTATCTGATGACCATTTCTTTGTCAAAGATACGGACAGAGCCCTGAAACTATATGGGAAAACTGACAGGCTGCCCTACTTAGCACTATCTTATCTCAGAGTAATCACTAACCGTACGGAACAGTACGCAGATCTTAGATCAGTCATTTAATAATCACAAAGCTTATGAGAAATACACAAATTCGTCAGGGAGATGGGTGAGACTCTGCAGAAACCCCCCAGCTATCAAAGAATAAAAGTGCCCAGATGCACTAACTCGGAAAACGCTCCGCTGACATGATTAAAACGTGACATGTTAAATTGTTAAGGAAATGCTACCCGAAAAGCACCGCCAGTCAGAAAACTGTCATTAACTCAAAAATATTTCATCCAAAGGATTCACATTCTGAAATTAGTGTACCCTGTATATAAATAATGTAAGTATTATTTTTTGAGGTGATAAAAAAACATATATGAAGTTGGAGTTAATGCAGCCGCAAGAAAGTCCAACTAAAAAGTTGCTAGCAAGGGAAGACAACGGACGGCAGCTTCAATTTTGTAACTTCAACGACAAGACAGGCAAGGACAACGACACGGCAAGCTTACTCCATTTTGGAGTGGGACAAGCTCACTTGATTGTCCTGCTGCTACTGGAGTAGCTTCTAACAACATTATAAACTTTTGCACAATAAATGTCCTTACAGTATACAATCTCGTATACACACAATCATGCACATACACACAGTCCAACATACTCGTACGGTGTATTCTGTAAATGCCGTAAGTGTTACTGCGGAAGTCGCATGAAGTCACATGAGTAAAAACCGTAAGTGAAATGCGAATATAAAACTTGTTACTTTAACTACATGAAAATTGTGTATCACAACTTCAACTATATCTAAATTGTCACAAAAGACCAAGAACATAAAAGGAAGGAAAATACAAAAATACAACTGGCATGGACCATAAAAATATCTTAGTATAGTTTTTGTACCTATTACAGCAATGCGTCTACTGGCAGGCAGGCAGCAAGCAAAAAGTACGCAACTTTACCGCAATTGTCGGTCGGTTGTACGGTGGCAGAAACACAACTTCTGAAGCCGCACAAACCGCACAATTTGCAAATGTTCTTAGATGAAATTTCTGTAATTTTCTCACCCATGCCATGGTTAACTTATTTAGATTAAAAGCGTACTGGAGTTCTGTGTACGATATGGAAAGGATAATACAACATTTTATTGTCGAGCAAATCGACTGAAATATGTAAAATTAACGAATAATCAGCCAAGCGATATAGTTTCTTAACACCTACACATTCCATATACTTCGGCGATTTTTTTAAATATGGTATATCGAACTAAGTATCATAATAAACAAAGAGGGAAAGAGATGGAGAGAGAGAGAGTGACTGTATGAATTGTAGTTTCATATCAAATTTTAATTACATTACAATTACATTGCAAAAAATGAAAACCTGTAAAGTGATGGTAATAATTTTAGTATATACGAAACAACTCTATAACAAGAGACAATGTTATCTAAACATTCAAAGTAACGTCAAATTGTGAATAAGTGAAAGAAAGGAGGGGCTCAGGACGTCACACTGGGGTTGCCAAAAATCTTTTAACAAGTAATATATTGAGAAGTAAAAATTCTGGCGTCAACATATTTTTTTTTTATTATTAAAAAGCAAAAGGAATGCTTTCAATGAATGATTACTTATTATATGCTAAATAGTTTATTTAGAATTTGTTTAATTAAACTTTGTTAATCATAAGTTTTTTTTTATGGAATAAATAAAGATATATATAATTTATATATATAAACAACGTTTAGAAGAAAAAAACTTCTAAAACAACGTCCCAACGAAACTATAAATAAATTGTCTCGACTCTGGACGACGGCTGAGGATACCCCAGCAAAAACTAAAAATTTTTGAACGTCACCCAAAGTGTCGTTACAATTTAATTTGGATACGATGTCAAGGCTTTATGTGTCTTGTCACGTTGGTCAAAACAGTTTTGCTCTATAGTAAATGTCGGAATGGAGCATATATATGGGGAAAAAAAATCACATAATTTTTAGAACAAGAGAACAGCAGTACATAGTTTCTGACAATGCCTTCTATAGTTAGAAACGACAGCCAAACATGATACAATAGGAGTAGCTTCACTGCTTGTACCTCTAAAACTTTTTTTCTAAGTTCAGAACGAGAATATTTCTCTTGTTCTGAAGAGACCAGCAGTACATGATTTCTGAAACCACGACTTAGCTTTGATAACTCCAGTTGCCTACGTCGATACTTTCGATAATTAGAAAAGACCGCCAAATATTATACAATAGGAGTAGCTTCATTGCTTTTACCTCTAGAATTTTTTTCTAAGTTCAGAATAGGAATATTTTACTCGTTTATTCAACAAAAAAAAAATACAAAAAGACTAAAATGGAATAATCCGCCTAACACAATCCAACTAACACAATTGAAATCGTCTATAGAGTCCTGTAACCTAAAGCATTATTAGGCATTTATGAAACTAAATAAAAGAAATTTAGCAATTTAAACAGGGCAATATATAGTAGAAAATATATTCTAACAAAACTCAAATTTAACCTGTATATACTAGATATCTGTACCTAGATATACTCTGACACTCAAAAGAAAGAAATGCTTAAATGATAAATAGGTTTACTGCTGCAAGGGGCACAATAGATATTATAAGTGGGAACAAGATCACTTCAATAGAATAATAATAAAACAATCAGTTTATTTTGAAAATAAATGAATGAGTCTGCTGTTTCTAGCAGAGTGTGCTAGAAATAATATGTTTCAATATTTATATCTCAATGTCACATATAGGAAATTTTTGTTATGATAGTTTTTTAAACTGCGGTTATACAAAAATCCGATAATAATTTAATACTACTGTAAGCTTTGAACAAGGAATCTATTTGAGGCTAAATTGTATAGGTTGTTAAGATTTTTGATCTTTACAGTTGACCAGTTAGTTCTAACAAAGCGATTTACTTTCTTTAGGGATTTTAACTGTTCTTTGAAAACTTCTAATGTGACCCATTTTTTACTAACCTTAAAATGACTTCTTGCTACAGAATTTATTGCAGACTATTTTGGATGAGTTGATGTAGTTTTGTACCTATGTTTGGCATTTACTTTTGACCTATTAGTTCTTAAAATAGGATTCATATTCCTTGCCGATTTTGATTAAAGTCTAAGGCTTCTGCAGTAACCTATCTCGTTCCAACTTTATAGTGACTGCATTTGTATGATCTTTAGTGAGACATTTTAGCAATAATAACTTATCTTGAACTATATAAACAATCAAACTCTAATAGAAAATGCTATCAAAAGTTACATGAAATTTTATTCAAAACTTTACGAAAGTAATTTCTACAGGAGGCAATATAAAACGCCCACTTAGCAGTCGGTAAGTAAGTTTGCTACTTGTTTTACGAGTTTTTTGTCATTTGTGATACTTTAAAACAATTTTACTGTAATTAAATTGAAAAATAATCTGCCAGCTTGCCTACTCCAAAGGACTGCCTTGCCATTTTCGCCACGCAGCTTGGAAAAGGAGAGCTTGGAAACAGCTCCACTTGCAGGTAATACAAAACATTGCAATCGCAACTTAAACTGCAACTTAAGTTAAAATCAAAATTGTGTTATTTGTTTGGCAAACGAAACTTCCCTCCGTCCCCCTTAACACTTCACCCGTAACGTTACGCCGGGACTAATGGTAGTTAGGCAATGTTTTGCAAATGCATGAGACATCTTTAAAAATACATAAAGACTCACATGAAAATCGTAGATATACGAGCACTTCCCTTCCTCCATCTACACATCCAGACATTTGCAGCGGATGTGTGTGATACACTATATGTTAAGCATATGTGTATATCTGAACTGATCACATACAAATGCACATAACTTTAAACTCACGCCATGAGTCAGAGCGCAAAAAAATAGAAAAGCAGGCAATTTCAGGCCGAAACCACGTACGGAGACACTTTTACCATATAAAGTGTAAATTGTGACAACAAAATTGCGTTGTGGTAGGAGCGATACGCGACGTACGACCAGAGTGTACAGTAAACGTAAAGAAAGTGGCGAAGCAACATGGACGGGAGTTGGAGTTTGTGTTGTAGTCGTGGGCTGAGTGGTTCGTGGTGGTTCATGGTGGGCGGAGCGGCACTGTGGCGGCACGTTGGCATGATGTCTTCATAATATTAAAATAGCAGTAACTTTGCAATTTAGTCTAGTACTCGTTGCAAAATTTATAGCACAGACGTACAATCCAGTACAGCATCAATCTTGGGTCCTTGCAATAGCGAAAGTTTTATGCAGGAATTGTGCTATGTAATGCAGTGCCGTACCAGGTCTCCGTATGCCTCATCGTGCCGTGCTTTGCCTTGCCGTGCCTTGCCTTGCCTTGCCTTGCTTTCCCTTGCTGTGCTTTGCCTTACTTTGCCGTACTTGGCTGTTAGCTGTTAGCTGTTCCTCTTTCTATTGTCTTTGTCGTTGCGTGACGTATTGGCCTGTCGTTGTTGTTGTGCTACTGTTGCGTTATATCGTATTTTGCTGTCTTGCGGTGATTACGTTGAGCAGCTTCTTAAATCACTGCAACTGCAGGATCTTAAAAAGTACGCAGCAGCAACACCAGCCATTGAGGAAAAAAAATCAAAATAGCAACTCATTTAAATTATTTTTGTTTTTTATTTTCAATTTTTATTATTATTATTTTTTCCCGAACTTTTCCTTAGTCTCAGCGGAGATATTTTTTCCGCTTGTTATGCTTAAATCTTACGTTTTACTTTACGTTTTACTTTACGTTTTGTTACGTTTGTTACGCTTTTTTTGAATAGTTTTCAATTGAGTACGTGCGGCAATTTATTGGAATTTATTGTGTCGCGTTTTTATGCTTGATAAAATTTTTTTCCTCGCATTATTTTTGTATATTTTATTTTCTTTGTAAATAGAAATAAGTTAAATGTTTTCATATAAAATTAATACTATTTTGCATATTCAAGAAACTAAGGAATTTAACGAAATAGAAAAAAAATCCTTTAATTCATGAGGGAAAAATAGGTGGCTACTTTAAGTTTATAGTCATTGTTTCGTTCATTTTACATTTTAAAAACAACATTCACTAACATCATCTAACATCATCTAACCCATTTAACTGAAAAGTTAATCGTCATCCTAAAATCAAGATTAAGTCGGTATACACCGAATATTTTTATTGATTATAACCAACAATCAGCACTTTAGGAAAAACTTCCGATATCCTATGTACCCGTAAACCATGATTCCGTGATCAAGATTAAATCGGTATTCATCGAAAATTTTTTTTGATTTTAATCGACAATCAGCACTTTTAGAAAAACTTCTAATATCCTATGTACTCGTAAATCATGATTCTGTGATCAAGATTAAAGCGGTATTTATCGAAAATTTTTTTTGATTTTAATCGACAATCAGCATTTTTAGAAAAACTTCTAATATCCCATGTACCCGTAAATCATGATTCCGTGATCAAGATTGAATCGGTATTCATTGAAAATTTTTATTGATTATAACCAACAATCAGCACTTTACGAAAAACTTTCGATATTCTATTTACCCGTAAATCATGATTCCGTGTTCAAGATTAAATCGGTATTCATCGAAAATTTTTTTTGATTTTAATCGACAAAAAGCACTTTTAGAAAAACTTCTAATAACCTATGTACTCGTAAATCATGATTCCGTGATCAAGATTAAATCGGTATTCATCGAAATTTTTTTTTGATTTTAATCGACAATCATCACTTTTAGAAAAACTTTTTATATCCTATGTACTCGTAAATCATGATTCTGTGATCAAGATTAAATCAGTATTCATAAAACATTTTTTCGACAATCAGCAATTTGAGAAAAACGTGCGAATAACGCAACGGTATGGAAGAACATACTTCATTAGATATTTCAAAAGTACTGTTTAAACACTTAAAACTTAATAACAATCTATTTCTGAAACAGATTTTCGTAAACCGATTTTAAATTAATAAGCATATAAACATCAACAACATTTAGCGTTAAATATATATTATGTGCTATTGTATGAATAGGTTACAAGTCAAAACTATATAGGTACGTAGAGCTATCTGCCCGAAATCACGTATTAGAGTTGTCTAGTCGAGACCACGTATTTGAGTTGTCTGGTCGAGACCATACGTTAGAGCTGTCTAGTCGCGATCATGTATTAGAGTTGTCTGGTTAGGATTGCATATAACACTGCTAACTCTGTAGTAGTATCAAATAAGAGATAACTTAAAATGTGTTATAAAAGCTAAAACTCACTTCATTGCAAGAGATTGGTTACTTCAATAACGCAAACAGAATGAACCGCAAAAATATATGAAGTTCAAATAATTTTGATCAAGTTTAAACATGAATTAAATTAGTATTAAAACTTAAGGTGCGACTATGCAACCAGTCCTAATGGTGTAATACTTACTATACTTTCTATTTTAGTTCTGCCTGTAAGAAATCTTCTAAGGGCCTTGTTATACTAGCAGTCATATGACGAATGATCAGAGAGACTTATACGATACCTTAGTGATCTCAAAAAGTGATAGTATTTCTCATCTCTTTTTCTAACCTCCTTTTAAGCCTTCGTTTAAAGAGAATATATCTTATAGAGGTGGGAATAAGGCTTGAAGTAAGTGCACTTTGAGTTGACATGCCCTGTACAATTTAACTATTAGTATAATTAATTTTTTTTTTTTTCTTAAATGTTTATAACTATCTTTTTAAATGTAATAAATTGTTTTAATGAACGTAAAGTCTCATGCACGCATTTTTAATGCAACACATAACTTTGTAATAATTAAGTTATCCCTCGCTGCGTTGCGCTAATGCAACTGCAATTAAAAGCAATTATGAGCCTCATTAAGATGCCAAAATTGTACGCCGCCCATTAGGGAATCATATATGATATATGCACGATAATGCTTGAGATCTAAGCTCAACTCCCCCACAAACTGAGTCATGTATGTTAGAAAACACTACGAGGAACACTCACAGTGCAAGAACAACCGAATAACCAAACATTGTTTCCATTGCCACCACCACCACTACCACTACCACCACCATCATCATTATAAAAGGCATCATTACTTTCTCCAGCGCTGACGCTAATACCATCCCATTCCCAACGACATTTCACTACGGCAATGAACGCACTCAACCTCAATTTGGATTGCAGGGTTGCATGCAGCGAATGTAGCAGCGAAAAAGTCACACGCCTCACTCAAGCATTGCCTCGGCTCGAGTAGAGTTTGTGGAATGCCAAAGACGAGCGTAGACACTTGAAACAGATTCACACAATTAAGTTTGACAGCAGAACCAAAAACAAAAAAAAAAATTTCAGAGACGAAAGTGAAGTAAAATTAATTTTTTTTTTCAAAATTAAAACTTTTTCTTAAAAAAGTACACATGTACATCCAAGTAGAGTTCACATGTGTCTAGTGCTCGATCACAAATTCGATCAAGAGTAATGATGTTGACCGATAATGCATTTAAGTGACTTCATACCCCGCTGAGCTTGAAATTGTTCCAAATAATAATAAAAATTATCAAGATAATTTAACATAAGAGCGCAGAAGGCCGCTACTCGTAGCGAGTACGAGTTGGAATACTAACTAATGGTTTTCGCAGCTACGAGTTTATAAGCCGATAACTGATAGTTGATAGATTCGTTGGATAGATTTATACGTCAAGATAGCTAGAAACTACGTGGCTTAGCTATTCAGAGATGTGCAGTTCATACAATTGACATAATCGCTTTTACTCGTTTTTATTAGATGCACTGGACGATGTATAATTATAATTGGGTTAATGCGATTATTTTCTGCTCGAACTGAAGAGATACTGCACAACCCAACAATATTGTAGTTGCAACAATTTTTTCCTCTCCCTCATCGATCGTGCGTAATTAATTTCAGATCAACATGTTAAATGTCGCTATCAAGAAAGATTTATTTTATTTTATTTTTTTCTTGTAGACTTTAACATTAGTTTCTTAATTTTTTTTAATTTTTGTTTTTATATTTAATTTTACGAAACATTCGTACTCCATCAAAATCAATCTTATTCAAATCATTTTGCCCCGGACGAGTAGGGATAGAAAGTACATGTATATAGTAAAGAAGTTCTAAATGCAAAAGAAAAAAATTGCTGTTGACATAAAGATTGAGCAGCTTTGACGACGGAATGATAATGTCGCCAGTGACAATATTATATATAGGAGCACCACATCATTCGTGGAACACATCCCATGTACACATTTATTACGCGCAACTCTGGCGTTGAAATGTTAACATTTCCTCAAAAATAAACTGAGACAATTAAAATCAACATATTTTGTGTGCCTGGAATTGGGAGTGATGCTATAGACTACATGAACTCCATTGTACTGTGAAAGGGCATATAAATCAGTTTTGAGTGGAATTGTTAGAAATGAAAAATTGCAAGTCAACGAGCAGGCAGTCAAAAAATGCGAATAAAAACAAACTACTAGTTCACTACACTGTGCAACATTAATTACACTAATTTGATTTGGATTTGTGGAACTTGGAACAATACTAGAAAAAATTATTTGCTGCTGAATATCAGAATATATATTTGGTTATATTTACTAAAACTATATTAATACTATTATCAGCAAGGAAAATGGTACGCTATTGTATTATACCTAGAGAGGAAGATTCAGTCTATGGAACATCTAATCACCAACTGCGACGCACTAAGCCATAAAAGACACAAAATTTTAGGTGCATACTAACTAGAGCATGAAGACATTCAAAAACTTCCTCCGAAGGAGCTGGTTCAATTCCTAGAGTTACTAAATATCTAAATACAAAACAATGCACAATAGATCCAGCTGGTCACATTACATAAAGGTCTTAGCTTAACCCATAAACCGTTACCGTTATATTTTTAGTACGAGCTATTGCTATATTTTAGCAGTTAAATGTCGGTAGCTCCTATTTCTCAACTCAAAACTTAGTGCGGACCAGTTATGTGTTTAATGTGTTTTAATAGTGTGGACCTGTACCAACATATTCCCAAAAAAAATGAAATACAGTTAAAGATGAAAATATATTATTTTTTGAAACCAGCGCTTAAACAGTCTTGGTAAAGATAAGATTTTTTTAACTGCTCCATTATTTTTTTCATTTTTCAATACATACGTATTTTTGCTACATATTACTATGGAGTGCAATAAACCTATTTAATGCTTGTAAAGAGCACATTATACTAGTGGTCTGGTAAAGTTTAGCACTGTTTTTGTCTGCTTCACTATTTTCTTCATCTTTCACTATTTATTTTTGCCACATTTTTCTGTGGATTGCTTCAAGGCATTAAGTCTATTTAATGCTTCTGTAGAGCACATTATATCAGAGGTCTGGTAAATTTCAGCACTGCTTTTGTATGCTCCACACTTTTCTACATCTTTCATTATAAATTGTTACTACATTCAACACTTAAGTGCCTCAAGACAATAAGCCTATTTAGTGCCTCTAAAGAGCACATTATACCAGAGCTCTGGTAAAGATCAACATTGTTTTTGTCTGCAGCACTTTTTTTTCCAACTTTCAATACCAATTTTCGCCACATTATACTATGGAGTGTCTCAAGGCAATAAGCCTATTTAGTACTTCTGAACAGCACATTATACCAGAGCTCTGGCAAAGATCATCACTATTATTGTCTGCTCTTCCATTTTTTTCAACTTTGAATACCTATTTTTGCTACATTTTACTATGGAGTGTCTTAAGGCATCAAACCTATTCAATGCTTCTAAAGAGCACATCATGCCAGAACCAAGGAGTATAGTCACAGGAGTGAGTAGAGTGTGTCGAGTTGTGTTGTGTTTTTACGAGTACAAATTACAAATGTCACAGAGCATAGAATTCGCGTCAAGTTGCAGTTTGGCTGCTGCTGCTGTTTTCAATTGTGCTCGCCTGCTAATTGTATGCACTTCTGCCTTCAGCAATATCTTTCTGTGTGTTTGCTCTTCGATTTTTCATGGTTCCAGACCCACACCGACACTGCATGCATGCTGCTGGCAATATACTACATGCCGTTTGCTGTCCAATGTTTGCCGCATGCCGCATGCTGCAATTGTTATGTGTTGTAAATAGACTTTTAAATAAATTATGTTGACAACAGTTTTGTTGTGCTTCAACGTTCGCGCTGAAGATCGACGTCTCAGGCATATCAAACGAGACGTTTTAATGTTCAAACATAATTTTGCTGTCATGTCCAATAAGAAGAAAAACTGCTTAAGGCATTATATAGACACATCCATACTTAAATAGCAACGTCCATAAGCGACCAGAAATGAGTATATTGTGTAAGGCCAACTTTTCTTTGTTTTTATGTGCAAAATAAATTAAAAAATATTAAACACTAAAACACATTAAGCAAGAAAATAAATATTAAAATGAATAACAAAATAAATAAAAAATTAATTCCAAAAAAGCAAAAACAAAAAAAAAACTATAAGAAAAATATAATAAATTTTTTATGCGATTTTAACTGCTTTTCGGAAACGCTAATAAGCGTTTAACTCTTCATGTTTAACGTCCCGTTTAAATTTTTAACGAGCCTTCGTCTTCGCCACTGCGTAGACGCGTGAAAGACGGGGTTCGTGGCCGCCGTTGATTGAATGTCTGTGCGGGAAAGTTATGTGCTCGTACTTTACGCAAATCTGGTGTGTCACTGCATTTTATGCATTTGTACTTAACGCACCATAAATATTTAGTAGCGCATATTAACAAATAATGCTTATGCACTTATGCACTCTTCACGCATAGACCTCGGAATTTATGGAACTGCATAAATATCTTGTTTAAGCAATTTGTATGCGCCGGCATGTTTACTTTGGCAAACGCTTAAGGAAACTCTGTCTCTGTCTTCTTCTGTATACGATTGAATTGCTTTAAAAAAAGTAGAGGAAGACACAGTAACAGCATTTGCACCCTTCGATTTCAAATAGACAAATCGCACCCACAATAAATCCCGTGTTTCTTTCAACTTTTCCACAACAGATCAAAATGATATCATTGTCAAATGGTGTATAGCATACATTTTTTGTCTGAATAATATAAGCTTATACAGACAAGCAGAGTCATAGTGTTCTACGACTTACTGGGTTTGGTCTTAGAAGATCATATCCTACGACTTAAACGGATATTTCATTGTGAATAATAATTGCAGCTAACAAATGCACCGAGATACTGTTGTGAAGTGGACAAAGCAATACAGCATTAAATGCCCACCCCCAAATCATAACTACCACTGGAAGCTAGATCTAACAGAAATATATTTTAAAGGCATTTAACTTCAAAAGCTGCTCCTGATTTTTTTCTCAAACTGAAACTGCAGAAATAAATAAGGCATTCAACTTCAAAAGCTTCTCCTGAATGAGTTCTCTACTTCTATTAAAGTAGACTATCAGAACACTCAGCTTGAAAGGCTAACCCAATTTTTCTATGAAACAAAGAAATTTGAAAAATCGCTACTAATTGCCTTCTTAGGATGAACTAATAAAAACAGACTTTTTCTGACTGACTTCTCAAGCTGAACTAACAAAAATAGACTATGAGAACGTTAAGCTTACGAAATTAGTTAATTTTCTTAATAAAATAATAAGCCATTAAGGTTTACAGGAATCTCTATACAACAATCTGTGGTCGTAGCCAATAATATCTACTTGGTTGGTTGGTTGGTTGCAGTGGCAGGTCATAAGATAACTTCAAATGTACCTTAATTAGCGATTTTTCGCCGTTTTGTTACCACATTCCTCGCAAGAACCCTAGTATAGAAGAGTAGTGACTAAATCCATCCCACTGAATAATATCTACTTACTTTTCAACTTTTTTTAAACAAAGCGTACTTTATATACTTACAATAAATATATTATTTTTGTGAAATATTGACATCCCATATTCCCTTTAGTATTATTGAATAGTAGTATACATATAGGAGCACTTACCTAAAAATAAAAAAAAAGGATATTAAAAAAGGCTTATTATTAATAAATATTTAATGATTAGTTGTTATAACGATCTGTTTATGAATAAATTTATTATTGTTTATTAAAAACGTTAAAAACATACTTTATAAATAAATAACTTTATAAATATTATAAACAATATTACAAATACATGTTAAATTTTTTAAATTATATAGAGCTTAATTATAATAATCTGTAAAATCAAATTAACATAATATAAAATAATAGGAACAAGCAGTTAAGTTCCTATTATAGATCAATAAAATAATTATATCTAATTAGAAGCATAAAGCTGAATAGTCAGAAGTTTAAAAGAATTTTAAAAAGCCAATGAGATGAGTCAGCCCACCCAAATATTAATATATAATTTAGTAGCACTTATCTATAAGACTTTGTTTACTCTATCTCCAAATAACAGTAAAATATTTAATAGAATTATAATTTATATTAAATCAAAGTATAAACAAAATATATATTTTAAATATTACAATAATGTATTAGTTATTAATAATTAGTTAAAATTATGAGATATAACTTAATAAATAGACTATATAGACTATATATAATATAAAATCTACTCAAAACCATCATTCACACTAAAGATGAGCAAATCAAAAATTCGTACTGAATTTGTAATAAATTCGAAAAATAATAAATTGGTTTAATTTTTAATTTAAATTTTTATTGAATTAAAAGCACAGCGTGCTGAAAAATTGCAGTTTATTGGAGCCACTATTTAGTTCAGTTCCAACACCAAGCGGTTTATGAGTCAATCTGATTTTCCAAAAAAAATTTTACAAATGTTGCAGATAAATGGTAACAAGGTAGATGAAATTCTTGGCAGATACATTTCTACCAGTTGTCAACATACACTTCGTTTTACCCCCATTAACCGCTAAGCCGATTATTGCAGATTCCTACCCATTAAAGCAGCAAAGGCAGATCTACGGCCAATTATATCAGTGTCGTTAACTTAAGCAAGGACCTGAACATCTAGCATGGGCATAATCATTCCTTGATGAAATTGTAAGATCGCATATTAAGATTCGTAAGATTCGGTAAGATACGGAGAGACTCAAGACCATCTTTCACGGAACTACAAGTATTAAGCCAAAAATTCAATTAATTAAAACTTTCAAATTTTTTTTCTTTTAATTAACTATTGTTTAATACCTTTTATTTAACAAATATATTTTGTTTATACGTCTGGTATTTACTTTTATCAAATTTACTACAGTTCAGTGCATATCTCGAATTTATTATACTAAACAATCGAATATTCGAATTTTAAACGGACTGGTTTCGGAAACCAAACCCAGACATGTTTAGAACGAAATAATACATTTCACTAAAAATTTATGTTAGGATGTCATTTTTGAGAAAACAAGATTTGTTTGTCATCCTTCATTTTGAGTACTCGTATTATTGAAAGTGGATACACAGTTCTCATACATCTACCCTCTCATACTGTATTTTTAATTATATCCGAAAGCATATGTTGTAAATTGAATATTCTAATAAATCGACTCTTCCACACCTTATCTCTTATATATTTTTTTTTATTAATTCTTAAACCAAATCCAAACTCTGTTTTGTCCCACACCTACCCTCTCAAACGATTTTTTTTTCGCAACTACCATACATATACCTATGTTGTATATTAAATATTCTGTTAAACTTACTATTCCACACCTACCATATTTCTCGTACGACTTTTTTTTCTCGAGCTATATGCTGTAGATTAAATCTTCTGAAAAATCAAGTAACCTCTCCAATAGAGAGCTCCAATAATATTTTCTAAAGAAAAGTTTTCAATAACTTTTTTTCAAATACTTAATCAAAAAGCTACCACTCTCGCCATAGGCCCTTTTCCCACCACAAACCACTCACCACAGCGTTACAGCTTCATTTCGTTTATTTAATTTTCTTTATGAATTATCTGAACTACACAATTACGACTGATAATGATGTTGTGTTTATGACGTTGATTAGCACATCAAAAGACAGCAACAACAACAACAACAACAACAGGGGGAAGAAGAAGAACAAGAACAAAATAATAAAAAAAATTGATAAATAAATTCATGAAATAAATGCAAATTTCTATATTTGAAATATTCTTTTAGAACTAATTTTCATAAACACTTGCACCAGCAACAACAACAACTACAACAATGAAACATAAATTAACCCTACAACAAATAAAGTCGAAGTAGTATTATTATTTTTTTTTTTTTGGATTTGAATTTGGATTTTCCCATTTTCATTACATTTACATGATAAAGTAAGGGCCACAGTATGGGCTCGACACTGAACCAATATTTAAATCAACTTAAAATATACAATAAATAATTAAAAACAAAAACAACATTAATACCAACACTACACCAACACCAACACCAACAATTACAACAACAAACACAACACATTTTGAAAATCACAATGAGATTTCTTGGATTCACACTGCTAAATACTCCTACCAGTAGAAGAAGAAGAAACAAAGAAGTAAAAAAACAGAAACGAAACAGGACAGTACAGAACAGAACAGAACGCAATGGAATATAAAGTCCATAGAACAAGAAAAAACCAACAAAAACAAGAAACGCTTAATTAAAAAGTTAATTTGAATATTCACAACGGTAAAGTTACTTTTGCTCTTACCCCTTTACTTAAATTCATTCGGCTACGAACCAACAACCAACACAGTTGTCCTGTACCGTTAAATGGCTTCGCTTTGCTGTACTCCGCTTTACTCCGCATTACTCCGCTTCACTGCGTCACTACAACGCGTACCACACCGATGAGAACACACTCATTCGCAGTGACTTAATCCCTCAAACTTATACTCTGTGTGTATGGCGCTGTCAAAGCATAAGCATTGCCATCACCATTAAATAATAACAAGCTTAAGAGTTATATTGTTGTTGTCGATATTACAGTGCTTCAATTGTTGTTGTTTGTGTTCCTTGGCTTGTTCTTGTTTTTGTTATTGTTTTGGGCTTTGCAAGACAAACAGTCAAACAAACCAATATTCAACGCTTCAACGATTCCGGTTCGAGGTTTGTTTATCTTAGACCAACCCGGAACTTATTGGTTACTTTGGGTGCATCATGTTGGCGTAGGGAGAATGGCGATGCCACAAAAGTTATGTGTAGGATACGTAAGGGAAGAGGAGGTGCGGAAGTGTCCGGATATCAAGTACTATTACGATTATAGCATAAATTGAAAGCGTGTTGGCAACTTAATTTTAAAAACATTTTCGTGAAAATGTTTTACATCATCAAATGTCAAATGTTCTTTCACATACGAGTATGTCTGCGACAATCGCACAAGTTTATCAACTTTAATTCGAAATGGCAATGTAAACCGGATAAGGATATGGCGACGGATATCGATGCATAACATCAACAAAAACAATAACAACAACAACAACAGTAGAAATAAACGAAGCAACGAAACTTGGAACACTTCTACGAAAAATAACATTCAAGGACCAATTGAAATAGGTTAAAAAAAAAATCAAACGAAGAAAAGAACATTGAACGCATTAGGAAGGAATGGACTAGTGAGAAAGATTCCAAAACTCAAGCTATAAAAAATTTTAACTCTAATACGAGTATAACAAATTTTTGTTTTTCACCTAGTTACACCTTCAGTCATATAACATAGGTATGATATGATTAAGGGCACTATAAGCACTTAACACTATTCCACATAGATTATATTGTATTTATTTTAAATATAGAAATAAAATTTTTAAAATATTTACAACAAATTCAATAATATACCATATATGGTATAAAAATAGTGCTGACAGATCACTGCATACTAGGAAATGATGCTATGAGACTACAATGTCTTTTAACAGGATTGCAGATCTGCGACTAAGAAGGAAACTGTTCTCTACCTCATGTATCAGTGTCCATAAGTGTAGCTGAGGAAAAACTTGGGACCCATTTTAGTTATTTAAAAATGCTTTACAAATAATATATATTTTTTTACAGAACAGTAGTGCTAATACTACAAACCGACGCGATCATGCGGTAGAGATATACAGATACAGATAGAAAGTACTCTAAAAACGCATATGCATATATTACACAATTTTGTAATCGCAGTTGTAAGTAGTCACATGATTATCTCACACAAATCTTGTTAAATACATCTTTTCTCACATTATCTTGTTAAGTGTTAATACATTATAATAGGACCATTATGTTAATACATTATATTAAGTGGTACTGATAGCGTAACTATATTTAATCTATGTACCATATAATAAAATGTGTTTTGTCACCATCAAACCATTATTGTAGTTAGACAGATAAACATATTCTTTGGGTATAAAAGAAGAAGATAGTAGATACATTAATTACTTTTAAAGTTTTCTCAGTTCCTAGGTACTGTCACAGTCTGGTAACTAGGTATTCCGCATATAGGTTTTGCTTTTATAAAAGAAGTTTGGATGCTACTTGTTATTGTTGTAACCCGCTGGGACCTGTTTGTAAAGTCCTTTTGCGAGGTGTCGTGTGGTAATTGTTCGTCACTTACGTCGAATTCGAAACGTAGACCTGGAACCGGGATGCTACTTCGCAAACTGTTGCTTATAAGTAAACTTAGCAAAACTATTTAAGCTTCAAACTAACTATACCGAAGTAAGTAAATCCTTTTTAATCTAACGTTTTAATGCTTTAAAGATCCCAGGCAATATATGTTTATTATACCATATATAGATTTTGAAAAAAATTCCATAGAAGTTACAAAGGGTGACGATAGTGTCTATTGCAAAACCTTAAATTCTGACGACTGGATATTCCACACACATATTGAGGTCTCATGAAATGAACAAACTAGTCAGACTAGCTCTACAGAAGCACGTAAATACTTTTTAATCATTAAAGATCCAAGGAAACGTGTATTCATCATATATTTACCATATAGATGCTGAAAAAAATTCCACAGAAGTTTTAATATTTGACAATGGTGTCTATTATAAAGCCTTGTATTCTGTCATATGATAGAAGTTAAGATAGCATGCACTATTTTTCAAGCTATCGTTCACTAGTCAATTCAGTAAATCTATTACTAGCTTTAAAGAAGTTGTTAAATCCTTTTTATCTGATGTTATAGTTAAATGTCATAAAGATATAAGAAAATTCTTTAGAGTTTCAATAAATTCTGAAGAAAAACCCACAGAAATTTTAATATTGGACAATAGTGTCTATTACAAAACCTTGCATTCTGACGACTAGATATTCTACACACAGGTTTGGATCCTACGACGGAAGTTAAAATGAACTATTTCTCAAGCTGTTGTTCACTAACCAATTCAGTAAATCTATTGCAGCTTCAAACTAGCTTTAAAGGAGTTACTAAATCCTTTTTATCTGACGTTGTAGTTAAAAGTCGTAAAGTTCTAAAGAAAATTCCATAGAGTTTCGAATGTGGATTATGGTGTCCATTACAAAACCTTTCTAGCCATGTATCAGTATAGGAAGCACTATAAAAGTGTGTAACACATCTTTCAAACTCGTCTCAAACTAAAGTGGCTTTATAAAGTACCCCACTGTATCCAACATTTTGGCATGTAGGAGGTACGCATTGTCGGATTTTCAGTTTAGTTTAGTGTGTCTCAGTTTGTTTATGTTTACTCTTTCGGTGTTGAAGCGTTGATGTTAAAGTTGATGCTGCTGTTGCTGTTGTTGCTGCTATTGCAGCTGTTGTTTATGCTGATGTTGCTGGTATTTGGTACCTTTTATATTGTTGTTACCAAAGTTACGCTCCATACATTATCGGTATGGAAGCTGACAGAGTGTCGATGTTTATTGTTGTTGCTACAGTTATTTGTGCTGTCACCAGTACGGTGGCATCAAACGATTTCTATGCAAATATTGTTGACAACAATACGACTTGCAAATGAGTCAAAAACACAAAACTTACTATCTGCAAATTTTACAACAATCATGCAAATTGTCTGCTTATTATACTCTCAATGCCCTTAGAACAATACCGCAACAACTACTCCTGTTTTTTATTTTGCGATTTCGTTTTTTGGCAAAGGTCTTGCACTCGAACTCTTCAAGATTAAAGCTAAATCAAATCAGTTTTAGACTCCACCCTGCACTAAGTTGCAGACACATTGGCAGTAATAATACTGCTTCAATATACTCTGAAACATTAATTATACAATTCAAATAGGTTCGGTTTTGGTTAGGTGTAAAATGTAAAATGCAAATGGTTCCAGATAAGCACAAGCACAAGCGACAGTACCAGCCGGCCACGACAATAAAGTGCAACCAAAGAGTTCTGGTTCTGGAAAAGGACTAGAAAACAATATTAAAAATGGTATATGCATATATAAATATGGAACAATGGCTTAGTTAAGCCCTTTCAGCACTTTGCCGCTGCTGCTGCTATTTAATATGCAACAAAATCGCTTTGCATAGGTAGAAGTTGCTTTGCTTTGTATGCGTTTATCTGGCCTTAAATTTGAATAAGAACAAAGAGCGTTGTTGATGCAACTCTGGTTGCTTGTCAGTTGCTAGTTGCTAGTTGCCAGTTCCAGTTGCTAGTTGCCAGTTACTAGTTGCTAGTTGCTGGCTGCTTTGAAATGCTTTTTTCTCACTGATTTTCTCTTAGCAGTAAATTTTTATTTTATATATTTTACGATTTTGACTAAAACAAAGCCACACCATCGCCTTGAATATTTACATTTTAATATGTAAATTTTTTCCACTTTACTTTTTTCTGTTCTTTGTTTTTTTTTTTTTTTTGTAATTCATTTTCTTACAAACCCTTCGCAACCACAAAATTTCATTAATAAAATTGCATACTTTGGAACGAAAAAAAAGCAAAGTAGTTGGTGTAATCCGTGGACTTGGACTGCTGGTCGTTACAGTGACAGCTCTCAAATGAAACAAAAAATCCATTTCGCTACTTGTCAAAATCAGTAAATTTGCGGTTAGACTTTTCACATGCAAAAATCATTGTCAAAGTTTTTCTAGCCACTCGACATTCCCTGACTGTCATCTATTTTGGCTTTTTTTTTTAGTTTTTGTATGGATTTTTTTAAGTAACTTAGTAACTGCGGTACGATATTGGCTTAGTAAGTTAACGTACGCTGACCATTAGCATCAATTTCAAGTAAAAAATAATTTTAAAAAACTAACGACCGGGTCGGATGAATCTGTATCGGAAATTGTTAAAGTGCAGGAAAGTGCTAATAAAACGCAGTTGCCAATATTCTGTATTCTGACTCACTAAAAAATACTAATAAAAAATAAAACAAATGGCATTCATTTCTCGTCAACCATTTGTCAGGTGGACTAATTAACGCTGAAACTAAAGAAGTTTTTATCGAACCTTGTTCAATAACCTAGTGTCAATTACCAGTAGAAATCTACTCATGACAAACATTATGTTATTAATTTTGCCGACTGCTCAGCTGTCATTCAGTATAGGTATATAAAAGGAAAAAATATATTTAGTATATTAATTTTATTTTAGTTTTTTATATTGGGATTAAGGTAATTAGATCAATTTTAGAAAACAAAAAGACAGAATTTTATTAACCCATTCATCTCATTTAAACCTGCAACTCAGGATTGTTAAGTTATGGGCTGCTATATGGCTCACATAAACTGAACTTTAGGAGTTTGTAATATTTATTAAACTTAGCCGGTTATAAATGTATCTGCTTACACTCGATTTATAATTGAATACTGCGAATTTATTGACTGCGACTTCTAAATTGCTTAGACTAGAATACTGAATATATCTAGCTATCTATTTCCTTTGAACACACATGATTTATAGAAACTAAACTTAGGATTAGTAGCTCATAGAAACTAAGTCCTATGAATCTAAAATACTCTATGAACTAAGCCAACTACTTCCTTAAGTAAATTTATAAGTCAATTAAATCAATTAAATTAAGTTTATAAAATAAAAAATGTATTAATAATAATAATTTAATAGATAAGTATATAATACTTTCCTATACCCGATTTTTTAAATATTTTTATCTATTTAATCCAACTGATCAATTAACTTTCATATCAGGATGATAAATAAATAATTTATTTGTTTCTAAAAATTTATTGTGAACCCAAAGTTTTTCAAGATAAATATATTATCTTAATTTGATGAAAATTTATGTTAAATTTATTGGAACTGAGAAGTGCAGTTTAATTGTTTTATTTCACACGCAATAGTTCCATAATTCACCATGCGATTGATTTAAATTTTTATTCATTAAAATTCCGAATATACACGGCTCTCTTCTTTTATATTTATTTATTTTTTTAATTTTATATGTTATTTGGGTAAACTACCCAAAATTTTATTCATAGAGACAATATGTCTGTATTTTCGGCATTTATTTATGCTATGGAATCCGGCAATGAAGGGAATGCCACCGCCGCATGCATTCACAAAATTCATTCGTAGTTCACAACCCGCAGTCCTCAGTCCATAGTCAGCAGTTCGCACTTCGCAGCTAGCAGTCACACATAAAAGGCTCACAAGTTAATCGCACTCGAATATTGTCCGATTCGTTCCATTTCGAATCGCTTAGCTATGCGTTTGACAGCAATTTGACATTAATTTGCCGCATATTGCTCAGTACTTAAGCCGATAGAACTGTTTGTATCTGTAGTCCATGCACTGACACACATCCGTCGTGGTCATGCTTATATCTATTTAGTAGTTAACTGTGTTGATATGAAACATTTATGAAGTCGCCCTGGTTTAAAATAAATTAATTTCAAAATTCTGTACGGCTCTTTAGATTTGGTCATTTAGATTTTAAAACCGAAAAATTATATAAAAAATTAAAATGTGGCAAAATCTGTTTTGAATGCTTAAAATAATTCTTTTTCATGGAACTCTTTTTTTTCTAACTAAAATGAAATAAAATATATAATGTATATATTTTAAAAAATTTTAAAAGTATATATGGGAAAGGGCAACAAATCTGTCATAAAAAAGCTTGGAATAGGATCTACAATTTCAGATTTAAACAACAATACGACTCAGAAAATGGTTCTTTATAGCACTTTCTGCCTAACTTATGACGTTTGAAAACCAGATGAAGAACTGGCACCAAAAGAATCCCTTCCTCTATTCATGTAAATTGAACTCAAAGCAACAGGAGTGACTTTTAAAAACAAAACTCCGAAACCTGATCGTATTCACCCTAAAATGCACAAGGTTATTTCCAATTAGTGACTAAATATTCTGCTTGATATGTACAACGCTGGTCTAAATGAATGCAATTTTTCAAAGGTTTGAAAACAGAAAAACTCTGATATTGCTAAGTAAGGAAAAGACAAATCCAAAGTCGTCAGCTATATACCGACCAGTCTGCATGCTGTACATTGAAAGAAAGTTACTGCAACTATCGTTTTGGAAGAAAATTTCTATATTAAAAATTTAACATATTAAAAAATTTAAAATAAGTTTGAAAAATTTAATTGTATTTTTTTTTTTTTGTTTTTTGTAATTTGAACAGTACTCTATATTTATATTTAGTGTTGCCAGATATTTGGCTACCAATAATATCTAGTAAAAAAAATCACGCTAAATATGTCCATTATAAAAATTCAATATTAAGCCGAAGAATTGAAATGATTTCTGTTTTGTTTTCGATCATATTAGAGTATCAGTTCTCTATATTTGTATTAAGTGCCTTCTTTTTACCTATAAAGAAAACCATATTAAACATTTAAATAATTTTGAAAAATTTAATAGTTTTCTAGTTTATTATTGAACAGCTATCTAGTATTTAGTGCTGTCAGATATTTGGGTACCAACATCACCTAGTAAAGAAAAGAATTAATATTGAAATAAAAAAATAGTGTAAGAATAGTATTGAAATTTAACAATTAAAAATAAAAATATAATTAATTAATTCAATTATTCTACAGGTGGTTTATGATATCGTTTTAATATAAACACAGCAAGTGAATTTATTAATAAAAAAAACTCTCACAGCAAATTAACAAAACTTTAGAAAAATATCCGAATATAAAAGTCAAGTACTTGGGTCAGTTGGTTAAGGAGCGCTGACTCTAAGCTTCAAATTTGACAGGGCACGAGTTCATTTCCTGGTACTTGCAATCTCAAAAAATTATTTACGAATAATTAAATACAAGAATTATTTCCAAAACCACTGATGATGGTTATTTTGCAATACTCGAAACAGCTGCGTGGCCAACCAAAAATTCAATTAATTAAAATATAAAAATAAATTTTTGTTGTTGTAGTTTACTACTTTTCAAAAGCCATTTTAAAGAAATTTAATTTTATATAAAAAAAAATTTCAATTTAATTGGTCATGTGCAAATCACAAGGAATCCAACTATCTTCTACCAAGTCCCAATGGCTTCAGTTTCCACAATCATTATTATCTCTTTTATTAACAGATATTTCGCTCAGAAATTATTATACTTAGGTATATCCTTAGAACTCATCCTTTGATGAGTTTTGTGACGCAATAATATTTATATTCATGCAGAACTATCTCACTATCTCACCATACTTAAGATATTAAATATGTTAATACAAACACATA
Source organism: Teleopsis dalmanni (assembly GCF_002237135.1). NCBI lineage: Eukaryota > Metazoa > Arthropoda > Insecta > Diptera > Diopsidae > Teleopsis > Teleopsis dalmanni. The sequence goes on from NC_051848.1 coordinate 53,676,170, forward strand.
CATATGTAAATTGAATATATTAGGCAACTTAATTAAATTCTGTTGTACGAGTTTATTTTATGTAATGGAATATTAATTCTATGACTTATATGATATAACTAAAGACCCATAAAAAATTCTCTTAAGCAGTAATTACATTGCATTATGCTAACACATACACATACAAATATGTTTATATGTATACGATAAGAGGAATACCTTAAAACATATATATATATGTATATATATTTATAATGTAAACATATGAATATATTTGTATATCAACTTAAATGCCAAAATGTATTTAAGTTTGAATTAATGTACACATACATGTATATAAATTTCACACAACTAATAAGCCATGTTTGTATGTTTATATATGTATGTGTTTGTGTATAAACATGTAAGCTTTTAATTTGCTGCATACACTGAACGTACTTATGCAAATTTCATTATAATCAGGCAGCTTTGTGCCACGCTTCACACCCACCGCACACACCGCACATATAACACACCACATAGCAAAATAAACAAACAAGGAGATACATATATTAAAACACAGCAGTCATCTACTCCCCGCCCCAAACGTTACGCTTAAATAGTTTATCAAATATTTTTTTTACGACTATTGAGTATAATTCTCATGAGCTTCGGTTAAACGCTTAATTCACACTTAACTTAAATGCTGCTTACTGTTTGTGTTTTTATTGTTGTTGTTGTTGTCACTTCCTCTTTTCTTTTTTTTGCTGTTTTTTTTGCAAATATTAATAATTACAGTTATTATAGTAAACAAAATAAAATGAAGATAAACATAATAAAAGTTATTAATGCAACGTGCGACATATAATTTATTTGCGTTCTCATGAAAAAATGAAAATCGCTTAACAAGCTAAGGGCATGGAGATGAAAATGAAAATACAGAAGGAAAAGTGTATAAATATGTAACAAAAACAAAAAAAAAAAAGAAAAATTGACAAAAGTAATGAAAATAATAAAAGTAATAAAAATAATTCGAGAAAAAAACACATGGGCTATGTGACGCATCATTAATCTTGCCATTAAGTAAACGAAGCTTAAGTTGCAAATAAACCACAACAACAATAATCATTTATGCTACTACCACAATCCACCCGGCAATGGTTGTTGCTGTTGCTGCTGCTACTGGAACTGCTGCTGCGTATGATGAGAAGTTGATGTGATTTGTAGGGTTACTGAAAACTGTCAGGATGCAAATATGGCTAAAGTGCGTTGCGTTGCGTTAGTGGCATTAAGTTGTATACCAAAATACAAATACAAGGATTAAAAAATATACTCATAAATTGTATTTCGACACAAGCCGAACGAATTAAATTACAACAACAAAAACGTACAAAAATTGAAGTAAAAAAAAAATTAATATACTAAAATATTATTTTCCAGCAGAGCATTATTACCATAGGCAGCACAGTACGTTAATATGCTAACAAGTACTACAGTGAGCAAAAATAGTATAACCAACCAACACATACATATGTAAAAATCATACCAAAAACGTCATTAGCGCAGCGAATAATTAAACGAACGTCACTGCTTTGTAATTGAAATGCCCAAAGCTAACAGCGCTGTTTTGCTCTGCGCTGCTGCAATCACATTCACATTTATGGTACTTAAAGTTGTGCTTTCGTTGCTTATATTACTGGTACACGTAGCGTAGCTGCTGTCAATGCTGTTTGTTGTTTGTTGTTTGCCGATGCTACTATTTACATTACAGCGTTATTGTGGCAAGAGGCAAAGCTGATGCTATAAATAAATAATAAGTTCACTTTCAAAAATCTACCAACAACAACACCAAACAACAACAAACAACAAAAGTAATGAAAAATATTGAAAAAATATTTATTGAAAATGTAATTGAATCCGTGCAGCACAACACAACTACAAACAAAAGAAATAGCAAAAAAAGCGTATATATGTGCAAGACCAGCGCAAATGTAAAAAAAAAGGTCACAAACTGTGGCAAAAGCAGTGATGCGCTTATAGAGACACGCACGTGACCCTATACAAAGCATAATGGCAAATGAAAAAATAATTTGAGACTAAAAGCAATGTGTACACTGTACACACTATACACACAACACAATTACAAATACACCAACACCAACACCAACTGCAGTAAAACATAAAAATATTGAAATTGAAATTAAAGACAACAACAACAAGAACAACAATAAAGTGGGAAAAGTCACTTACAGCACTCACAGGCATAGAGTAGTAGTTAGAGTAAAAAGGATATAAAAGTTGTCGCCTTGATGTTTAATCGACCAGAATTCCAGTTGTAAACAAAACATGCACAAACGTTAACCTATACAAACATATGCCTATGGGCATGCTGCAGAAAACAAATATTCATGTACACGCATACATACACACACTAGTGTGAGTTTATGCAAACATAAATAAATTACGGAAAAAATAGGGAAAAAGGACAATAACTTAAATGATTAAAGTGAGAGTTTGCAAAGAATTGCACTGCTTTTACGTATGGCGCTACACTTCCGGATGTCAATAAAATCGGTAAGATAACAAAATATATAGCAATATATAGATTCATATAATTATATTATATCCACTTAATGCTCTTACCCCACAAGTGCAAGCATTAAACAAATTATCAAAATAAGGCACCAACTTCTTAAAATAACTGTAAGGAATTTATAACTAAAGCATCACAGTATTGATATCAATTGTCATACTTACATACTTATCTGACTTAAATAGCCGTAACAACCCGTTATCAGGTTTTGGACTGATACAGCATGTCTTGTGCTCCCTCAACTTGATCACTCTTCCATGGACACCATAGCACAGCATAGAGGTTATGCTATCTTCCTCCAATTACCGCCTTAAATACGTTTTCGCAGAAATATCTTCATCTATCTTCATATTAATAATTCTCCTGATAAAGGCGAAGGCGAATTTGCCAAAACACGAGTAGAGATATACAAAATACAACGTACGAAATAAAAGTAAAAATATTAAAAAATAAAAACCGACTTTAAAATCTTCATCTAATTTCCCGACATGACCAAGCCAGAGAAGACAGTAGATATTAATTCGCTGAACTATATCAATGTCGTAAAAAATCTTCTACTTGTAGAGGAACAAAGATATTACAAAAAACTGTTTTTGACAATTTCCAACATTAGTTTATTATTCTATAGCAGCATCCCTGCTTCTGCGCCGTACAGCAGCACAGAGAAGATAAGCGATCTATAGCAGGTAAATTTTATCTGTTGAGAAAGAGTTCTATAATTCAATTGCCTACTGAGTTCGTATTAGCAACTATTGGTAATGGTGATTCTTCATTTGATCTCTAGATTGGCATCTTTGTTGTTTGTAAAGACGGTGCCACGTTATCCTTGACAGTTTCAAAAGTATAATAGCATTTTTTCCTTTATGTCTGTTATATCAGCAGTCATAGCTTTCGGGTAATTGAGTTCAAACAGAAAATTAGTTTTCAGGTAAAACAAGAGCATGCTTTTGATATACATATGTAAATATCAAGCAAATATATCCGTAAGATAAGTCAACAGTTCAATACCCATATAATTTCAGTACATATGTTAAGTATAGCGACATAACAAGAAACTATATCGTAGATAAGCTAATAACAGCACTAACTCTTAAATTTTCAGCAGACACAAGTATCTTTAGCGAGCTGTAAAATTATCATCAAAATTTTATTTTTTTTTTTAATCGGTCAATTGTTTATAAAATACACATTTCAAAATTAATTTTAAACAATTTATTTTATTGTCGCCAATAAAATAATATAGTCTATAGTCTTCTTCAACCTACTGAACTATAGATTACGGTCAGTATATATGTAAAATCTCATATTTTTTTAAACAATTACCTAATTAACACGTAAATTAAATTTGATCATTAGAACAATAATTTTTATCAAATTTTATTTATAAAATTTTTAAGAGAGATCTAGCAATATTAAACTCGAAGAATAATACGTTTACTAACTTTGTTCATACGATCAAAATAGAATGAAGTAAACGAAAATATTTTTATCTTTATTAATATCACTCTCACATACACTATTAGAGTAATGTATAGAGTAATTATTTCCAAATCTGAAGCAGTAATGAAGTAGAAGTAAGACTCAGTAAAAATCACTGTTCTTTTGACAATAAAATTTTAATTAAGTGTAAAAAACTTTTAAGTAAACTTAATTGAAATAATGTATTCGATTTTATGGTAGAAAGCAAGTCCACCCAAAGTGTGTGGCCTTTAGGAATATTTTCATTGTTTTTGGCACCTACGAGATGTAAGAAAATGTCCAATATATTAGCGATAATTTTGCAAAATTAACTAAGTAATACAATGAGTACTTTTAAGCTTTTTGTGAGCTAACAGATATTATATTTTACGAAATTTGGCAACCTTATGTCCTCTCAAATCTAACATTAACCTTTCTTATTTTCATTTTAGCATCAAACGATAAGTAAGGTTACTCATCTCACAAGAACCACACTAACGGGAGATGGTTTTTTTCTCTTTTCCAAACTTAAATAACATTCATTGCAATTAATCCTTATCTTACCTGGGTATGGCTTAAAAGCGCTACGTAGGTCAATAACTCAAAATAATAGTAGAGATAAAAATAGTTCGCGCTTTTCCTAATAAATATTATATGCCGAATCCGAACGCCCAATGTAAAAAAAAACTTTTTTCTAATAATTACATTAACAAATGCCTGATTTTTAACCTACAATTCCACGGTGCTCAAAATGCCACTGCAGCAGATGTAGGGTACTCATATAAGAATGCAGGAATTTGAACTTCAATATTTTTTTCACGCGCACAGACCTATTCTTCTGCTTTAAAAAGCACGTTCGTATGCGTGCGTTTTTGTATGTTTTATGTTTGTGACCAAAAGTGTGAGTTTAATGCGCACCTATGCGTCTATGTGTCCTTTGTGAAAGGATGCAAACAAAAACCGGAAGCAACGCAATCGCAACATGCTACAACTGACACCGGCAAACAAATGAAGAAAAAAAACAATTTAACTGACACCAATAGCCAGTCATACCATCTCACGTCACACAATCTCTGTGAAATACGCTAGACGAGACATGCACAAAACTTTGTATTTGCTACTTATTTGAAAACAGAAAAGGACACACACGTTCTCAACTCGAGTGCCACATAAATATTAAAAAGTGGGAAAAAAATTAAATAAAAATAATGAATCACAATCACCGCCGCGCCGCCACCACCGTCACCACCAACGTTTGCATTTACCTTTTGTGAAACTAAAAGTGCCACAGTGTCTAGTAACTAGAGTCTAGTTTAAAGTCGTGTGACGGGCAGCCAGGGTTGTTTTGCATGCTATGCTTTATTCAAGCACTATTCACACAAAACGATACCCTTCGCCTTATTTTCCTTTTCAGTGTCATTATCTGTGTTGCATGTGCAACAACAGCAACAATTTATTACTGCAATGTTGCAGTACACGCAGCAACAATAACAGCAGCGGCACTAAGAGTAGTAGCAACAGTATGCCCGCGAGTGCAGGAAACGAGATCATAAATTATTTTTGGTATTAACCCATTGATTGTGGAACGTCGCCGTCGTCGTACTCGTCGTCGTACTCGTCGTCATAGTTGCCGTACTCGCCGTCGTTACACCACAAGTACTTGGCGAATGAACTGGTTTAAGCTATAAGTTTTTGTGGGTTGTGAATTCCTACGTTTCGGTTGTGAAATTATTATAAAAATAAAGATACTTTTCATGCACAAAAAATAGTGAAAAAAAAAAACGCTCACACAGGCTTATTTATCATGTGTGCTTACTCGTCTGTCCTACCTCGCTAAACCCAACACTCGCACGTTTGCTTACACTACACTCCTGCACTTCCTGTTCCAGGCACATGACTTAATACACATAGACCTATATGTGCATTAGAAATATAACAAATTTCTAAAGTAAAAATATCGAAATTTAAACTTATTATGCTTTTAATATGAGTACAAGTACTTGAACGTACTTGCATTTTTAGTAACCAAAGTCATACTCGTCGCACTACTCGCTCCAAACGTGTTTGAAATTTCTTCTTCACTGTTGGAACGTGTATAGCCGCTCAACCGTGTAGTCACCACACTTCTTTGTACAAAAACAAAAATAAAAAAAAATATCTTCTCCACTCTATTAAAGGGTAAGACAAAGCTAAAGCACGAATCTAGTATTTATCTATGCAAACGCTTAAACAGCGTTAGTGGCATAAAAATGTGGCATGTAGTAAGTACATTCGAGTTGTTATGCTGCATGCATGTGCTTACTCTACAGTCATGTATGCTTGCGAATACATTGTTGATCCCTAATAGCGTCTCCATTTGAAAAAATAAAAGGACGAAAACGGTTTACCATATAAGCATACATTTTTTATAACTTTATTCCGCTTTCGACTTGTCTATCCCTTCCAGAGTTTGCTTGTCGAAACATTTAAATGCTGTCGTTGTGGCAGCGTTTTGGTGCGTGAGAAACAAAATGCAACCCTGTCTTTAGACAATCGGGGTATCTTATAAATCACTATAACAATTATGCTGCAATTTAATATTTACAGCTATCTTAAATTTTTTTATACATTTATATCGGCAAATATTGTTAAAAAATTTTAAGCAAAGAAAATCCATAAAAATAGCTGATAACTATATAACTATATTCATATGATATAATTAATAAATGGATAATCTTTAATTTTCTCATAAACATAGTTTTTAGCATAGAAACTATTTATGAAGAAGTATGTTGTAGATGATTTTTAAACCGAACACCATAATTTTTGCAATTCCCGCAAATGTTGTTTACTCATCAACTTTCTTTAAGTCCTGCTTATTTTACTATATATATATTTATATAAAGTACATATATACGTTAAATGGAGTATTGTTATAATAAATGGACTCTTCACATCAATATTGTGGTATAAGTTTAATTTATTTTAGTAAAGAACTATTATTTCCAGAGAGACATACGACAAGCATTTGACTTGATAAATGCCTACAGTATCTCCTCAGTTCAAGTTGCTATGTGGCACCACTGGATAATTATTGGACAACTGCTGGGTAATAAACTAAAAGTACATACAGCTAGTCTTTTCCCCAATTTGAGAAACGTAACTATTCAGGAAGTAAAGATGACTTTGAAGTGGTTGTCAGGTCAAGATACGATAATGAGTTCGTATGGCCATTAAGTATGGCCATAAGCTATGACCATAGCTCCAACGTACAACTTTCTAACGTTATTCAATAATAATTAAGATATTTTATATGTAAACTGTTGAATTATATATATATAGTAAATATATATATAGTATATACATAGTAAATATAGTAAATAGTATATACAATGAAAGATATGCTGCGTCAGGCCAAAACCCGCTAAAGGATTGTTATGGTCAAAAAAGTAATTAAGTTGTATCATAAATTCTACTATTTTAATTTAATTTATTATTTAAATACTTGCTATTTAATTATTTTATTTAAACAACACAAAGCACTTACATATAGTCAAATATTTTTGTATACATTACAATTCCTTTGTATATAAACGTAAACTTACCTGAAATAAAAACAAAAAATATTATTTAGTACAATTTCAGTTATAATATTGTAAAGTTACTTTAATATTACTTATATCTAAGTTTTATAAATTAAATTAAAGCATTTTGTTCACGTAGAAGCCAATTAGCCTATTTAAAAGAAATCCCGATAGACTATATAAAACAGTCAGATAGAGACTATTTCAAATATAAATAACCGGTTCTTACAAAAATATTTTATTAGTGTTATTTACAAAAAGTCCTGCTCAATTTAGAACGAGATTAGTATAACTGCATACATATATACGTATATATATATATATTTTATTCTATACATTTTTAATAGGTGTAAAATTTCAATTTAGAGAAAAAGTCAATTTAAACGAAGTAGTCGTATATACATATATATATATATATACATATATATATATATATATATATCTATACAACATTATTAGATGTAGTAAGCAGAAGTAATCCTCTTTGTTAGTAAAATGAAAAAATGCGATCAAGAAGTTTCATATCTAGAGGTCTAGTTATACCTATCTAAGAAAGCAAGAGCGTGGCATAGGTGAGTAAAATTGTTCTCATAATGTTAAATTCAACAATTTTTATCGTTACGGAGAGTTAAAGATTGGTCATTTGATCAGTAAGAAACGAGTCTTTTTTTATAACCAATTTATTAAGATATTGACGCTTTCAATTGTCTCAGAATGAGATATGTACATTTGGTGTGGAATTGAGATGTTATTTGACGTATCATTATAAGTATTGTAGGTTCTATACTACTTTTTATTGACGCAACAGAGACCTACTCTAAAACCAAAACGGGAAACAATAAACCTGACGGTCGCAGCGCCACATCCCCCTAACAATAATAATCAGTATTGACCTCATATACCGATCCGTCTTGAACGTGCATTTCTAAATGCATTTCATTAAAGTGCGAATTATGGGAATTTCGGTCTTTACAATATTTTAAACAAGGTACGAATAAATTTATCAACTTACTAATTTATACAAAACTTAAAAAAAAAAACAGAAAGGAGAATTCCTTCAAAAATTAGAACCCAAAATTCTAATTGACGTCAGATCTGCATACCTCCCTGTAACTGCATAACTGAGCCTGTAACCATTCTGGTTCTACTTTTCTGAACAATTCGAATTTATGAGAGTTCTAATTTGTGAGTCTCTACTGTATTAAAAACTATCACCCCTTTTTTTAGTTAGGAAACCTTTGTATATTGTTAATGATATATCTATTGATTTCAACATAATCCAAATCACTTAGTGGTACTTATAACAATAAGAGATACCAGAATTGTATAAATCTATCAGAAGATATATTTAAAATCATCACAGGAATCCTAACAGGGCAATGTAAAGTAAAATACCATCTTACAAGACTGGGTATACTTACGGATGCAAACTGTATATTCTGTTGAGAGAATGAGGACTTGGCCACACATGTACTGTTAGAATGCCCCGCGTTAATGCACAAACGAAATATTCTTACGAAAGAGACAATAAAACTTTGGGTTCTATACTACTTCTTATTGACGCAACAGCGCTTCGAGACCTACTCTAAATTTAGAAGGGGGCACAATAGACCCGACGGTCGTAGTACTAACAATAATAATTCTATCGATTTGTGTTAATTTGAGTAAAGGAATATTTTTTTGTTTATAATTTTGCAACACGCAGTTCACATTCAATCCTAGCTATGTGGACAAAAAAAAAAAAAAAAAAAAAAAAAAAAAAAAATGTAATTGAGGCAGCTTACTGCAACGTAATTAATTATCAGAATTATTTCCGAAAAATAATATTTGCAAATGGATTTTCTGTTGCAACACGAACTTATGTTACCAATTAGAAAAGGTGTTGCAATGCTTGCACACAATTAAAAACACAAAATAATCCTTGCAGCACTGGCTGCGATGGCTGCGATGGCTGCATCCTTTTGCGGCGCTTCACAACGTGCAAATTGGAATTAAGTTGAAATTAAATTTTCTATTTCATTAATTAACGGAAGAGGGGAAAAGTTTATGTTTGCACTTTGGCTCGAAAGTATTTCATCGAAACAATGTAAAACAAAGCAGCGAAAATTACATTTCGAACAGCACTTGACCTGCTTTATTTGCAAAATACGTGCACAGAACGAACAATAATTGCAAAGATAATTACTATTATGTTTATGATTATGCTGGTAATGATGTTAATGATGTTAATGATGTTGATGATGTTGATGATGTTGATGATGATGATGGTAAGCGTAAGCTATCCGCATTTGCTACGCGAATCAGACGCACTTAATTGAAAATTTGAAACTTGCTAAATTCAATTATTGAAATGTAATCGTAAAATTGTGAGCACCCAACAACGCATCCAACGCACGCAGCAGTTGCATAGGCTGTATGCGCGTGTCACACACTGAGATATGTGTGTGTGTGTGGGTGGCGTGTTGATGTGTGGGCTGAGATCCAATGCAATTTCGAGCAGCCGTTGTAATGCAGTTAAGTGCAGTGTTGTTCAGCACAATAAGTGACAGCAACGTTTCGTAGCGCAGGATTTAATGTGCAACAAGGGATGCAGCATGCACCTTGTAAATTTCACTACAAAGCAGCAGTAATAATCACAACAGTACAGTAAAACACGTATAATAATGCGCATAAAATTGAATATGCAACAGCGTCGAACATATAAATACGCATAAGCGGTCAGTGACAACTCAAAGCACTCGACACACATATGAGCGAGCAAAAGATAGCTGGCAATACCGGCAATACTGGCAATTCTAAATTAAACGAATGCATAAAACGTAAAAACGCAAAAACGCAAAAACGCAAACACGCAACAAAGCAAATTAAAATCGTCCAACGAAGACGATGCAGTAAGCAAGTTAATTACAGTCATTAAACCCACACACTGGCGACCGCAAACATAAGTGCATGTCATCATCGTCGTTGTCATCATCGCCAACATCGTCATCCCCATCGTCGAATGCCGAACACACCGATTAACGAGCAGTGAACGACGGACGACGGACGACAGAAAACATACGAGATGCATAACGCATAACACTTACGATTTAAGTGCAATGGGATAAGAGCTAACGCGTGTATATTCAAATGATCGGTAAACGGAGAAGGCTCATTGGTTCTACTGCTATCTAAATTTCTTGTATGGCTCCAGTGTTTATGGGTTGCACTCACTACGTGTATTAGTAGCAGAGTTTTGATTAAGTCGGATATGTAGTTTGAGGGAGAAAAACGGGAAATGTAAACAACTTAACGGATTTCCCATGACTTAATGCTAAAGCAAAATAAACAAGCAACTTGCCGTGTGTGTGTGTGTGTGTGTGTATGTGTGTGTGCTGCAGCTATACACTCGAGCGCATTAGTTGTCGTACTTGCAACTTTAGAATGCGCACAGTTAACAGCAGTGGCAGTGAGAAGAAAAATAAGCGGCGTGCGAATTTTGAACACATACAACACATACAACCCATACAACACATACAACACATACAACACGTACAAAGCAAACAGAACACGGCCAGAGTGACAATCCGACCGTACGTACGGCAGGCAATCCAACAAACTTTATGGATATGCACTTAAACATGTACGCACTAACACCCTGCAGCAGTAGCAACAGCGGTGCGCGCGTGTTAATGTTGACGATGCGTTTCAAAGATTAATTAAAAGGGCGGGTTTTGGGTGTAACCAAATCTGCAATATATCTTTATCCCCGACCACAATTGGTACTTGGTACTAACTACCAACCACACACACACACATATATATATACGTATGCATTACTAATACTAATACTTACAAGTGAGTTCTGTTATATGCGTTACACACTATTCAATATGGAGTTAATAATGAAGATAAAGTTTTAATATCACAACAACAACAACAACAACAACAACAATTGCAACAACAACAAATATAAAAATAAAATGAACATTATTTGAACGTTCCTATCGTTGCAAATTACGTACACCACACAACTTTCGTAATCCCGCAAAAACTTGCTTGATAGCTTTTTAAGCGCTTTTCACACCTTCACTCTTTGGGTGTATGAGGTGTATGGAGTGCAGGTATGGTATATTAAATTTTAGTGCATTAATTTCTCTAACTAATTTTCACTAAATGATATATCGATGAACTAATGAAAGGTGGTTTTAATGCAAATTACTGAACTGCATAATTATGTGAAGTGCAAATTTGTTGTTTCTGCCAGCTTACAAGGATTTTAATTAGGATTTATTTTGTAATGCATATATTAGTTATCCTTCATTGCATAATAGTGCTTCTAAACAGGATTAAGCATAATGACACTCTGTGCGATGTGTTGCATTGTAATATTATAGTACTTAGGCTCTGTTTTGGACTTTTATGTTTAGTGCATCACTCTATTTTCTCTCCCTACATCGGCAAACATTATACCCAATTAAATCCAAGTAACCCAATAAAGCTGTAATTTATATTTATATATTCATATATTCCTAATTTATATGTATATATAACTCGAGTTTTCTGTAACTCGAACTAAATAGAGTGCAAACAGGGTTTAGAGAGCAAATTATATAGAATTACAAAAAAAAATTCTTTAACTCGAAGTTTCCATAAGTCGAACCTCTTCTTTGCAACATGGTACTTCGAATTATGGAAGTTTGTATTTTAATAAATTATAATTCGAATTTTCTGTAACTCGAACTAAATAGAGTGCAACAGGGTTTAGAGAGCAAATTAAATAGAATTACAAAAAAAATTCTTTAACTCGAAGTTTCCATAAGTCGAACCTCTTCATTGCAAAATGGTACTTCAAATTATGGAAGTTTGTATTTCAATAAATTATAATTCGAATTTTCTGTAACTCGAACTAAATAGAGTGCAACAGGGTTTAGAGAGCAAATTATATAGAATTACAAAAAATATCTTTAACTCGAAGTTTCCATAAGTCGAACCTCTTCTTTGCAAAATGGTACTTCAAATTATGGAAGTTTGACTGCATTTTAATAAATTAGAGGAAAGAAAGTAGGATATGTTAAGAAATATTTGATTTGTCGTATTAATTTCAATGTTGTCAAAGCTCTTTTTTTAATAGTTCTCAAAAAAATATAGTTTTATCGGAAACATCTCTCCTTCCTCAATTTTTTTTTTTTGTTTACTTCCCATATATCGACGTTTTATTGTTTTGTGAGTTTTTTAAATTTGATTTCAACGTCGTCAATGTGACGATAGTGACCATTTTACTTAAAAGAAACTACATATTCTCTACTTTTCGAAACCTTTCTATTAAGTAACAAAATTTTTTCTGAACACGCACCGATTTTCTTTTTATTGCTTTCAAAATACGCCACTATTTTCAGCGCCTAACCATTCCTATACATATAGGTTAGGATTATTGTGCAGCAAACCCCGTACTAATAAAAAAAATGATGGTATTTGTGATGACACAAACAATGAGTTGCTTGCTGCAAAAAATGATTATAAAAAAAAACAATACATAATAAAAGAAATATATAGAAAAACCACAAATGATTATATTGCTTTCTTTCTGTATTTAAAACAATACCTACAGAAAGACTACACATGTTTCAATAAATACATTATTAGTTTTGAAAATTTAAAGTCAAGTCTTTCGAGTGTTCTGTTAACTGCGCAATTAAGTTCAAGTGTTTAGACTACGATGATACAGTTAGAGAGGTCATTGAAGAAAATTATATATTCTACTATACTCACACATGCTTCAGAAGAAACTTTTAGATAATATTTCCATCAAGAAACAAATGGGATAGCAAGAACTTTCAAGCAATCTACGATGTGGGATAGGTGCACGATTTTTCATGCCATTCACAACCATAACCACTTCATTAGACGGTAGTTTAAGTTTTCGCGATTAGGAAGACATGTCAACTAATTGCAAGTGCCATTAAGACTAGATGTAATGATATCATTTTATGTGATAGCTAAGCGACAATTAAAACCTATTAATTTTTTAACATAATATAAAATCAAAACAAGTTATGGATTACAGAGTGGAAATTTGATGAGCCTAACTAGCAGCTAACTCATATCACTCTCATTTGCTATTTCGAATGTAGCAACATTTAAGGGAATAAAAAGTAGAAAATTTGGTTGCCGTGGTGTTCTGAATGTGTTTCCATGGATGCCGGCAATTATTCTCTTAGAAATTGTACAGGCAAATACTAAACTCTAGTTTGCCAATTATTAACGAAAGACACTTAAGTCATATGTAAATTTTCTGTTAACATACCTGTCTTATAACAAGACCGCATCTTGGAGATTTATTTAAAGAGACCACTTGAATACTACAAGATCACTTTGATTATTGTTGTATAAAAAACTACGGAAAACATTCCTTTCCTTCTGTGCATTCTTTACAATACTTACCGTAAAAATTTTGGAAACTTGTATTTTCAAGCAATTAATTATTTGGTTTGTGCATATTCAGCTTTGACTTATAGAATTAACAGGTTTTTAGGGATCGAACAGGTTAGTTAGAACGAATGATCAGTTAAATTACCTGAACTCAACTGGAAGGATTAGGTTTTCATCTCGATTATATTTTATATCTTTATATTTAATAAATCTTATATCCTAAGTTTCTTCTAAAGAATATAATGGTAAAACTGCGAAAAATCGCAAATTGTAGACTAACCGTGTAATCGTACATACAATCATAATAAGCAGATAATAATTAATACTAATAACACAATTAATATTAAATGTTTACACTACGAGAAAACAATTAACGAAAACTGAATCAACATAAGAAGAAAAATATTTGTAAAGAATCAAATTTAATAACCTTAAGTTATTATAATACTTTTTATTTTTATTTTTAATTTTTAAAAATATTTTTGTAAGGAAAATTGCTTTTCAATGTAAATTGCCACAATTTTTACTATTTGACTTTTGTCAACATTTGTAGTGTTTAGCGGCAGTATTTGTCTAATTGCAATCAATTAGTAGATAATTATGTTGCATAATTAAAAGTATCTTTTATTTTTTCTTCATAAGCGTACAAATATCTTATCTTAATATCTTAAAGACCAAAACAATTCACTCTATGATATGAAGAGGTGGAGCGAAATAAATCTGATTGGTTTTTTAGTCTAAATCTATTCAAAACTGAACCTATTGCGGTTCAGTTGTGAAAAAAATGTTACCTCTGGTTCTTAATTTATATGTTAGTTGTATACATTATCTATATTTGAAAAAATGAAAAAAAGTCATATATCATATATTAGATTTGCTGAAAAAAAAATATTTAAAATTATTATCAATTTCACCATTATTAATGTTATTATATATAATTTCCAATTTATCCTAACTTCGGTAATGCTTATAGCGAAGTGAAAAAAATGTTGAAGTCATCCATATATCAAATGTGTGTGCAATACTTTTATTGTTTTGACGAAAACATAATTCTTATTCACTATAATAAAAACTTCTATATAAACTCTCGGAATAAGTTTCAATAGTTTGAAATTAATTTAATAAAATATTTGAGCATATGTAATTTACATCATCATCATTATCCCCATCTTCACATCCCTATTGTTTTCTTGCTCTAACTATATAGTATCAAATTTTTTCCTGACTTCGGTGATGCTTATAGGGAGTTGAAAGTATTTTTGAATTTATACGTATAGTTGTGTCTGCCTGTTGATAGTGTTAACGCTCCCAGAAACCTATTCATGGCACGGTGACTAACCGGGTATGCTCGCCGGTTTTGGAGAGGTTCTTTGTAACTGAGAAATCGCTACAGACCTTAATAAAAAAAAAAAAGAAAAATTCCACGTGCCATGTTTTCACAAAAAAAAAAACTACCGTACCTATCTACACGGTTGCCACTTGAAAATTTTTTTCTGTACCAAAATTGGTTTAAAAAGGTACCATTTCTGTAAAAAAAAGTCCAAAATTTTTTTGGACCTTTTTATTTTTTCGTTCTGTGTTTTTCATAGTGTTATAAATGAACAAAATATAAAATAGTGCAAAGTTGCATTTATAAAAAAAATTAATTGAAAGTATCCACAATAAAGTTGGGTCGTCAAAAATGTACCATTTTTTGAACATGAGTACCAAACGAAAAAAAAAGTACCATAAGTGGCAACCATGCCTATCCATCACCCTATTAGTAAAATATCTATCAACATTATCCCGTAATCTTCATTTTTTTCTTTGTTTTTCCACATAAATTAAAAAAAAAATCATAATATAAATTAACTACAATTTGTTAATATCCATTTATTTAATTACACAGAATTTCTATATTTATACTTCTATCTTCCTAATAAATACTTAGCGATAATTTTATGACTTATACTTCATTAATATTTCCATCCATATTTCAATAAAAAAAAAAAAACAAAACATCAAAAAAAACTTCACGACGGCATCTACAATTACTTCATGTCCCTTTTGAATTTAAAAAAAACATTCATCGTAGAGAATTGGGAGACATCGATTTCCCTTAATAATGATTACGACAGCAACCGTTAAATGCCCTGTTATACTTTGTGTGGAATCTAACCTACACGTCTTTCCCATGTGCAAACTTGGATTTCGCATCTCTCATCCTGATGATTTCTTCCTCTACCTCCCACTCTACACTGGGAAATGCAATATGGAGTACCATCGTAAAAAAATTCTTAAAATGTAGGCTGTCCTGTTTTATTGATTTATCCTATCTGTATCTCTATACCTAACTGGTGGCCCTATATTTGAGTCTCATGCTCTATTCTCGGTGCTACTAAACACTATCCATTTCTTGACTATATATTTTTTTTTTCTCAGTACCCAACTTAACCGAGTAAAAACGATACTAGTGCAATTAACATAAAATGGGAAGGTTGTGACATTGTATAAAAAAAGTTGTGAGAGTATTTCTGACAAACCAAAAAAAAAAAATAAAAAATGCTCGTATATATAGACGCAGAATATGTTTTTCGCGTGAAAGACTCCAATTTTTTTTCCGTTCATATTGTCTAATTCATAAAATGCATTGACTTCATGTTCATACATTTCACGTTCTTCTTTCTAAGCTTAGCATGGTAACCTTTGTTTTGATTGCTTTGCTTGAAATTTCGCCAATACACCAACTTGTCCTTCATTAAATCCTTCCAATTTCTTGAACGTTCTATTATTGTATATTTTTTCTATTCTTTCTTGAGCAAGTTTCAATTGGGCCGTTAGCTGATCCCTATAGCATAGCAGATTCCCCGATTTGAAGCGTTGCTAGCTTCCAATCATATATTTATATGTATCCCCATGCTGCACCATGTGTGGCCCAAACAATGCTAATAAAGTGAAACTTCAATAGAACTATGGGTAACACTTCTTATTGCATACGCTGCATCACTCACACATTGGTTCCAATTTTTCTGATTATCATTTATATAAGCTCGGGTGATTTTTAATATAGGTCGATTTACTCTCTCTCTCTCTCTCTGCCGCAAATATAATTCTTATTTAGTACAAAATTCTCTTAAGAAAATATAATTCTTATTCACTATAATAAAAAGGTTCTAAATAAGCTTTAAGAATAAGTCTTAAGAGTTTGAGATTAATTTAATATTATTTAAACATTTATAGTTCATATTACCCTCATCATGCTCACTATGTTCAGTTTTCTTAGTGTAACAATATGATTTCAAATTTGTCCTAACATCAGTGAAAAACAATGTAATTGTTGTGCATAATAATGACGAACTTGATGATTCAATAGTGATGATTCCGATAGTGAAAAGGTCTGACTTTCCATAAGAGATCTGATGCGATGCTATTTCTTTCAAAACTTAAGAAAATTAAATTAAAAGATTCGCACAAAGTTCAAAAATTTCTTGAGCTCAAATAAATATTCCACCTATAAAGAATTCATTTTTAAATAAGCAACAACAACAGCTGAAACAAAAATCAAATTAAATGCACACTTAATTCAATATTGTTAACACTGCCACTGCCACTGCCACTGCCAGTGTCATTTGCAACGTTGCCATTTATTGCGAATTTTTACTTGAATTTGACTTTTCTGTTATTTTTTCTTACTGATTGGTAACGCTGCCGCTTTCTCAGTAAGCCTGACGAACAATTATGTGCGGATGAAACTGTGAGCGCATAAACAAACCTACAAACGAAAAATATATTGAATGGAGTACGTGTTGCTGCTACTGTTACTGTGACTGTTGCTAATGCTGTTGTTGTTATTTCTGTTTCTGTTGTTTTTGTTTTTGTTGCTGCCGCGTTTACTGTCCTTTACAATTTAATTAAGCGACAAAAAAGTAGTGGGCGGTGCTGACGTTGGCTATGATAGCAAAAACAGTAGTAAATATATTGCTGTAATCATAGTAATGGCAAACGGCATCATCAGTGGCAGCAGCAGCAGCAGCAACAACAACATTAAGTGAAAAAATACCGTGTCCGAATAGAGGTTGTGTTGTTGTTGTAACAATATGTTTAATTCGCCACTTGTGCGTTGCAACTTTATGACTTTGCAACATTTGCCGACACGTGCGCCTCGTTTGATATATTGAAATGTAGTGCAGCTTCAGAGGCGGTGCGGCAATTGTAATAATGATTTTTATACATGCTCGTGTATATATGTACATATTTGGTTGTTATTGTTGTTGCTACGAGTATGATATGCCTTTGTTCCTGATACTACAATTATAGTTTCCTTTTTGCTGTCTCATTATTATCACTGGAGCAACAACACCAGTTCAAATTACAAAGGGTGACGTTAAGTGCTGTGGTCTGTTCCGCTATGGAAGGCTATAGGCAAGCAATTTTCATGTACCATTCAGTCCATTAATATTTAATAGAATCACGAAATCTCTTACAAGGTGTTAAAGACGGTAGATTACATAGTAGCTGTTGAATGGTGATTCCCAAAAACGACTTAAGTAAAAATCATAATTTATTTAGTGTTTTGTTTTTAAGTGTAACAAACCATTTTCTCCAACGTGGGGTTGTTTTAGTACCATTTGGTTTAAGCACTAAACTAGATGATAGCGTCATACATACGTACAGTAATTGTTATCCTCTTATGACTGACTAGTAAGCAAGTCATAACATAAACACATTAAGGATATATAATATGAAACCACAGGTGTGAGCATAATATGATGAAGTTCAAAAATTGAGAAGAACATTTATATAGTATATGTCTATTAAGATTTCTTATATCGGCACGATTCAAAAATCTAGCAACAACAACTACAAAAACATATCATTCAACAACTACTTACAAACAACAATCCTAGAAGAAAAATTTTGCAAAACCCTTAACATCATTTGCTTAAGTAATTAAGACATATATTAAAAATAATACACTGCTATTTCACAAAATAATTAGTTCATTCTCACATTCTCACAGCTACAAAGTTAAGTTCTTAGTCTATAAATCAAAACAGAGTTTAGCGATAAAACACCTTAACCCTTATCCGCTCAAGGATTTTTTTTGGAATTTTTGGTCAAATTGTTTTTTTTAAAGCTTAATTTGTAAGGGGATGGGAGGCGTGGAGTGAAGTCACAAATATTTTTGTAAAGCTAAAGCTTTATATATTCAAACTAATGACATATATAAACTCTAAAATTTTTCTAATATAAACAAAAAATCCATGAAAAGTGGTGAAATTTACTCTTCGATTAATCGAACGTTGGATATGGGTTAATCAGCGTTATCATCTCAACGTTTACCGAAATTGACATAAAGTTAAGCTTTTTTCTGATTTAACTCTCGATCAGGAAAAAGACTTTTAAAGTCTGACTCAAATTATTTCGACATTCATTTGAAAAACTAAAGGCTAAGTTAGTCGGTACGTATAGTACGAACTTAAGTCAAAGTGAAATGCACACCCAACCACACCTGTTTATTTGATATGAACGATATAAACAAAAGTGGCGAACTTTATCTACTCTCTTTTCTTTTTTTTCCCTTCTCTTCCCTTCCCTTACCTTCTTTTCTTTTATTTTCTTTTCTTCCTTTTTCTTTGTGGTTTCCTTTTTTTTCTTTTTTATTTTATTCTATTTTTCTTATCTTTTCTTTTTTTCCACTTTCTTTTTTTCCACTTTCTTTTTTCTCATTTCTTTTATTTTCTTTTCTCTTCTTTTCTCTTCTTTTCTCTTCTTTTCTCTTCTTTTCTCTTCTTTTCTCTTCTCTTCTCTTCTCTTCTCTTCTCTTCTCTTCTCTTCTCTTCTCTTCTCTTCTCTTCTCTTCTCTTCTCTTCTCTTCTCTTCTCTTCTCTTCTCTTCCCTTCTCTTCTCTTCTCTTCTCTTCTCTTCTTCTTCTCTTCTCTTTCTCTTCTCTTCTCTTCTCTTCTCTTCTCTTCTCTTCTCTTCTCTTCTCTTCTCTTCTCTTCTTTTCTTTTTTTTTCTTTTCTTTTCTTTTCTTTTCTTTTATTTTCTTTTCTTTTCTTTTCTTTTCTTTTCTCTTCTTTTCTTTTATTTTCTTTTCTTTTCTATTCTCTTCTCTTCGATTCTATTCTATTCTATTTTAAAGTATAATAATTTTAAAGAATCATAATAACTCTCAGTATCTTCTATCAGTGTTTTTTCGCATTATTATTACTATTCCATTGGCTCCCACTTTACCTATTTACAACAATTTACGCATCAGCTTTTCCGCAACTTACTTTTCTGTTTAATCGGAGAAGAAATTAATTTATTTGGAAACTGCGTTTGCAACCCAATTTCCGATTGTTTTCGTCCCAGAAAGAACAAAACAAAATAATTGTTTAAATATACGTTTACACTAGTATATATTGAATGTAAAATTCGTTTCCTAATATAAACGAAAACAAGCATTTAATTTTCTTAATGGCCGAAGACAGTACTACAGCACACCAATTTTCGTATGTGAACGCTTCGCTCCGCTCCTAATTGATGATAAGAAGGTTTTTATTCAATTATGACTCGGCCGGCCACTGCTGCGGCAGGCAGTGAGCAGCAATTCTGCCTTGAATTAAATTATGCCCTCGCAAGCGGAAAAAAAAATAAGTATAAAGTAACTACAAATTAATCCATATACAGCGAACAGAAGCGCAAGAGTGAAATAAATGAAATTAAATTAAAAAACGAAAAAGACAACGAAAAACAAATATAAAAAGTAAAAATAATCAAATAATATGAAAATTCAGAAATGAAATAGTACACAACTACAGTTGAGTAGGATGATTTATCCGTGGGAGATAACTGGTCGCATGCGGCTTTCATGTGAAGACGCTACAAATCACAAGGCATGAGCATAAACAATTGAATCTGATTAAATTTAATTAATTTAACAAAGAGCGCCAATGGCAGTGCATACGCGGTTTAAGCAAATTATCATATAAAGGAGCTATGATATATTGTCTAACAACATATAATTACACATGCACATGCCTGTCCTCTTAAGTGAAACAAATTAATATTGCATTTACATGTGAATTATAATCAAAAGATTATAGTAAGTACAACAACAAAAAATATATTTTAACGAAAGCTTAAATAAACGAAGTTTAAAATGAACGGAAAACTATAACTTACAATATCAGAAACGCACGAAAATTGAAGTTTTTGAAATATTTAATTATTCACACGGTAAAAATTTAATCCAGATTAAATCAGTATTCTCTCTACATTCTTACTGATTGTAAACGACAATTCGCTTTGCAAGGGAAATATCTGATATAAAAAACATATAATTTCATAAGCACACAGCAGTATGTGCTTATCTGATGGGTAAAAGACCCATCATATCAACTGGCCTAAGTGGATACCCTAGGAATCGCTGGTATAACCTAACTTAACCTAAGTCATCAATGAAGATCATCAGGTTATGAAGATTAATGCGTGCCATGTGAACGCACTTTTACATATATTTTACGCTTTACAAGTAGCAAATCCTATTTATTGGTTTATTAGCATGCACTTTATACTTGTAACAAATTCCATTTCCTATATTTTACACATTCACCAACACAATTTAATCAGTTCAGTATGAAATAACTCCCTAATTCAGACGCATTATCCGAATAGTTCATATATTTCAAACTATGAGTTATAAGAATTTTATCACGACATTGACATCATCCGGACGATACTTTAACAAAAAGGTGTTTGAAGTAGTGCTTGAAAATAGTGAAGACGTGATCAAGTTGAAGGAGTAATAACTGCGATTAATGTAAGAAACTTGTGTGAGGCACTCAGCTGAGGTGACGGGAGGGGAGTGTAATGTCAGACTGAAATTCGATACCGATTTGTTATGTCTAAATTAGTAAGTAAGAGAGTACGACTTGAGACAAAATATCAAAAATTGAAGTTAAAGTAATACCACTTTAAGATAATTGTTTATATAACATTTCATTAATTTTTATGTTACATTTGTTGGTTTCATTATAAACTAGTTTAGATCTCACAGAAGTGTTCAACGTAAAGATTAGAATATTCCTGCATTTTTTAAAAAGTTTCCGAATAATAAATAAACAGTTATGGTAATAAACAGTTAGGATTCCATGTTAAAAAATAGTTTTACAACAGACCCCAGGGCCGTAGCAAGTTAGTCAATTAGACTGACTGCCACAGTAATTAAATCTAATGAGCTAGGGTAGTATAAACGCTTAATTTTAGTTAAATTAATTTAAATGTGTTAATTTGTGATAGTGTAAATAGTATTAAAATTCTTTTGGTTATTTTAAGAGAAAGTACTTAAATTAGTAAAATAATTTTTAAGATCTGGAAAGAAATAAGTGCGATACATAAATTACTTGAAAAACCGACACTATATATATATAGCGATACTAACATTTTAAATATTGTTTAGCTTCTAAAGAAAATAACTGAAAATAATGACATTAAGTTAATATTTTTTATATATATCAAAATTTACTAAAAAGAAGTTAAAAAAAAATGTTTGTTACAAAAAAAACCATACCGACATGATAATATCAGATAACTCAATTAAATGTTCAATGAAAAACGTTTATTCAACGGATGCCACATTGCTTGATAATTTAATTAGAGTAGCAAAAAGCAAATATTTTTTGTCGGTACGAATGCCATTAGTTTGAAAACTCTATAATCGAATTATTTCTGTTTAATGCAAACATTTTATTTTTTCAATAATGTGAACCAATGTGGTTTCATACATTATCATTACATTAACTATTTATATTGAAAGTATTTTTCTTCATACTCGTATAAAAGCCAAATCGTTAAGTTGGTTAGAAAATAAGTTATTGAAATTATTAGTGATTTCATAAAGCACAAAAAATAAATAAATGTCTAATAGTATAGATAAATAAGATATGTCTAGAAGATAGATACATAAACTCTGTGACAAAAGGCTCGAGTACAAAAGAGCCAGTTCTAAATTTATGAATAGTGAAAGCATATTTTTAAAAAAGAGTAATACTTATTACTCACAATGCTACTGAAATGCTTTTTTTTATATAGAATACGTTTTTAAAACAAATTATTCTTATAAACGGGCAGAAATATTGGCCCGTTCGGTGTCCGATTCAGAGAGCTTCCACTGTATTCGACTGACAATACTGTGCACCAAAACTAAAATATTCTTTTATGCTCAGTGTAGTTCTCTGAATCATTATTTTGCATATTATGAAGATGAGCCCTTTGAGCGCTAGTATTTTGCTTAATAGACAAAGAGTCTATCTCTAAGATGGATGAGGTTGTTAGAACATAATTCTGTGCATTCACAAAAATGGGTACAGACGTTTTTATATCTATTGCATAGATTTACGGACCTATTCTGTGCACTTTATAAACTTGTCAAACATTGACACTTGTCAAAATTGACTGCTATATACTCTTTTCCTTGTTAGTTGTCAATACTACAAATGCTGTTGACAACTATAAAAATATGCTTTTTTTAAGCATTTTTTATGTTTTGCATGCATGACAAATATTCTTAACTAAAATATACGCTCTTTACAAGCATATTTTTTATTGTTATTTGAATGCATGAAAAATGCTTTTGGCAACTTAAAATATGTGCTCTTTACAAGCATTTTTTACGAACAGTTACGAACAATTACGATCAGTTTTCTATACAAAACACTTTACACCATAGTGTGGTGAGAAGACTAGGTACTTGAGCTTTGAAATTTGTCAAGATGTGTCCAGAATACCAAAAAGCTTTCTGCTTTATAGAAATCAAAAATTTTATTAAAGAATTTGACAAATCTGTGAAGTGCACAGAATAGGTCCGTTAATATATATTGAATAATTATAGAAATATATGACACTAAATAGAAAGGTGTAAAACTAATAGGTATACTTATAGTATATTATATCTACTAACAACAAACGGAGCAATTATAAACATATATGTACAAATATATATAATCTATTGCATAGATTTAATATATATTAAATAATTATCGAAATATATGAAATTAAATAGAACCCATAAGGTGTGAAGCTTATAGGTATACATATAGTGTATTATATCTACTAACAACAAACGCAACAATTATATACATATATGTAGCAATGTATATAAGTTTAATAAAAAAAAAAAAAAAATTGTAAAAATAGAAAGAATGATTATTTACAATAAGAAGTGACTTGGAACCTTTAAGATACATAATAATATTCTTAGATCTTAACCTTACCATAATGTCTTTTCCAACAGATATTTTTAAGACTTTATAAATTTTCCCCATCATTCTAAAATTTTATTTAATCCAACTTAATATTAAGGTTCAAAAATACATACTTTTATAAACTTTATCTGTCTCATTGTAACACGATTCACCATCCTCCTGAAAATGTCAATTTTCTTTACAAATTGTAGTAGGATATTGTAGAGTTTAAGCTTTTATGTAGATAGAATAAGCTTTGTATAAGAGTAAGCTTGTAAGTTAAAATAAAATAAATAAAAATCAGTCTTGATCGAAACCTAATCGTAAACATTACATTGGCGACGAGGAAAATATTGTTAAAAAAATTATTCAAAAAAAAAATTAATTTATCGTTAAAAATTATTTAAATTAAAATTAAATTTTAATTAAATTTTTTAAAAAAAAAAAGAAAAAAAATTTTTAAATCATCATATAAAATTATATGAAAAGCAGTTTGACTCGTGCAAAATAAATTATACAAAAAAATTATTTAAAAAAGAAAATTTTTGTTTTTGAAAAAAATGACACAAAATGAAAGTGTATGCTTCACAAGTACGACCATGTCAGGTGTGCGGGAGTTCAGACCGCAAGTGGACAGTTGGTGCGACTGGGTGGAGATCCTAGACTCCCATTTTGTTGAAATGGCTTGTCAGGACGACAAGATCAAGCGGTCGATCCTGTTAAAAAACATTGGAATGGAGGCTTATGGACTGCTGCGGGACATCTGTGATCCGGATCTGCCTGCAACCCAAACGTATGATAAATTGTGTACGCTTTTGGGAAGTCACTTTTCAAAGCCGATTATTATTTTTCGCGAGCGAAAAATATTTTTTGATGCTGTTCGTGAAAAAGGGCAAACAATTATGGAGTGGTTTGCACTTTTAAAAAAATTAGCAAGAAATTGTAAATTTGGGGCACAATTAAATTCGTTTGTTCTAAATAAATTCGTTACTGCTTTAGACGGTAGAACATTCGAAAGATTGTGTGAAGAAGATGAGACCTTGACAATTGAACGGGCATTAAAAATTGCAATAATTACGGAAGCAAAAAATGAAGCTTTCAAACAGCAACAAACCCATGATGTAGAGGTTAATGCCCTTTTTAAAAGAAATTTGCATTTCAAAGGCGCAAACAGTGCGAGTACGAATAAAGCTTGCATGCATAACAAAAATGCAAACAGCGGCAGCAGCAGCGGCAGCGGCAGTAAAAAGCAACGGCAGAGCTGTAAACACTGTGGTTGGAGAAACCATGAAAGTAGTAGCTGCAAATTTAAAAATTGCAAATGCAATAATTGTGGACGTGTGGGCCATTTGGCCAATATTTGTTTAAAAAAGAAAACAATAAGTATTGTAAATAATAATGAATGCAAAAATTTTTCTAATTTAGTAAATAATTCTGATACTAATAATTTTTCAATTTTTAGTGTAGATGATAAGTGTCATCCCAAGTCACCACCTCCTTTCGTCATTGATGTAGAAGTGAACGGTGTTAAGCTCGCATTTGTGCTAGATTCTGGAGCAGCTTGTTCATTACTTTCGAAAGGCGATTTCCATAAACATTTTGGGAGAATCAAGCTAAAGAAATGCAACGATCAGTTTGTCACATACAGTGGTGATATTGTGGGGATTTTGGGTGAGTTTAGTGCTTCAATTAAGTGTCGTGGACAGTCGCACAAGTTGCGAATTGTGGTTAGTGATACGCTTAGCCGCCCTGTTTTTGGTAGGGATTTTATGTCACTTTTTGGGATGGAAATAAGCACACTGAGTCAGTTAGATGATAGAGTAGCGTTTCTAAAAAGTAGATTTTCTACAGTTTTTGCTGAAGGGTTAGGAACGTATAAGGTGCATAAGGTTAAACTTAGTCTTAAAGAGGATGCAAAACCTGTTTTTTGCAAGCCCAGGCCAGTGCCATTGGCTTGGCGTAAAGAAATCGAAAGACAGATTCAGGATTTGGTAAAAAAGGGTGTTTTAAAATTAATAGAGGATTCAGATTGGGGTACGCCGTTAGTACCAGTGTTAAAGTCTAATGGTGAATTACGTATTTGTGGCGACTATAAGTCGACCATCAATAAGCACCTGCTAGATGTGAGGTATCCGTTACCTAGGATTGAAGAACTATTTGCTTCCCTTAAAGGACAGTTCTTCACCAAACTTGATTTGTCAAATGCGTACAATCAGCTTGAATTGGTAGAAGATTCCCAACGGTTATGCGCATGGAGCACACATTTAGGTATTTTTAAGATAACCAGATTACCATTTGGTGTTAAGCCTGCCGCAGCCATTTTTCAGAAAACTATAGAAAACGCATTGCGTGGTATACCTAATGTTGTTAATTACCTGGACGATATTCTTATATCAGGAGATACTATTGAAGAGCATAGTAACTCCATTGAAAAAGTTTTGAAAAGATTAGAGAGCGTGGGTTTGCGTTTAAACGCTAATAAGTGTGTTTTCTTTCAAAAAACAATTTCCTATTTAGGTTTTGATATTGATAAAAATGGTTTGTCAAAAAACCAAGATAGGATTTCAGCAGTCGTTAATGCTCCAATACCGAACAATTTATCTGAAGTTCGTGCATTTATTGGATTAGTTAATTACTATTCCAAATTTATTCCTAAGTTTGCTGAGATTATGGAGCCGTTATATGCATTGTTAAGAAAGGGTGTTAAATTCAGGTGGACAAAATCATGTCATTATGCCTATGAAAATCTTAAAAAGGAAATTACATCCGATAGATTCCTAGCTTCTTTTGACCCCAGTAAACCTATTATTTTACAAACGGATGCGTCAAATGTCGCTATAGCCGGGACCTTGTCCCACAGTTTTCCTAATGGAACAATTAAACCGATCGCTTTCGTATCTCGAGCGCTTTCGACAGCTGAACGAAATTATAGTGCTATTCAAAAGGAAGCACTAGCCATAGTGTTTGCAGTAACTAAACTGCGACTCTATCTGCTTGGTAATAAGTTTGTTTTGCAAACTGATCATAAGCCGCTTTTGTCAATTTTTGGTGAAAATAAGGGACTACCAGTAATGGCAGCAGCTCGTATTCAGCGATGGGCTTTGACATTGTCTGGATTTGATTATACCATCGAGTATGTCAAGGGGTCAGAAAATTTTACAGACAATATTTCGCGTATACCTCAAGATTTGCTTCCTTCTGTAGATACAGAGGAAAATAGTTATATAAATTTTATAACCAAAAATAATGAGCTAAATTTAGATTTTAAGGTAATTGCAAAAGAGACTGCTCGCGACCCCTGTTTAGCGAAAGTAAAAGCCGCTATTGAAACTGGGAAGTTACATTTGTTAAAAGACAAAATATTTTCGCCTTTTCAAACTAAAAATTTAGAGCTTTCGATTGAGTGCGGATGTATATTATGGGGTTTTAGAAGTGTAATACCTTATACTTTGAAAAACCGTGTTTTAAAAGAGTTACATGCATCTCATTTAGGCATTGTAAAGACAAAAGCTTTGGCTAGGTCGTATGTTTGGTGGCCTAATATAGATAAGGATATAGTAAATCTTATAGATAGATGTATTCCATGTAAAAAGGTTCAGCCTAGTCCAAAGAAAAGCCCACTAATTCCGTGGGAAATGCCTAGCTCAGTATGGTCGCGCATTCACATTGATTTTGCCGGGCCAGTCAAGAATGTTTACTTTTTAGTCGTAGTTGATGCATACTCCAAATGGGTAGAAATTTTTAAAACAAAGCAGATAACAGCGGCATTCACGGTGGAGAAATTAGAAGAGCTATTTTGTAGGTATGGTTTAGTGGATGCCATAGTAAGTGATAATGGAACCCAATTTACAGCATGGGAATTCCAACAATTTTTAAAGGATAATGGCATCAAACAGATTCTTACACCTCCAGGGTTTCCAGCTACAAATGGGCAAGCCGAAAATTTTGTTAAAACTTTTAAAAAATCTCTTGAAGCAAGTTTAAGCTCTGGTGAAAAAGGAAGTTTAGACATAGTGCTTAAGAGATTTCTATTTGATTATCGTACTATGAAGCATTGTACAACAAGAGAGTCTCCAGCTAAACTTATGTTAGGTAGAGAAATGAAAACGCGGTTCGATTTATTAAAACCACCTTTAGTGAAAGACAGAGTGAGAGAAAAACAACTTAGTAACATTCAAAACCATGGGGGTTCTAGAGATATTATTTTTACGGAAGGCACACCGGTCTTTATCCGAGATTTTTCAGACCCAAATAAGGTAGGATGGCAGGAAGCGGTAATTAAGGAGCGTTTAGGTCGACGAACATATGGTTGCACAATATCAAGAACTAATAGGGTGATTAAGCGCCACGTCGACCAAATGATGGCTTATAGTGGTAGTGCTATAAAAAATGACTTAACTACGAATGAGTTGAACGGTGCTGCTGAAGAATCAAGTCCAAATGTAGAGTCAGCCGTCGCTACTACGGAAGGGTATGCGACTGAGGATGTAAATGTAGGTAGTGGTTGCTCGCGTCTGCGAGAACGTAAAACTAAGATTAATTATAAGGAATAATTCATGAATATAATTTAATTTATACGGAGTAATAATTTGTTGTTGAATATTTCATAATTATAATTATATAATTTTAAAGTGAATTAAAATGAATTTCAATTATGCTTTACATTTATATTTTATATTTTTTTTATTTATGTATATCGTGTTTAATTATTATAGTTATAATCTTAGGAGGAGGGCTGTAGAGTTTAAGCTTTTATGTAGATAGAATAAGCTTTGTATAAGAGTAAGCTTGTAAGTTAAAATAAAATAAATAAAAATCAGTCTTGATCGAAACCTAATCGTAAACATTACAGATATCAACACATTCGGCGATCTTAGAGAGTACATTAATCCTCCTTAATATTAACACTCAAGTTTTTCATAGGTTCCCTGCTCTTTAGAAAAGTAATATACACGAGTTGTTTATAATCGCCATAAATAGATAAACTGAATGACAACAAAATGAACAAATGAACAAAATTTTAGACTATAAACGAACTGATCATACATAGATATAAGGATACATATTCTAACAAATATATAGTGCAGAATATTCACAACAGTCAAAAAAAAAAAGGTTTTGAACTGAACACTGTTGGGTTTACCCGGTCGATTTGTTCGCAGTTATACGAAATTGGTAAAGTGTAAATATTTTTGAGCATGACGCGCGCGTTCTATGGACCACAAAATTTGCTCATTCAATAACCAACATAGTAAATTGGAACCAAAGTTAATACGAATGCTCCAGATATATATGTTGATATAGAAGACATGGCATGGCGGTTATGGCACAAAGAGCACAAAAATGAAAATTCCGAATAAAAAATCACAAGCGAAATAAAATGAAATAAATTTGTGGAGTGAAAACGAGCCGCGCCAATAATTTATTTGGAATACAAAATGCAAAACACTTAAAACCGCAGACAGACGCAAACCGCAGTACAAAATAAAATACACAATAAATGCGCATATATAAAATATGAACATTAAATGCAACTCTGTATAATTTCAACACATAAATTTTTTTTATTTCTACAAAAAGAAAAAAAATAAAAACTAAACTTAATTTGTGCACAATTCAAAAACAAAATAAAAAAAAATACAATAAACCAAAAATCAAAAGTTCACTTTCAAGGAGCATTGGTAACTTTGGCGTGATGGAAATTTTATGCGGACATGCCACTCATCATTCACAATTCACCACTTGCCATTTGCCACATACCATACACCATACACCACAGTAGCATCAACCAAAACTACAACAACTTAAAACTCAGTGAACAATAACAACAAATTAATAAAGTTATTCCAGAAGATGAAGTGGCGAAAAGTTTTTGTATCTGCAGCCGCAGCCGCAGCAACCGAAAATGATGTTGATGAAAAAGGTGAATTTGTCATTTGAGTAAGTGTGGCGCCCAATTCATAAGTAAGTGGCAATAGCGAATCCGAACCAAAGCAACAAAACAACAAAAAAGGCCAAATAGGAACATTACACAACATGCATACCAAAGAGAAAAAAAAAAGTCAGCAAAAAAAAAAAAACAAAAAAAAAATGGTACCGTATCCGAATATAAATGATAGAAATAAATTCGTGATGAGGAAATAGTTTTAGTACAAACTTTTGGGAAGAGTAAAACTTTTTAATAGGCTCAAAATCCCATCATGCAAAAAATAAGTGTGAATCCCCGCAAAAACTTTTTAACAACACACCAAATTTCTGGAACTCTACTAACCAAGCAAGCATTAAAATTCGCACCTACACACACTCACGCAGGATATTACCCATAATATAAATTGACACATTCATGTACTAATAAAGTCACAATTATAGCAACAACAGGAACACACACACACACACACACAACAGAAATGACAACAACAAAAGCCACAACAACAAATGACTGTGCTGTTGACATGACACAATAGCAATGACATCTGCTTTAGTTAATATTTCAACATACACACGTTCACAGCATAAGATGAGGTGAAAGGCGTAAGACGAAAATCGCGAGACGCAATGAACTTATTTATTCACCATACACTCGTACCACCTGCCTATTGCCATATTCGTTTAACTTATGACAGATTCCAAAGACCACATTGCACGGCTTGACACTGACAAACTGACTAAATAACATATTGTTTGACTGACAATATGAGTTAACAACAACAACAATAACAACAACAAACAATTCAGAAATCTGTAAAATTAAGTTAAAAACTTTATCATATGCTGCTCTGTCACAATTTATATTATTTACATGTATTTTCATATCCACACATAGGCACACACCACTGTGCACGTACTGACACATGAAATGCTGTGAAGAAACGTGCTTACGGGCTTAACAATACTTGTACCATATATGTATGTGAAAGCAGTTCTTCTCTCTGAAAACAGGGTACAAACTTCTTGAGGTATATACATATATGTAAAAGATAAAATCTTATAATTATTCTATGATGGACTATTCATAACATCAAAGCTATCATTTTAACCTCTGGCACTCTTTTTAATAATCCTTTCAATAGGTTGGTCATAGATATCTGGAGTAGGTATAAAATTAGTCCAACTGTTCCGAAAAACACTAAAGAGCGAACGTAAAAATTTAATTGATTATTTTTTGTAATTTGAACAATTTGTTAACAAAGACATTATTTTGATTTAAAGATATATAAAACAATAGAGCAATATCTTTTACAAAAGCTAAGTTATCTATAAAAGGCTCTTTTCAGATTGAGCAGCTTCAGTCCCAAAAATTTATTTTTCTAAGATGAACTATTATGATAACAAAGCTTTTATTTTTTCTCTGCCACTCCATTTAGTTTTCTTTCGTTAGTTGCTATTTTCAAGCTTAATAATCATATATCATGTATGTCATATATCATATATAGATATATGATTCCTTAATCCAAAATCAGTTGTATTAGTAGAATCGATGGTTCATTTTAAATCTTAATCGATAAACAGGGTGTTAAATAAATAAAGTCACCAAATCGTTAATTTTTAAAAACAGTTCTTTCTAATTGGTCCAGTATTAGATAAAGTAATACCCTGATTTGCGTCGCCAAAAAAAAAATAAGTTTTGGCTTCGTATTGTGTCGGCAGTTTTTCAATTTGGGTCGTTTTTTAATACATGCGTACAGAGGGGACTCTCATTTTATTACTTGTAGAACACATTTTTTTAAAAGGGAATTACAGGTATTAAGTTTTTAGTTAAAGTTTTTTTAGTCAGTTTACATTAGTGTGGTAAAGTGAAAAGCTAAATTTGTGCTTTATAAAGTATAAAAATCAGTCAAAAAACAAAAAAAAAATATCCCCGGAACAAAAATAAGACATTTAAAAGATTTTAAACCTAAAGAAAAACCTGCTGACATTCAGAGAATTCTGGGTTTAGATCCAACTATTCTAAGCATAATTTGTTATCGTGATGCGAACAAAATAAAGGACTATGTAAAAGCAGTCACACATTTGCAGGTCAGACACACATTTGCAGGTCGATCCAAAATTAACATCACCTTAGAAAAACATAACACAGGGTTTTATAAGAATTTTTAGTAGTCACTATATACTCTGTATGTATCTATATGAGCTTAAAAAGTCTGTATGAGTTTACAAAGTCTTATCTAATACTCGTCTGCTTGAGAGGTCGTGCTGATGCTCCCCCCACTCTAGTCAAGATAATTAAGATATACATTTAACATATATTATATTCTTTTTAATTTTAAACTTCAACTAAATGCAAAATAAAAAAAATGACTCTATAACTCTAGACATCTTCGATGCAGAATCCTGAATCTTCAACCTATCTTAAATAAATACTTTAAATTTGAAAGAACTGTTTTTTTTTAAACGAATAGATGAAAACACATCCTGTATAAAAGTGTTAATATTAATTTGGAATATGATTCCGAATTCAGAATTATAAACGAAACCACAAGCATAAACTTTAACCAAAACAATATATTTGTATGAAAATTTTTTTTGTGAGAAAGAGAGTGAATGTAGTGTTGTGCACATCTATGTATGCGCTTTCAATGTCCCCAAGGAAAAGTTTCATAAGTATACTTTCCGAAATTCAACTGCTCCAGAGTTTACACAGAAAGTACGTCAAACAAGAGTAAAGTATTAAGAGACACAATGCCAGTGGGTAAAATATGAATATATGGAGAAATTAGTTTCAAACAAAATGAAATATGTGAAATTGAAGGATCAGTCTTTAGAACCAAGACATTAGCACTACATTTGATACGGAATATATAATAAAACCTATCCATATATGACAAAATAATTAAAGTTAACTATTAATTTATAAAAAGTTAAAAAATCAAATCATTTTGAAGCTGTTTTCACCAATTTTGTGGATTAGAAAAATTAGAATATTACTGAGACCCATATTATTACATCTAGTAATATTGCATATGTAGAATGTGGAAAGATTATTATTATTTTATCTAAAGTAAATGTCAAGATACTAAAAATTAATTATATAGTAGGACATTCTTACAAGTTATTAAGTATTCCAAAGCCTAGAGATAATTTAAAAAATGTATCTGTCTCCAAAGAAAATTTCAGAACTATTCTTAATGACACTTCTATTTAACTTTAAATAATTAATAACAATTTCATAACCTGAGAATTAAAACTAGAAATACCTGACTCAAGACATATTTTAAGAGAAATCTATATGTATTAATGGAGAAGGATATGTTTTTTTATTCAGAAAATTTTAAATCGAATACGTTTAATTTATAATTTAATTTATATGTGATATGAAGGCCAGCAATACTAAATACTCAAATAAATACAGACAAAATGAACACAATGTACTTATTCTAAAAAAATATTTTCCAATAATATTTATAGATATTATATATCATTAGCTTTACAGCGTTGAATACATCAAAACTTCTTATAACATTAATTCTATGTCCAATAGTATTTATGAATATTATATATCATTAGCTTTACAGCATTGAATACATCAAAACTTCTTATAACATTAATTCTATGTCAATCCATCTTTTTCAAGTTTTTCCTCATCCGCTTGTACAAAAAGCTGTCCCACTAAACCACAACATTATTTTCATAAGGATTGCATTCTTCAGTCGGCAAAGTACATATTCTGATTACGATACAAGTTCTGAACTTATCTCTTAATTGATTGCTTTGAACAGGATATTTTTTCCAAAAGTTTAGAAGCAAAGATTTCGGAAAAACCCAACAATGAAACTAATCAGCTTTTTCGAGTTATTCTTATGGGACTCTAAAAGAACTGAGTGAGAAAAGAGGTTTTTCTCTTTCAAAAAGAATAAACAAAATGTCTTTTATTGTTCTTATAATGTAATATCAAGTCCAAACTTCTAGTAATAAATTGAATTTCAAATATAACTGTTATGATTTTTATGTCTTTTATAGAGCTGTCATCTTTTATACATATATGGTAGATGATTACAAAGCTATAGACAAAGCCATTCATCAATGAGGAACAAATATAATTGAATACAATTAAAATATATTGAAAACTCTAAATATTTTTAGAATGGTTTTTGTAAAATATTGTTAAAGGAACAATGCATTAAGTATATTTATACAATATCACAACAAGAATCCTAAGTCTTTTAATAAATTTCAAATTTTTTTAGCATTCTTGGTAGATTCTCGAATAACATTGTTAGAAAAAAAATATACAGATCACAAGTTTAAATAAAAGTTCGAATGTAAAGATGTATTAATATAGAGTTTAAAAAAATTTTATCAAAAATATTGAATATATTTAGTGTTTATTAATTATTGTTTGAACAATGTCTCTAAAACTAGGTAGAATAGTCGAAAATGTCTACCAGATTTACGATCAGCGTATTTATTACATTATATAAAGCATTTTCAGATGACAGAAGTTTGTTACGATCATCAAATCTTGATTGAAATTGGTAAACAGGGATTTGATAACCTATTCACTTTGCAAAGATTCATTGCAAATCCAAAATCTTGATTAGATCAACATTCACACAATATCTTTTTTACATATGATAAGGAATGAAGAAACATGTAAGTTCATAGGAACACAACGGTATTAAGAACAAGCAAAAACAAAAATTTTAAAAGAGCTGTCTGATCTTAATGAACCATCTAATGGGGCAACTGATGAGGCAGACTAGAAATTTAACTAGTTCTGCCATAGCCTGATAGAAAAAGTAAAAGAGTGAAGACTTAAAACTACATTGCTTTCTTAAACCTATTTTTATAAATTGGTTTTAAACAACCTAATCTGGATCAGTAGTTAATGTATGTATGCTAACTTCCATCGTGTGAATAAGAAATAAGAAACCAGTGTACTTATATGTATATGGTATAAGTTACTTACTTGCTTACTTTTATTTTACTTATCATTTATAATAGTTAAGTAATTAATTTTTATTTAACTATAATAGTTGTGAAAAAGATTATTATTTATAGGATCATTTTTAATCTATTTACTTAAGTCTTTCTCTAATAGGTATAAGGTCCGATTCATAATAAAGAAAAACTTCTCATCCATTTTCCTAACTGAATTCTTAAGTATTTTACACGTATTTATTTGTTTTATACGAGTAGCGCTTCCAATAATTTGCTTAGTTGCTCCCAAATGCATGTAAGAACAGAATTTTACGGTAAACAGAGTGAGGGGCTTGTTCTGCTTGTCTTGCCTGTAATGAAGTCAACAAACGTGTGAGCCGAAGCGAAATTATCATGACAATCACGCCCGATTTCTAACTTCATAATCGGCAAATCTAATTTAAATTTGAATGACAACGTTTTTTTGATTACAAGCCACGAAACGTAACGAAACTTTCTCGTTCACGAATTTATTTTTGAAAGCATATAATACAACAACAAAACATACAACAACGGCTTAGCAGCACAGCTCAGCTCAGCTTCGCAGCAGCATAAATATACTGTAGCAGCACATACGACTCACGCTCTGTAGAGACAGGATATACCATATGAAAGTTGTTTGTTGTTACTAATGTTGTTGTTTTTGTTATTACTTTAGGTGTTCTTTGGTTTTTTGGTTTTTTGGGTACAACTGTGTGGGGATGTATTGCATATGTGTACGTGTGTTATTTTTCTTCAATATTTGTATATTAGAATGCATTTTGCATAGTTATTTCGTAGATTTGCTCTTTCAGCATAATTATTGTTGTTGCATTTTAGCAATTATATGCAATATTCTTGTTGTTGTATTTTGGTTTAACAGTTCATTTTGGTTGAAAGTGTATGCATTAGAGGTCTTTTTTTGGTTTATTTAGTTTATGTCTTGTTCTGTTTTTATTCTTAGTGCGGTTTGCTTTTTGCCAGGAATTTCTATTGTAATTAAGTTCTTGTTAGAAATAATTCTGCCGCTGCCGCTGCCACTGCCTGCTTTCAATTCCTGTTGTTGTGTTTGCTACCACTTGTATAGTGGGTATAGTGTATTTGTTTTTATTTTTCTTTTTTGTTGTTGTTGTTGTTGTTAATGTCTTTATTTAATTTAATTGTTTTTGTAATTGGAAGTACATTTATTGCATTGTATTCGTGCATTGGAAAGCCTCCTTCTTTGTTGAACTTATTCGTTTTTTCTTTTGAATTGCATTGATTTGCTGCGTGCAAAAGAAATTAATTCAAATAAACTCTTTATTGTAGTTCTGTTTGCTTTTTATTTGTTTTTGCTTTTTTTTGATTTGTTGTATTTTCTTTTAAAAATAAGTGGGTTAAATATTATTCCATTGTTTTCATCTCTTGTGGTTTTTTTTTATTTTGCTATATTCTTTTGTTTTTGTTATAAAGCTCGCATTTTAATCAACCGAAGTTAACAGTTCAAAAAGTTGAAGGTAGCAAATCAATTGAATTTTAATTTCATTGATGAATAGCACAAAATAGAAATTAAAATAA
This sequence comes from Teleopsis dalmanni, assembly GCF_002237135.1. NCBI lineage: Eukaryota > Metazoa > Arthropoda > Insecta > Diptera > Diopsidae > Teleopsis > Teleopsis dalmanni. The sequence continues at coordinate 53,712,814 of NC_051848.1, forward strand.
AACAAAAATTAAAGAAAAATAAAAACGAAAACGAAATCAAATTAAAAAAAAAATTTTTGAAAAAATTTAAATGTAAGCTTAATTCTTAATAACTTAATAATATATAAGTAATAAATAAATTACATTAGAAATTCTTATAATTAAAAATAAAATAAAATTTAAATTAAAATAAAGCAAGAATTAAATTATAATAAAAAACGTAATCAAATTTAAAAAAAAGTAATTTTAAAAAAAATTAAAATAAAATATTAATTTAAATAAAATAAAAATGTAAATTAAATTCTTAATAATTTAATAATAAATAAGTAATAAATAAATTGCATTAAAAAATTTTTAAAATAAAAAATAAAACAAAATAGAAATTAAAATAAAACAAAAATTAAATTAAATTAAAATAAAAAATGATATCAAATTTAATTATATCAAAAAAATATTTTACTGTAATCGAAATTTACAAAAATAAATTAAAATAAAATAAAAATAGAATTACATATAATCACATTAAAAATTCTTTATACATAAAAAAAATTCAAAAAAAAATTTAAATAAAATTATAAATATAGAAGTTTTGAATAGATAAGCTAAATACCACAGTTTACATTAAAGTAAAAAAAGTCTCTACTGTCATATTGACGTTAAAATTCAAATTTATAAAATTAAAAATAAAATAAAATTAAAATAAAACAAAAATTTGAATTAATATAAGACAAAAAATAAATCCTAGTATTAAATAATAACAAAATTAAATTGAAATAACAAATAAAACTGAATTAATTAAAATAAAAAAAAAACTATTAAAAAATTAAATTAAACTTAAAAAAAAATTGAAGTAGATTAATAGTTCAAATAAAAATGAAATTAATATAAATTTGTTTCATTAAATTGAAATAAAAAAATACATATTAAAAAATATATACAAAAATATATTAAAAAAATTTTAAAACATAACAGAAATTAAAAAAAAATATTAAATATTAAAAACTCTTTAATTCTATTAAAGAAGTGTTAAAATATATATCAAAGATAAAATTAAAATAAGAAATAATTTTAAATTTAATTACATCAAAAAGTATTCCAACATAAAAGAAGTTTAAAAAAAATTATAGTTTTGTTATAAATTAATTATAATTTAATTTTTTGTACAAAATAATAATAAATTTAATAATTAAATAAAATTAAATATTAAATATGTATTAAAATATAACAAAAATTAAAAAAAAAAAATCAAAATAAAACATATAATAAAAATTGAAAAAAAATAAATATTAAAATAAATCGGAAAGATAATTAAAATAATGAATGAATCACAATTATATAAGCATTAATAGGTTAATAAGTAATATGAAATATATATATATATATATAATATATATATATATATATATACATATTGATGATTGAACTTTTGGTGTTACCAATGAAAAGCATTACTAGATAGATCATTTAAGATTATTCGATAATAATAGTGAATGTCATACTCACTATGTAAGTTAGTTTGACCAGTAACAAGTTTTGAGTAGGCGACTGTCACATCCAAATGCTCCATTGGTTTTGTTAATGCCAAACTTTATTATTCTATATCCATTTTAAGTGTAAAATTTTTGTACTTCCCACGTAAACTGCTTAAAAGTATTCCTGATATTCTCAAGTTTAACCAGATGCCAGGAAACATATTTAAATTTTTAAATATCCTTAGCTTGCAGTAAGCAACTCATTTGAAACATAACTAAACAAGATTACCATAGGGTGGGTAAGGTTTTACCGGCGATCCGATCCACTAAGGCCTACATTCATATTGTGTTACTAGGAGTTAGAATTCAAGAGTTAAAATGAACCACTGTTAGATCACCATATTAAATTCATATTTTTTTGGTAAAAAAAAAATGTATAAAGGGATCCACTTAGGTCTACAGGCCAATTGTGTTACCGCATAATTAAGAACTCAGGGGTTAAAACGAACCACTGTTCGATTACCATATTAAATTCATATTTTTTGGTTAAAAAAAAATTGTACAAAAATTAAATAAAATAAATAAATATCTTAAATAAATAATAAATTATGTGAATAACATGTGTTGACAAGTTTAGATAAAATTACAAACATATCAATTGTTTACATTTGGGTTAGTTGCGGCAACTGCTGCTGATAAAGGCCAACAAAACTGCGGTTGTTGGCAATTAGGAATATAAAATTAAAAAAAAAACAACTAAAATACATAGATTGACAGATAGACACAGAGACGAACAGGCTAACTGACAATCTGTCAGTTAGTTATCTTTGTGAACAAACAAATTCAAAAAATTTTACCATTTATAAATGCGCGCTAACTACCTAAACATAGTGCAACACAAATGCAGCGTGTAAACGCCACTTGGCCCCAACAAATCACCCACAAATGGTGTCATCATAAAAAATGCTTATCAGCGAGTATGCAATTGATGCAGAAAACCTAAAAAATGTCACATTAGCAACATGGAACAATTAGTTGTAGTTCCACTAGACCATTTTGAATGACATTTTATTTAATATTTTTTTTTTCATTCAGTTATAATTTTTTTTGTTTTTTTTTTTTTTGGTGTATTATGTGTATGGTGAATATGTGTGGCACTGAGATTGGGGCACTTAATTTAGTGTCCCCAATCGATCGATCAATCACTTTTGTGTTATTTACATGCTGCAATTGAAATTTACTAATTTCATAAATAAACATTAATTGTAGTGATATGAGCAGCAACAACACCAACAACAGTTACAACATAGTAATAACATTAAGCAGCAGCGATTTGTGTTTTTACACATAAAAAATTACACACGCATTACACAAACAAACGTATGCATTGAACAAGTGACATATTTTTTTATTTTTTTTTTTTTTTTTCTTCAAACGGTATAGTTTATGATTGCTAGTAAATTTTTTTTTTCGTAATATTTTTGTTAAATTTATGCAGTTTTTATCTATAAATCAAATAAAAGAATGTAAATAAATAAAATTTAGAAATACCTGCACATAAATTTTGTCACATATTTATTTACACAAAATATTTAATGTTTACATATGCAGGCAAGCAAATTGTGTCTTTCAAAGGTTTATTGCACACATATTACACATGGAATAAAAAATAAAAACAATTTTTATGAATATTTAAAGAAGATTATTTAAATTAAAACGTGTAGAAAAATGATTTTATTAAATTTTAGAACTGCAAACAAAATTCGGTTAAAACATAAATCTCACCACACCTACCAAAAACAAAAAAAAAATAATGTCACTGCGTTTGTGTAGAATTTCGGAAAAAGTTTAAGCCATTATAATTGCCGGAGATTATTTCGTGAGAAATTCAGCAGTTTCAGGGTGATTAACTGAATTAGTTGTGATGCAGACAAACTATTTCAGCTATAGATCTACTAATATTATTTGGTATTATTATTACTGAAAGCGTAGAAAGCTTACTCTCAAACAATGTCACGATCTGTCGTGGAAGATATCTAACAATAACAATAGCATTACCATCAGTGAAACGCGACTGAATTGCAACAAAATCAACTCTTTGTTGGAAGAAGTCATTACGGGTGAAATATTTAAACATCTAAAATTAACAATTATGGTCAAACGCCGGCAACCGTACTCAAATTTCACCCATTAATCAAACCTTGGATTGATAAGAAACAAGGATATGATAAGTAATTGGTGGGATTGAAAACAAGTCGTCTATTATGTAGTGCTCCAGCATAGTACAATAATTTAATCGGTTCTCCACCGTTAACAACTCAAGCACTTAAAAAAATCAAACAAGGAAAAGCGGCTATAAATGTCATATATAATTCTATATATATTCTGCGCTTCATCATGACAATGCTTAGCCACATACATCTTTGACGACTTGGAACAATTGGGTGGAACTTTACTGGAAAGTTTTCATACTTCCATCATTCTTCGCAAAACTCCATTAATGGTAAAAAACTAACGAATCGAATAGCAGTTAAAAGTCTTGCAGAGCATTATGGGCACAGTATGAGCAAAATTGTTATAAAATTAAGTGTGAGAAAATAAACAATTTGCCGGTTCAAATTCTGTCATAAGAGCCAAGGCTGTCTGTACCAATTTTGTCATACCCATGACACTCTACATAACATAGCTCTTGATCAAGCTTTTACTGACAGTCACAGTAGTTATAGACTGATACTTTCTGCATCACCCAATATAATTTAAATTATCCATAAAGATATAAAATAAAGCTAGGAGATATAAAAAGCTAGGAGCCAAAAGAGAAGGAAGGGATCCGACATATTGAAAACGTTTAAAACGGTATTAGCTTAAATTTACTATACGTGAAAGCTAACATAGGTTATCCATGCCACAATGATACATTTAAGGGACATGAGGATCTAGATAATTGTAAAAATGTAGTAGTAATATAACCTGGAGTTACTAAGAACTAATATAGATTGTCTATAAACAATATCAAAATCTATGAGGAAAATATTCCTGGAAATTTGATAGCTTTCATTGAAATTTACAAGTTTCAGAAATTGCTTGAAGTTGGAGTTACTAACGGATAACGGAAATTTGTCGACTATTTCTAATTAAAGCAATAGTCGAAAATTTGAAAAGAGTAGCAACGTTGTATCATTTAGAAACTTCTAAAAATGAAAACTCGTTCAAAGTATTTTAGGACTTTATTTACTTAATTAGTATTTTATTTGATGAAAACTTAAGTAAAGTATATTGAAATTGTATAGAAGTTCTCTTCAATAATTTTAAATTATTAAAAATTTTAAATTTATGAAGACAACAAATTTATTTAACAATAATTGGTTAAATTTTTTGGTTTTATTTCATTCTCTCTTTTCACTGCATAATATATTCATTTAGGTTAAGTGAGAAACACAAACGTATTGCCTTTAACAGTCATGCAAAAACTATGCACAGATTTGCATTAACAACGATGTTGCTATGTGTATTAAAAAATTTTTTATTACGTGTTAAATGCATTAAATTGTAACGTGTAAAAAAGTAATATTTGTTCCAAATGTATTTTAGGAATTGAAATGCTCGGTATATCAACAGAAGAATAAGTTTATTTAGAAATAAGACTGGTTTAATTACTTTAGTAATACATGTTGAGCAGAAATTCATTTTAATACTTGATATGTCAGATTAGAATATATTCTTATGGCTTCAGATTTATTTGATTAATAAATAAAATCTCTTTGCTGGAGTCATTTTATGTTTTGGATTTATTTATGGATATGAATGTTTATTCAAAGTTGTAACTCATAATAAATGTGTTAACCTAAAGCGAAAGTTACATTTGATTAGATTAGATTAAAAATACCGAACAAATCAGTTTTCTGTTGTTAGATAATTTTTATTGTAAATATTAGAGAAAACTTATAAAAGCACAATCAGATTATAAAAACTGTGGCGCTAACACCTCTCAGTACAGCATATACACGTAATAAAGATATGTTACCCGTACTCCATAAAGCCATCATAACAACAGTTTGGGTGTTAACTACAACACTATATTACTGATAAAAATGTGAGAATAATAAAAAAATAAACTGCATTTTCCACAAACAAAGTTACTGCTATAAATAAAAGATACAACATTTTTAGTTACTGAAGATAATTCTTAGAATAAACCACATGTGTGTCAACGGCTTCAATTGAGAAAAAAGAAAACACATTGTTAAATTATCTTAAGAAATTAATTTCATTGCATTTTTACTTTCACCCAATTCCAGTATATCTAGATAACTTTTATTAAAACAAATAATGTCTGGAACTTTGAATTAAAAGATATTGTTCGATTTATAGATAACCTTAAATTATGTGGGTTAGCTTAACGAATACTCTCCAAGAATAGAACAATAGATATCTTAAGCCGCAGTGTACCATTGTCTCTACTAGTAAAAATATGTAGATCTATAGATAACTATAATTACTTATGTGGATAAGTGATTTGATATAGTCATAGATTTCAATATAGAACAAATGATAGGCTTGTCTTTCACTTCCGATGCAGTTATATACTACCTTCATTCCGCTTTCATTCTATGTTAATAGAAAATAACTAAATAATTTCATCTCTATTTATATCAAAAAAATTAGATATTTTTTTATAGAAGTAATATTGTTAGCCTCCAATTTTTTAACCGCTAACGTTTTTGCTACTAACTACTGCAATAAGTTATTTTAAAACCCTTATCGCACCAAATGTATTTACCTTCTGCTGCAAAAGTATCCGGATTTTGTTGTTTCTTAACTACTCCTTAAGTAATAGACCTTTTTTGTTAGGTTGGTACACGCTTTCTTGACATATGGTACAAATTTGAGCGCCATCTGTCAATTACTTTGTTTACAGCAGCTGCTAATGTGTGACTATCTCAAGTGCATTTAGCAATTTTTACTATGGAAAATTCTTGTTGTAGGCGATTTTTTGACCAAACACGGCATCACTATCATCGCTCAGGCACCATATTCGCCAGATCTGGACCCGTGCGACTTTTTCCTGTTGCCGAAATTCAAATCGATAAAAGAGAATTCGCTGAAGGAACTAGAAGCCATACCTTCACGGGCCTACGAAAAGTGTACGGAAGATTGGGTTAAGCGTTGGCATATGTGTATCGCTTCAGAAGGAGCATATTTTGCAGGAGATGAAATAAATTTAGAATAAAATTTAAATTTGTGTATTTTATTTACAAAATTCGAGTACTTTTTGAGCAGAAGGTACGTTATTAAGAAAGTAAGAAGAAGAAAGTATTTTAAAAACAAAAGGACCAATCAATTTTTTAGTAAGCCCAGTGTAAAAGAAATTTACCTGCAAATGATTTAGATTTTATGAATATCAGAAATCGCTAAGTTACTCTTGGTATAATACAATTTGTATTATTTTTGAACTATCTAAACTCTTTCAACCGGACACAGAGCATAATATATATTCGTAGAAAAATTTGCATTCCCTATATAATAGTTTTTACACTTTATGCTTGCATAAAGTATACGATAATGTCATATCAACATACCAGCGCACCCCTCTCTCCCTTAATTTCGGCTCTGGGTACGCCCATGATCATTTGTATCTTAAGAAGATTTTTCCTTCAACTTCGATAACAAAAAAAAAAATTATTATTTACACATATAAGACTACTACAATTTTAGAGAAGTCAAAAAATGTGTACTAGGTTGATTTGTTTCTAAAGAATAACTATGGTATTTAACCCAATTTAAAATCTACAATTTTCTTAATACCCTTATACGCTTAATATTACTATTAATATTTTAAATATTATAATATATACTTAACATTTCTTGCCGTCCTTTTATTTGTCTAGCTGTATTTTACTGACATACTTTTAATTATAATTCTCCACTATTTATTCAATTTTTGACACACATTTCCTGGTCCCCTTCTTGATTCCAATCCATTTCTAAAGCTATTATTTGATTATATTTTGTTTTGATTGCTCTCATTGTAAGCACATCTTTATCCTGCCAACAGACCACACAATGGCAATGCATTGACCGCGTTAATGTGCATTCCATTATTTGAGAATCAACACCCTTTACTTTCGAAACTATTTCCAACCATTGTTTAAGATCCATGGAATGTCGCAGCCGTACAACCGATCGATCAATCAATCATGCCAAGTAGAACAAACAAGCGTCAACTCTGCGGTTTGCACCCGTTCAATGTATCTCAAATCAGAAAATAATAATTTTTTTTTTTGACTTTCTTGATATTTTCATTAAAGAGCGTCTCTTAATATGTCGCTCAGTGGGTCTCTGTGTTTGTTCTTTCGTTTGTCATAATAAAATTTATGACATGTCACATTGCCGTCAGACTGTCAGTCATTCCTTCACTCCTGCCAATAGTTCATTCCTTCATTCGTACGAGAATAGTACTCTGTTCTGTTACTTGCGTAACCGAAGAAAAATTAAAAGAAAAAAATAATGTACCATAAATTATTGTTTACATTTAGCGCCGGCAAAGACGGTATGGACGATATGGACGATATGGACGCTTCGCTTAACGAACGGTGGCAGCAGGTGGCAATAAGCCAAGTACCAACAAACTAAGGATCTACTGTGTTTACTTTGGAGGAACATTTCAATTTAAATGTCTTATTTGTTGCATGAAGATTATATACATTTTTTTTATTTTTATTGAAAATAGTAAAAAAATAATATTTTTTTTTCTTTCTTTTTTTTTTTCTTTGGTCATAAATTCATCAGTGTCGGTGCCTTTTTACTGCGAAGGTAACGAGCGGTCAACAACTGCGGTTTACACAAATGTCGATTTTTGAAAGAGGAATTTTATTTGTAAATAAAATAGATTTGAACTATCCTGTCATGTGATATGTTTACATTTGCATAGTAAGTGGATTTAGAAGAAGCTCTCGTAAATATGTCACTGTCATATCAAACAAAAAGTATCATTTGCTTAAAGACGCAATTTAGTTTGATAAATATTATTGAGAAAAATTTTTTTAAATATTTACAATTAAAATTTTGAATCATTATCTGACAAAGAAAAACTCAGGGCTGATAAAGAACCTAATAAATTTTTGAAGTAGTTTGGTTTGTACATTGTGAACTATATAATCGGCAAAGTCTCATGATTTGTGTCAAAAATTGAAGTCTTCGAGAAATTTCACCAAAAAAAGCTATTCTTATTACTAGCAGAGGATATCCTTAGTATTATTATAAACTGTTAAATGACAAAAACTAAAGTTAGGCTATAAAATTTAAAAAAAGTAGACGAAGGAATCAAGCTTTCATCAATTGAGTACATTAAAAACACGTTACATATATAGATATACATATATATACATAGAAAAAATAAAAATCACTCTCCACAGACACTGGAGACCTTTGAAGATCGATTGAAGATATCAACATTTTTGTATAGTCAATAGAAAAAATGAAAATCGCTTTCCACAGGTACTGCACACCTACAAAGACTTAAAAAAATACCGTAAGAATCTTTCGAGAATATGGTGATTTGGAAAGATAGTACTCCAGAAAGGTAATATATATGCGCGGTGACAAAAAAAACGTTATAGAAAGTTAGTTGATAAGACTAAACCCCGCCCTGGGACTTACAAAAGCTTAAACAAATACCATAAGAATCTTTCGAGAATATGGTAAATTGATAACGCTAAAACTGATGTGGAAACATGGTATTCCAGAGATGATATATAATTGCGCAGTGACAAAGAAGACTTGAAAAAACTTAGTCGACAAGACTATAAACCACCGTGAAACGTACAAAGACCTAAACAAACACCATAAGAATCTTTCAAAAATAAGATAAATTGATAACGTCAAAGGTGATTTAAAATGATGGTTTTCCAGAGAGGTGTGTGTGTGTGTGTGTGTGTGTGTGTGATATAATTGCGCGGTGACAAAGAAGAGTTGTAAAAACAATAATATGTTATAATAGTATATAATAATATAATATAGATGTCACACGAGTTAACGCAAAAAGTCTGTATGGACCGAATTTTCATCTACGAATTGCTGCTGAATTGCAACTAAATGGACACGCAACCCATTTCTGAAGCGGTTGATGACTTGTAACGAAAAGTGATTGGTGAACACTGACTACAACGTCAAGTGATCCACACAAATTGACGTGATCGAATCGCGGTGAACCGGTTGGAGCGTCTGAAAGAAACAATCGCCCTGCAACAGTAAGCTTTAGGCAATAGAAGACGAATTGTGTTACATCAAGACAACGTCAGACCACATACATAGATAATGCCTCGCCAAAAGCTCCAGAAGCTTGATTGGTAAGTTCTTATGCATCCACCTTAAAGTCTAGAACTGGCACCAACTATTCACAATTTGTTCCTGTCCATAGCGTACGATGAACGATTTTTGTAGTGAAAAACTCGCTTTAAGAGAAGCATGTGATAATCAACTGTCCCAATATTTTGCTAACAATGGACTACGAATTCTATAAGAGAGGCATTAAGAAACCACTTTGGCAACAAGTTATTAAACCAAACGCCGGATTTTTTTTAACTACACAAATTATATATGTATATATTAATTAATATATATAATTATTAATATATATAGAGGTTAATACAGTAAACTCAATATGTTACGACAGATATATTGTGAAAGCCTTTCGTATGTGCGATTTAATAAAACCGGTTTGGACACATTTGTCTTTTAAATTTGATCATTCGGTGTTGAGGGAGTTTATTACATCAGATACTCGTTAAATCGTGAGCCTGCTGTATTTCATAACTATAAATCCATTTTCTGCCATTTTCAAAACCTATAAACACCTCACCAATTGCATACATATAACACATTATATATATATATATAATATATTATTTCTTGTTTTGCTAGTTTGCATAGGTGCATAAATGTCATTTAGTTGTCAATGAATTTTCTGTCAAAATCTATTTGAAAATTCTGACAGAAATTTTTATCTTATATTATATTTGAAGTAAAATTAATGAACAGAACGCTTCAAAAATTCTGCAAAATTTAAGGTTATCCGATAGTCAGCAAAATTCTTTGTGTTTGGGTTTTTCTGATAGAAAATGAAAATCTATTTCAGGAAATTTCATAGATCGGATCCCTACTTGGAGTGGATAATATTAGCTTCGCTTGGAGTTATACTACACATACTGAATATCCAAATAACAGATTTATGTTTTCCAAGTAAATATTTGTTTCGGAACACCTACACCTGCACGATGGTATGCTGTTCTTTGTTGATGTTAAGCTGTTTGCATGTCAGGTTACCGGATAATATTCCGAAACCCATCAAAATCTACACACGGATCTCTAAATACTTTGTGTTCTTGATAATATCTGAATTCTTTTTAAAAGTCATGACAATCCCAGCTTTTATGTTTGCAAAATTTATATTAGTAAACCTGTCGTTCGAAGTGGTTTTAAATTTTATAAGGAAATACTTCATATTCCGATGGATTTTTAACTTGATCAATTTTACCATTATGTTTATTATCAATAGCTATGTTTTGCTTCTCGCTTACCAATCCATTGGATTGAAAAGAATATTAGAAAGCAATTTCATCCGTTACGTTAAGTGCAAGGCTCTATTGAGTAGAAAGCCTACGGATTCTTTTTGGTATGTGATTTTGGAATTTCTGGATATAGATCTATTTGCCAAACCACCAAATTTAAATCATGCCGATCCAGTAACTCGATGCATAATATTAAAGGCATTTAGAATACACCGACGTAGACTAAATAATCGTCGAATTCGTTCTACAGATTTCTTCAGGGACTAAACCAAATTGGTAAGTATTTATATTAAATAATGTAATTATTAAATATTTAATTACTTACTTACTTACTTACTTAAAAGTCTATAATAATATTTTTAAAACCAGTCCAAACTTCTATGAAAGTCTAACTATAATATTTGATTATTAAAAGTAGATATATATGTGTCTTTTAATGGATTTTTATGTTGTTATTCTCCCAAATATATTCAACAAGAAACGTATATAAGTAAATATTTGGTTCCATTAAATAAAGATTGACTTCTTATAATTTCGAAACGATAACACTTTTGAAACGTCTAAAACTGCTTTGAATTTGTTAACATCTTTTGATATCCTAATATGTAGTCACTTTTTCTTGTTAATCCTATCTAACATTATCTAAATTTTCATCAATTTCTATTTTCCGTCTTGGTGCCTTAAGATATGAATATTATTCTACTGAGTTAAAAAATTCAATAATCGATAGTATTGATATTAGGAGAGACAATGAAGGGACTGAGAAATGAAAACTGAGACCTTTAGGCACTGCGATCAGCTCAATCTATTGCACATCCCATTGTATTTAGAAATTTAGTATATCGAGGAAACGAACTGGCTCCTTCGGAGGGAGCTTTTGAAGGTCTCCAGTGTCTAATTGGTTTGCATCTAAAATGATTGGTCTTCTAGCCTAGTGCACCACAGTTGGTGATCAGATTTACCACAGACTCTACCTCATAACAGCAGAATCTGCAAATATTTGTGTTAGATATACCGATTTTGTGTAGGTGCTTATTGAAGGTCGCGTGGCCTGTTAGTGCACCAGAGTGTGACTTTAGACTCTTCTTGTTAAGATTGAGAGCGATGTTTGATCTTTTGAAGAGACATAAGATCTCTGCCATCTATGAGATCGATTTTCTTGTACGAACAGATAAATTCTAATTTGGATTTCATAAAACTGTTTAGTGTCAACATTGTTTCATTATATTTTTTGAAATTAATAGTTATCCATATCAATGGATCATGTCCACATAAAAACCATGATTATTTAAAATTCTGACATTACCATATTTATAATTATAATATTTATTCCATACTTATGATATTTATAATTGATTTATTATTAATAAATTAACGTTAAACTTATATTAAAGCAAACCCAAAGTTTTAGATATTTAAAAAAGCAATTAGAAGAAACTTAGAAATTGAAAAATGGAAACATGGGTAACAGGAATAGATTTTATGTTGGTGAAGGAGATGTCAGTTGACTGAAATTACAAGTCCTTGACTATTGGTTCTTTTTTTATTCATAGAGAAGTTATTACAAGGTAAGGCCCTTAAATACTATATTCACGAGTACAATTTTTTTTGACTATTTTACAGATGATGATGACAAGATAAAACATCTAAAAATCTACAATTTATAGGATTCAATAGTGTTGTATCGGCTTTAAGATAGTTTTGACGAATCTTGGAAGTTGGAATCTTGTGATAACCTTAGTTAGAATCGAAAAACCTGTACCAGTACTTTTTTTAATCACTTAAACATAATTGTATTATTATAATGTAGGAAAAATTTAATTTTAAAAATAAAGTAAGTAAAGCATTAATTACATGTATTTAATTTATTTTATTATTAACATATTAATAACAGATAGTTAATTTCTTATGTGCGACGATATTAATGAAAAGTACAATCACTAATTGTAAACCCAAAACTGGATAAGAATTATAAGCATATTTCTAACCGTTATTTTTAGACAATCCTGATTATATTTATAAAGGATATTGCTAGTATATGTAGTGATGTCTCCAAATAATCCCGCATAATTTTCAATAGAACCAAATTCAAGTCTAATGTTCTATATAAAACTACAGCTTAACAAAAAATTAATTTTTGGAAAGAGAAGAACCATCTTTTTCATTATTTATAACGACTCATCGAGTAATCAACACATTTTTTGTTACTTAGACCAAATGATTACCAATTATTATTATTATGGTAATGACAATCGTGGATATGGAACATTTTCAATTTGACATCATTAGGATGTGTAATATCATAGACATCTCTCCTGAATTAATTTTTTTTAATTATCGACCCCATTTAGTCTCTCGTCTAAAAATATCTGCTCTTACTTTCTCATGATCTAACAAGTATGTAAGAGATAAGATGACTAACCATAATGGATTGTGTGATAAAAGTCGAACAAGTGTCAGAAAATCATTCTAAAATATCTTCATAATTCATAACATAAGGAACTAACAGAAGAAATTGAAAAATAGTACTCAAACGTCAATGGAGGCCCTTGCATTAAACCCTCAAACGACCAGACCTCTCGCAGACTCGACAACTCTCACGTTACATTACTTATTTACAAAAGTTCTCTTGTCCTTGTGAAGTACACACTACATGGTTCGTAAAAAGAAATTTGGCATAACAAAAGGAATGATTTTTATTTTTGGTCTATGCTGGTCATACGAATCAGAGAAATAATAATAACTGTGGTTCCTACTACTTAATTGATCTTACACTCGAATTTGTGAAAATCAAGAACAGGCGAAGAAATTTGCAATCAATAGGTCACACACTTCGTAAATAAAGTAGAATGGATGTCTCTTAAATTGAACTCATAATGATTTATTAGATTTTATAGAGGCCAACAACATATTAATTTGATGATAATTTATTTACGCAGAATATCAGCAGTTTGGATCATAGTTAGGCCCAATCCTCTATGTTAAATATTATGCATTTGTTAGATCAGTGTTAAATATTTTTTCCGCGGGGTTTTTCTTAAAAAGAGTGGTGTTATAGCTAAATAGTATTTTACTTTTACCAGGACCGGCGACTAGTGTAGTTAATTCCTGAAAATAGAATTCTCGTAAGTAGTTAACTTTTTGTCTAAAAAGAATTATACAGCATTCTTAGATGGGATACAGTAGTTCAATAATGGACGCAGTATAACGAATACTGGGCTTACATTGGAGCGTACCAAATAAAACACAAATACATTCTAGTATACTTTCGTTTCTTCGTTTCTTTCACGATCTACAAACACTTCTACTAAAGGCACTCAATCCAATCCGTCAAATTACGGAAGTGTTGTGACAGACAAAAGCAGATTGAAAATACACCTTATTAAACTAAGATGGGTTTTTGCTCTTCTATACCATATTTTTGACTAAACTTAGCTCGATATTCAAAAGATTTGTATTATCTGCCAGTCTTTCCCTGCTTTTGCAGTTGTTTTTTGTCTAATAAGACTTTCAGAGAAAGGTCAGTAATCATCTAAGTTTTTAAATATTTTCACAGAAAACTTTCTCTATATAACATAATAACTACTTTCTCGCCATAATTCATATTTTTGAGAAGTTATTATATGGCGCATAGGGTATATAAAATGTTTCAAACTCGATAGAAAAATAGATTATTTCTGAAACATAATAATAAAAATAAACAAAAACTTTTCGGATATTAAAGTAAAACTGCAACCCAACATCCTTAAATAATTTCACTGCAACGCTGCATAGTTTGCCACTTCCTGTTTCATCCTTCCCAACCCTTTCCTTTCCAGTAAAGTTTTAAGCGCATTCTGACTTTTAATGTTTATTGAATTTTATTTCATTATTGTTTAAAATTTGTTTTAAAAAAATATGTTCACGAAAAGTATAAAATTTTTTATTCAGTTTTTTATGGTTTTCAACAAAAATTAACAAAGCTAACTTTGCTAATTTTATTTTGCATAAATTCTGCAAAAAATAAATTTTTCCACAATTATTTATTTATTTCATTTTATTTGAATTAAATAAATTAAATGATTAAAGAATTAATGGATTAAACAAAATTGAAAGGCTTAACTCAAAATAGAAACAACTAAATAAACATTATAGATTCTCTGGGTACCGGGACATACTGGCATACGCGGAAACGAATATGGAGACAAAGTAGTCAGGTAGCAAACAGCCACACCGATAATGGGTTTGAAATCTTTCTGTGAATTAAGACATAGTACCCTCCTTTCTGCGAAGAGAAGGAAGAGTCAACCACACATCTGGTATTAGAATGCAAAGAGGCAATAAAACTTTGTAAAATAAGTTCTATACTACTTTGTATTGACGCAACAGGGCTTAGAAACCTACAATAAACACATAAGGTGGCACAATAAATCCTATAGTCGCAGTGCCACATTCCTAAAAAATAATAATAACTCTAATACAATTCACAGAGATAAATCCTAAATGATGAACACAAATGTCAGTCAGTCACAAGAAGACTCAGCTTATTTAAGCCTTTTATGTGGGTTCAATTTGAAGCCAGACACTAACTGATTCAAAGGGGCTCAATTTCCGATCAATTTCCGACGAGTTGGTCATTTAATGGAATACGTATTAACTATAAAAGTAGCCTTGCATTATTAAAATGTCAATATCATTCCATGACTAGTAAGGCAGGTTATTTAATCTACCATATCTCCATACGATATCCACTATGTTTACTTATATTAATGCTCAACTGTAGCTATGGAAGAATATATAGTAACAACCAAATTATACCATAATTAATAACACTAATGTTAAATTAGTATTAATTACTCTATTATTACGTTATTCTAGAGTCATATTATATGTACAATATAATGGATGTTTTTTTAGCTGCATGAGAACTGTTGATATCGATAACTATGGTTTGAAAGCTAAGAATGTCAAACGGCGTTGACATTTCTATTCAGTAAGATTTGGCAATCCATCATGAATTTTTTAATGGTAGAACAACACTTCCCAATAGTGGAAATTTACTTTTAAAAAAATAAATCTGTTCGCGAAGTTCATATCGTCAATAAGCAAAATTGCCATATATGCAGCAAAATTGAGATAATGCTCAAGCCGTTAACGAATCACCATTACATCCATTTAAATTGAAATTTTGGTGCGGTCTTTACTTCTTTCGAGGAAGAATCTAGCGTTACGGCGAATAGCGAGCGCTATCAAACCATGATGACTGAATTTTTGTCACCATTTTCCAAAACTTAATTAATTAATTAATTAAGCATTGACGACATAAGGTTCCAACAAGACGGCGCAACTTGCTATACAGCGTGATTAACAATCGATTTATTGCAAAATAAATTTGATTACTTTATTTCGAAAAGTTGGGCCTCTCGTTCGTGCGATTTAACGCCTCTTGATTACTTTTTATGGAGCTATATAAAATCATTGAGGCCCTATGCTTCACAGAGGGATAAGGATGACAGAAGAAGAAGATTAACATCTTCTCATTGGCTTATACCGACAAACGACAAACCAGCAACACTTGAAGCATTGGAAACTAATGTTCATGCCACCATTGACGCTATACATCCACATTTATTGCAAAAAAAAAACAAAAATTGGACTGATTAGCCACGGCGGGCATATTCTTAGCCGAAAATCATATTCAAAAAAAAAAATGCCATGAAATTAACTAACAGATTATTATTATTATGTTGAGGCTAGTTGAGTCAGTGAACTTGAGCACTTTTACTCTCTATTATCTGCAAGGTTTCTTCATAACCCCACTCTACGCCTTGACTGCATTATTGTTTATCACTTCAGATTATAATAAATAAATTTTATTCCAATAATATTTTTGTCTTGTTTTATCATTTTAAGTTCTCATGCATAAATAAAAAAACATCCAATACACATACCTCTGGCACTTGTTTATAATTATACTAAAAACATGTTACATGAATGTTATGTTCATGTTACAGTAACTAATTGCTATGTACACATTTATGGCTGATGTAAAATAATGTTGAACTCAAATTAGATTAATGTTAGTGTAATGTTAAAATTATTCTACGCTACCAGCATTAACAATCGCCACATAATAGCGTTTGCCAAAGAATAATAACTTCTTACTGGTCTTGATTATTGTTAAGTGGAGATTCTGTAAAGCTTCACCGTCTCTCTCTCTCTTCCTCTTTTGGTATTATTTCAATTTATTCCACAGCAAACTTCATTTAGAAATCACTTACTTTTACATACATATGTATGTACTTGTTTATAAACATCTTTAAGTAATGTTAAATCAATGTTGCGGTTGTGTTGTGCACACTTATGCTCACATATGCATTAACATTACGTTTGAAATAATTTAAATCGAATGTTAAAAGAATTTTAAGTCATGTTAATATATGTCTTTGATTACAGTGCACTAACTTCACATTAGTTTAAATAATGTTAAGGTATTTTCCAAATCTCTTCTGTTAAATTATTCGCTTAACAGTATATTATTTTAAGCATTTATTTTCATTAATTTATTTTGCAAAATATGAAACTAAGTGCAATAAATCTCTTGCATGCAGTCAATAATAATAACAATAAGTCAATCAATCAATAAATAAAAAATTAAAGCAAAATCATACTGAACCGAAGAAATATTGGCGGAATTATTTACATCTATAAAACTCTTCTTCTTATTTAAACTTAAAACTCTGTCGATATACCATGTCCTATGGTAACTAATGTCGCATTAATACTCATTATATATATTTTCAATATATAGCAATAACGCTGTTTATTTATAGCGTTAATTAAAATCTTATATTTAAAAAATATTATCAATGAAAATTGTTTACTTCAAATTGAAGCCTCAGCCGAAGCCCCAGTCGAAGCCCCAGCAATTTGTTTATTCATTGCCGTTATCGCTTCAGAGTAGCGGGAGTTTTGCTATTTTTTATTTGTTTTTTGTTTTTTGTTTTAGTTTTGTTAAAATAAAATCAAAATTCGTCAATAAAAAAATTTAATAAATTCAATAATAATAAATAATCAGAATTTATTATTAAAAACAGCTACTATAAACATAATTGGTCTCCATAACTTGCTAATAGAGTCCAAGGAATAGCTAAATGGTAGCTGCCCTTCCTTAAAATATGTCCAAAAGAATATTTCCTAACGCAAGGACAACCCATTGGATAACGCCCAACAAACATTCCTACCTAAACATCATGAACATCCGATTTTAGAGAGTCCAATATATAAATAACCCAACGAACATCCCCACCTAAACATCATGAACGTTCGATTTTAGACAGGAAATAAATAGTGTGTTGGCTCTCCACGGAGCTGAAAACGGCCCGATTTTAATGTGGAGGCCTTTCTTTCTTTTTAGTAAAATCAAATCCATAAATGTAAGAATAATAAATATTAAGTAGAACTTTATTAATTATTTCATTTGTTTTTATGTAAGCAAATTGTATAAAAAATTATATATTTACAACAGCATTTTTCAACAATTGTTCCGCACCCATCTATCTCGTTCTCTAACTATATGGACATATTAATTAATAGCAAATGCAAGATATGTTATAATGGTGCATATCATTAATATACAAGCATACGAAGTAATTATATAAAAAAAAATAGGCAATTTGTGTACTGCCTAGCGCTTTTGCAGTCCTAACAAATTATATATAATTATATAAACTAATTTAAAAAAAAAATTCGAATATTTGCTAAGACGACTGATAATGAGAACTTGTCAATACTCTAAATAGCGTTGTATGGTCAGCCAAATTCCAATAAATTAACAAAAATTTTTGTTGTTGTAAACTTAGTACCAGTAAACGTGCATCAATGTATCAATGGACCGCAGAATCAGTGGAAGTAAGAAGTTTAATACTTTAAACTTTGGACGTAATAAAACCCTATCAGAGAAATTAAAGTGATAACTGAAAAGCCCGTAAAGCGAAATGCGAAGCTACTAAATTAAAATCGATATGCCAAGTAAACGTATATAACATATAGAATGATGTCATTAATACTTAAACAAAAATAATAAAGTAATTAATTTTTTTATAACTTAGCTATCTAAGTTATAAAATCTGTAATTTCATAAAAGGTATCTGGAACATTCCCAAGAGAAAATATTGAATTCTTAAACACCGAATACGAATTATATCTATCCATATTTAACCATTTTTAATTCCTTCAATTCTTAACATGTGAGTGAAAGATGGAAACGGATATTGGAACTGCAATCTTTTGCCCGCTATTATATGTATTATATATAAGGCGAGCAGATGACCTGAAGTTTCACTCTGCATTGGAAGTTGATTATGAACTGAATTTCTATTAATATATAATAATAGTAATAAATTTTACTATTGATATCAATTTGACCACTTTTTCTATAATATAACTTTTGGTTCGAAAAGTATTCAGATGTGCGGAAAGCATAAATAATGTAGTATCTTACTAGTATACCCAAGAGGTCAAATAGTGTTTGCGTGAAAAGTAAAGAGATTATTCCTATTATAGTATATATATAATGTGAAAAAGGAATGAATCATTTTTAATTATTTTATTATTATTTAGTAAATTATAAATATTTAATATATTAAAAAATCGAATTATGACTAATAGGCTTTATACAACACTTAATAACAAATGTTTTTTGATATAAATCTGGTTCTATTGTGAATGTTAAAGGTTCAAAGTATACTAACAGGCAGATCTGGGTACAAATACAAAACCAGATTCAAAAAAAAATTACCAGATATATACATGTTATAATAAGTTCCTTTGCACTATTCGAGCAAACGACTATTCTGGCAAAATTAATTTTCTAAAAATTGTATTGGAGATGTTAACACTATTCTGGATATTATTAATAATCTGAGTTAGAAATTTTCAAATCTATAAAACAGGTAAGTTATATGTGATCTGCTGAACTACTCCATTACATTGGTTAGTATAAAAGAATATGGGGCTAGGTAGACATTTTTATGATTACTATGAACTATAAGCTATTATGTTATTTATTATATTAATTTAGTTTTATCTTTTTTTTTTTTTGAATAATAAAAATAAACTTAAAATAATAGAAACTAATTTTTAATTTCATTATTATTAAATATTTTATATTATTAGTGATTTTTTTAACTAATTTTTATTGTAATAAATTTTAATCATAATAATATTATTTTAACTGATTTCATTTAGCATATTTTATTTACAATATCTTAATATTTTTAATAAAATAAAAATAAAATTATTTATTACATTACAATAATTATTTAATATATTATAAATTATATTATTATGTCTCATATTATTTGCTTTGTTATTTTTCTATCTTTTATTTAATTCAAATGTTAATAATTAATAAAATTAGTTTCTATAATAACTTTATTATATGTATATATATATGATTTCATTTTATATATAATATATATATTCATTTTTTAATTCTTAAGTCAAGTTTTTTTAATACATAAAAATTCATTTTACTTAATTTTGTATTAATCTAATTGAAGTAATAATCATTTTTTAACTTGATATATTTAATGAAGAAACCAAAAGATATCACATTTTAGATCTATATCTTATAAATTAAATCACACATTAAAAAATATGTAAAATTAGAACTGCTATACCAAAATTCTAAGGTATATAACAGTTGGTATCATAGGGCACTAATTCTTTCTAGTAAGAAACTACAATATGAGTAATAGAATTTGGTTATTAATTCCAAATAAAGTTTATAATAAAAATGATTTATTTATCATATTTTTATTCTATTTTTATTTAATTAATTGATAGAATAATATTAATATTAAATGTTTATTTTATTAACCAAAAATTACTTTACTATATTTAAAGTTTTTTCGCAGGCTATTAGATCTATTTTATTCTTATATTTATTTTTATGTTTTATTTTTATTTATTATATTAATTTTTTCCCCTTTTTAATTTTATAACATGTTTTTTGTTTTGATACAAATAATGATAATAAAAAAAGTTTATTTTCTTTATATTTTTATTTATTTCATATTAATCTATTTTAAAATACTTAATTTAATATTAGTTAAGTTATTTAAATTATTTTTATTAAACTATTATTAAACAACTTTTTTATTATTTTTTAAGTTTATTTTATACAGCATAATTTTATTTTTCATGTTTACAATTATTTTATATATTAATATTAGCTTTATTATATGTTATTACATGAGAATTAAGTTAAAATACTAATATTATAATGAAAATTAGTTATATTTTTTTTTTAATATTTATTTTATTTTTTAAACGTATAGTGTTATTATAATACTTATGATATTAACTTAGTTCACTTTATTTTAATTTTCTTGTATTTAATTAATAAATTAATTATATTATTTAAGTTTATTCAATTTAACATAATTTGGTTTTTTTTTTTTGATATTAATAATTTATTTTTTTTGATATAATTTTAATATAACTTTAATATATTTTTTGAATATAAAAATTTTTTTAATAATAATTATTTTTAATATTATCATATTTTTTATAATTTGTTTCAATTTATTTGCTTCAGATAAATATCGTATTGTCTCAATACACATTATTTTATATAACCCAGTTTTTATGTATAGTACTTAATCAAAATAATAATTATGACATAATTAGAAGTTTTTATAGAGTATTTCTAAAAATTTCTAGAAATTATTAAGTTTTTATTAAAAATTTTCTTCTTGTTTTTATTTCTGGATAATAAATATCATTTTATTTCAATTAATTAATTATTCTATTAAAAATAATTGTGGTATAAAATCTATTTCGATAAAAAAGAAAGCAATGAGAGGAAGTTTTAGAATCCAAAAATATTTATAATTTTCAATCAAGTGAATCATTAGATTGACCATGCAGGCATTTTGGAAACCGTCATATATATTAATCATCTTTGGATCTTTAAACACATCTGTTGATATATTTGTTCGTTTATGATCTATGGACTGCAAGTGTCAGGTAAACCGTAGACTAGTCTGTTAACAGAAGCAACCAACTTGCACTTAAATTAAGTTAAGTGTAAAAGTTATTTAAACATATTAAGATGACAATATGATGATATGACGATAGTAAAATAGTTTTAGTTTTATGTGTCATTTATTACATTTACATTATTTAAATTCTTAATTACTTGCGTTTATCTTACATTATTTTATTTTATTTTATTTTATTTTATTTAATATTCTTTATTTAATATTCTTCTTTTACTTTATTTCATTTCCTTTTGGTTTATTTAATTTTATTTTTATTTAGTTTTATTTTATTATATATTATTTTATTTAATTTTTTTTAATTTTCTCCAATTTTTTTTATTTTGTTTTATTTAATTTCACTTTATTTTATTTCAATTAATTTTATTTGAATTCATTTTGTTTGATTTTATTTGATTTAATTTTAATTTATTTGATTTTATTCTATTTTATTTTATTTTATTTTGGATTACTGTATTTTCTTTCCTTTATTCATTTAATTATATTTGATTTTATTTTATTTAAATAATTTTCTTTATTTTTTTTTTTTTATTTTATATAATTTAATTTTACTTTAATTTATTTGATTTTATTTTATTTAGTTTTATTTGACTTTATTTTATTTAATTGTCTTTTCTTTTCTTTTCTTTTATTTTATTTAAATTAATTTTAATTGATTTTGTTAAATTTTATATTGCTTAATCTTATAATATTTTTTTTATCTTATTAAAACAATAAAAAAATAATTAAAATAAGATATCGTTTTTTACTATTTGTTTTTATTTTATTTCTTATATATTTTTATTATTTAGTTTATTTATTTGTTTTTTTTTTTCATTTCACATCATTATCTTAGTTTGGTTTAGTTTAATAAAAAATTATAGAAATAAGTATTTTTTATTTCAATTTTAGTTATTTTATTTTATTTTAACTCCATTTATTATAGTTTTTTATTTTATTATTTTTATTTTTGTAGTTTTCGATTTTATTTCGATTTCATTTCATTTATTATTTTTTATTCTTATAATATTTATTTTTATTTTTATAATAATATGTATATATACAATATACAATACTTT
The DNA here is from genome assembly GCF_002237135.1 of Teleopsis dalmanni. Taxonomy (NCBI): domain Eukaryota; kingdom Metazoa; phylum Arthropoda; class Insecta; order Diptera; family Diopsidae; genus Teleopsis; species Teleopsis dalmanni. Next base: position 53,735,937 of record NC_051848.1, read on the forward strand.
ATTATGCTGCTAATATTTTTTTAATCATATATAAATTATTTTATTCTTGATACTAAATTTTTAATTTATTTAAAATGATTTTAAATTCGGTGAATTTTTTTATTTTAATTAAATTAACGAAATTATTGTTATTTATTATTTCTACTTTCATAATAAATGTTTATTATTTATATAAATTTTTTTATATATTTTTGAGATATATATAACTAATATACTTTTTCATCACTGATATATAACTGTGGACTCACCTATTAAACGCACCACCTCCTGTAGATTTAGATAAACGTTGAGATGACTCCGCACGATGCTGAGAAACGCCAAAACTAATCCAATCCTTATTTGGGTCCTTAACAGCATTTTTATATATTTAAATTTTATTATGTTTTATATTAAGTCAATTTTTATTATTCTCTATTCTCTATCTTTTGTAGAACTTTTGTTTTTGTCTATTTATTTTTTAATAAATAATTTTTCACTTTGTGTTTAAATAACTTTTGCTTTTTTAGTATCTCAAATTCCTTTTTAGTACTATTTTTTTAACCTCTACTTTCGGAACTTTTTATAAAAATTAATTTAATTAATAATTAATTAAGTTTGGCTACCAAAATTTATTCAAATCTGAAGTTTTGTTAGTGTTTTTTTTTGTATTATAGTTTTTTTTTTAACCATAAAAATGATACTTTAATTAATAATTTTAATTAAGCCTTAAGCTTATATAGTTTTATTGTAATTACAATTTTCTAGCTCCTCAATGAAATTATAAAGTTTTTTTGAGTCCAAAAAATTTTATTCTCTAGTATTTTTTAATGACAATTTATATGAGCTTGAGCTCAATTTTAAGTCACTGTATTTTAAGCCTGAAGCCTGAAGATTATTAGATTCTCAAAACTTGTATTTTTTAGTTTTAAAAATTGGGTTTTTAGAATTTTTTTTAAATCACAATATTCTGAGCCTTAGCTCCAAATTCTTGGCTTTGAGGAATTGCTCGTTAAAATTGGTGGAAACTTTTATATTGAGTTCTTGAGAATGTCATGAAGGACAATATTTAATGTTTTGTCCTTTAATTTTAATAACTTTCAAGAATTTAAATTAATTTAAGATTAAAAGGTATTTTTTAAACGATGTTATATATGAATTACTTGGCTTCTTCAGATTTTTTTTACGTCACAGTCTTTTGAGCCTTTAAATTAAGTTTTGAAAGTAAACTTTTTTTAAATTTTACTTGTTGGATTTATTTTGTTTTGAGTTTGGATTATTTAACTTTTAAGACTGATTTTAAGCACTAATTCCTTAGCTTTTCAGTATATTTTTAAAGTTGCAAGATTTTGAGCATGAAGCTTTGTTTGCTTTACTTTTTCAAATTCTTTATGAGCCTTAATTTTAATTGATTAATTATTTGGGTCTTGAGAACTTATGATACTTGATTTCTAAGCCTTAATTTTTAAAGGTCTTGATTTTTAAGTCTTGATTTTTGAGCTTTGTTTTTTGTTTGGCTCTGAAACGACTTTTTCAAACACAAGTTAATTTTAACAAGTTATATATTTGGCTCCTAAGAAGATTTTGAGTCGAAATTTATTGGATTTTGCCAAAAGAATATGTACTTATAGTTTCTTTAGTCACAATTTTATGAGTCTTAATTTTAACACGTTATATATTTGGCTTCTAAGAAGGTTTTGAGTCGGAATTTATTGGATTCAGCCTAAAGAATATTTACTTTTTGAATTTTACTTGCAATTTCTTAAGTCACAATTTTATGAGCCACACTTTTATGTGCCTTAACTGTTTGGCTCTTGACCAGGTTTTAAGTCCAAACACTTAGAACCCTAATTTAAGAGCCTTTACTTTTTAGCTGTTAAGAAGTTTTTTAAGTCACAATTATATGGTTCTTGTTACTGGAACCTTGATTTTTGGATTGATGTGATATTTTTTAAGTCACAATGCTAGAGATTTTGTTGAGGCACAATTTTTGGAGCCTTATACTTGGATTATTAAGATTTGAGTAATTATTTCAAATGCAATTTAATATAGACAAAAAAGAGAATCCCAGCTTTTGATCTAAATCTTTATCTCCAGCAATTTATGTGTTTATTATTTTTTTTTATTTAAGCTATTAAATGTTTATATAGCTATGATTGTGTTGTCTTCTTTTTATAATTTTAAATAATATATTTTATAGTTATTTTTTTTTTTTTCAATTTTGTTTCTTAACACTCTTGACAAATACTTTTGTAGTAAAATTAATTTCTTATTTATTTTTTTTTTTTTCAAAAACATTAAGTTTTTTATTATTATTATTTTTATTATTATTATTAGCACTTTTGGATTTATTATAAGAAATTTATTTATTTAAAAATCCACACATTGATATGCCGCACAATTTAAAAATTCAATTTCGTTAGTTTTTTTATTTATGTATTTTGTTATTATTATTTATTATTTTATTTTACATTTTAAAAAAATTTAATTCTCAACAAATCTTTTTTTTTTTTTTATTTAAAACATTTTTTAAAAACAAATAAACAATAAACTTGAGTGCACAAACTGCAGCGGCGGTCGAAGAATGCAAGACTACGACTTCGACTGTTCAGAATTTATTTTCATTTTTACGTACTTCGTGCGAACAAACAAAATTTCTACTGTGAAATTCAAAGACTGCGAGCGTACATTTTCCGCATCCGAATGTTTCCTCCGTGACGATTTTCCGGGAACTGTCAACATGTAAAACAAACAAAATGCATCTGAGCGCTGAACGATAGAATTTTATCAGCTTGGCGCACACACAGCCAAGCCACTGTAAACAGTTAAAACACGTACACGGCACCACGGCACACACAATCACGCACACTAACTTAACATATGGCATCCATCGCGGTGGGCATGCACTGTGGAAAGTGCATTGCAGCCCCATCTATTGGGAAAATTTCAAAGTAACCACAATTTTAAATATAACAAAGTCTGTAATATTGCCACAAGTACAACAAAAACTGTTATAATACGGGCTTTGCGTATAACACATTCGCAGGGAAATACAGATGCAAAAACTGTAATAATATATAATTCGATGGTTTGGCAGCAGCGACGGTGAAAGGAAGAAAAATACGCTACGAAGAACGTAAACGTGCATTTACATCACAAATCCAAATCCATTATGGACCGTGTGCGAGTTCGAGTAAATTAAGGTAAAGTAAATTGAAATTTCTTAGGGATTTTTTGCACTGCACTTATGCAAATATTTATTTATTTATTTATTGCACTTATTTATTATTTTTGTATAAAAGTTTTCAAATTTATTTATTTATTTATTAATAAATAAATAAATAAATAAATATTTAGGCTTAGTTAATGCTAAGTTGAGGCTTAGTTGATGCTAAACCAAATGGGAGATTTCTTGGGATTTTTTGCACTGCACACATTTAGCCATTTATCAACACGTATCGACACATCACTACATTATCGGCACAACTTAGAATTTCCCTCATTTAGAACGCAACTTAGCCTGACTCGCACACGTCCTTAATTTTAACAATGGTAACAGCTAATTTTTATCTAATTTACCCTACTCGAAATTCTGTCAAATACCAACATTTCCTGCCATAGCGACATAATTTACTATTTCCTTCAATTTACCATCAATTTGCTTGAGCTGTGGGTGTGTTCCCACACACAAAGCACCCACTAACAAAGAGCAGTGACAGATCGAGATTTAAAGCTCACGACACACCCTCGACAAAATTTCCAAATAGCGTACATATCAGAAGGATACAACCATTCGAACGAAAGAGATATTAGTGGGTTAAAGTCTTGAACGATGCTTAGCTATCAATACTTTTATCCTACATAAAAAATAACTATTGGTGCGACTTGTGTTCTGGAGGTGTAATAGACTCGAATAAATCTGGCGAAAACATTAGGTGCGGACACAATTCAAATTGAAATTCACACAATTTAGCCATATTAGCCGACGACTTGTGACACGACGTACTGTCTTGATAAAATGTTTCGATCTTTTTTCTTCTTCGTATGGGACCGTTATACTAAGGACTCACTCAAACCTATTAAGCGAAATTACTTTAACGTATAAAAACTAAGAGGTTTAGAAACCACATGAAAGCTTTGGCAAATCCTTAAATGTTCTTTAATGGGAGGTTTCAGAGCTAGCCAAGTGAAACCTAGCATAATCAAGCGACGCTACATATGTACTGGAGGTAGATGTCGGACACTTCATCGTCCCACTCATAGTTACAAACAGACATGATAAAATGAATGATTAAGTCTTTCAGCAGAGTTCCCTAAACGAAAGTGGTCATCTAAAAAGCTATCACAAGACTGATAATTTTACAGAGCATCTCAATCAGATTATTAGATATTAACATAATGAAACGGGACCAACATGGCTGCGTATCGTTGAATTTTCTCAAATTATATGAAATTGGTTCACACAAAAAGATTTCAATAACTGTTTCCATGATGATAACGATTTTTCTAGATCTTTCAGATTTGATCGAATTATTACCTGACGGGCTATCTCTAACCAATTTGTTTGCTTTGCGGTTGTCCACTATAACTCCATGATGAGAAACCCAGAATAGTGAAATTTTGAACTACCTCAACATCTTAGAGGTAGATTCACACTAGATGTAAATCAGACTGAAGTCAAGGTCTTTAAAACAGCTCCACCGTCTGATGGTATGTATTTATTACCATTCAATATATTATCCACTTTCAGACAAGCAATAGCCTTTAATAGGAAGTGAATAAATCAGTACTGTAAGATGCTTTGTGGAGGTCATTTGAGTGATGCTGGATACCACACCTACTGGCCATAATCAGACAATACATTGGAATGAAAATTTGTTTGAAATTGCAATCAAAAATAAGTTTTAATTATGCTTCCTTCCAGAACCGTAAAATGTAATATATAGCCGTATATGTGAAGAATATATGTTATAATTATTTTTGTTCATATTATAGAAAATATTCATTATTATTTATTTTAATGTAATAAGTAACAATTTTCTTTTTTTTATTGATAAAAGTGAAAATTGGTTTTTGTGTAGGTTAAGCTATATTGAAATGGTGTGATTGGACACAAAAATTAACTTTTTCATCATGAAACATCTGTTGCGCTTTATGAAGCCCTTAAAGCTGCCAGAACGAATTCTAGACAATACAAATTGTCTACAAACTAAAATACCTGGAATTGTGTTTTCTCCCAAAGAATATTAATTTTCATTCCATTGATTTCAAAAACGCTATGTAGACACAATCCCCTTAACAGAAAAGTTAGATTACCTTACTAAAGCTAGATCTTCCGCTTATGTCTTATGTTTTCCCAATTTGAACAAAATTTTTTTGCCACCGGGATGCAAGTAGTCCAGCCCGTTTGAACCCATTTGAAGCGTTATGATTGTATCGATTACAAATGCAGACCTAGATCAACTCCTTTGTCTATCACACCTCTAAGTAACTGATATTGATGATTACCTACACAGCTGAGCTGAGCATCAACACATTATGAAATATGCTATCTTATGGATATCAAAAGAATTTTTTGGGTTTTTAAAAGCAGGATCTGCCAATAGCCAAAGAGAGTAAAAAGACTGCTAATAGACCATTGAGCAGAAAGAAATTGACAACAGTACCATTTTGAAACAAAAAAAAAAACTTTGGATACTATCATCTGTGAAAGGAAAGGACTTCTTCAAATACATTAAAATTGGCGGAGTGATCACATATAATGCCAATATAATAATGCAGGTCGGAGATAGATATATTCGAGTCAAAACGTTGTGTGTTCATATACAAAGCTATTTTAATGAGGCTAGTAGAAGTTTGTCATAACCTTGCATCACTCTATCTCCGTACCTCTTATATTCAATATTATGTAAAGTTGATTAAGGAAGAAAATCGTTGGTTTATACACATATGTTGAAGCTGAGTGTTTAAATGGATTAGTGTTAACATGTATGCCATGAGTGTGTGCTGTTGGGTAAAGATTATATACCCAAAACGTAGTCAAATCAGAAATCTAATGATAGATAGGATAGGATACGATAGGATAGGATAGGATAGGATAGATAGGAATTTAAAGTTCTGTATGTATATTATTACACAGATTGCATATAACCTTGTTGTTACACTACATAAATTGTGAAATCAACTTTATGTTATAAGATGTGATATATTCGTTAATAATTGATTAAATAACTACTTCCATAAGTATGCCGTTGTTTAAAGATGTTGTAAGTACATAAATACTTATTATTGAAATTTCCTATTGGTCAAAATGACCCGCCAATTCGCAGTAAGCAAGGCGACCTACTTACTAACATACATGACCAATTTTCTAGATGAGCAAAATACTTTTCGGAAGTACTCAATAATCCTCTTGGTATGACCGATCAGCCCAGCACTGATGCTCCACCAAATGCACCTACATTGCTTGGAGGTGCAAACGTCCATCCGCTCTCTAAGGAAAAAGTAGTAGTATCCAACAAAAGTGAAAAATCGCCTGGTAATAATAATATTAATGGTGAGTTTCTTAAAGTTGACGCAGAGCTCTCAGCAGATTTGTGGCAATTATAGAGTTATCACTCGTCTTCCTATACCCACCCAAAGTATTTTTTTAAATTGATTAAAGATCTATAATTGATTAAAGTAGTTTTAAACATTTTACTCAAATGCATATCCGTATCAGCAGAAAACATTTTACGGGAGAACCAATGTGGTTTCAAATCAGGTGGATGTTAATCTTCTAACCAGAAAACTTGCATTTACGGCTAGATACTAATATTTAAAAAGACTTGACCACACCACTGTAAATCAAAATTAAACTGAAGTGAGTACTTCCTATATATTATTGTTAGATTAGGTTGGAGTGCCGTCCTTCAACAAAATCAACTGGGACACAAGTAATAATCCTTTGTATAACCTCGGCACTATTATCATTAGTACCGAATAGTACTAATACGGTACTAATTAGTATTATCGTTACTAGTATTATCATTTTAGTTCAGTTTTAATTTAGTGGAGATTCGTAGAATAGTATTTACTTGTTATAATGAACTTTTAATTGTCTACAGGTCACATCATGTAATGTAGTTAGTTATGTTAACTTGAAGAATACAATTCCATAAGAAATGTACGGCATGGCTTAAATAGTTAGAGTTAATATCTGTAAGAGAAAAGTTTCAATAAATAAATTTGTGGCGCTTTACTCTTCATAAGATATTTCCGGGAACTAACATATTTATAATATAAATAAATTTAATATGTATACAAAAACTAAAAAATACTATATATACCTTAGATACACCTTATATCTATACGTATATCTGTACATATATCTGGAAAAAGGCTATTAACAATTTCAAAGCCGCTAAGTGGAGGCTTGGAATTGTGAGAATATACCTTTAATATCTACACAAATAGTTTTAACATGAGAAGGGAAATTGAAGCTAGCATATAGAATGCTTGATTGGAAATACGAGAGTTATGTAAGCTTCCTGGTAACTGCCACAAGTTTAGACTATTTAATATTGAACTACATTTAAAAATTCTTCAATGAAACAAACAAGTTATATGTGCATACATTAACCTTCTTTAAGAACTCTCATCTGTTACTGTTACAGATCTATCAAGTCTATGCGCGGCCTCAGCTAACCAGATTTACCTATTTATCTAAATTAGTGTAAATCAGTAAAACATTATATATATATATGTGTATTACTATTATTTAATTTAATATAATATTGATATAATTGTTTACATTTTTAATAAATAAATTGTACATAAATTTATTCTATATAAAATATTGTAATAAACACGTATTAATTATCAAAAAAAATGCAGATAAGGACTCTTTCAAAAGATATTTAAAGTTGCATTTTTAAAAATTGTATTAATAATTTTAAACTGAATTATTGAAAATAATATTATAAACTGTTTTATATATTTTAAAATATACTACATATATATGTGTACCAATATTACATATAAAATTTGAGAAATTAACAAAAAAACATATATGATTCAGCACTTCAATATCACAAAATAATTGACTTAAAATTATAACAAATTTAATATGGAAAACAATAGCTCATATTAGAAAATTATATTTATACAAAAAAAAAAAAACAAAAAATAACATGAATAAATTATATATGAAAAAATATGAAGAATTAAAATAGCAAATATGAAAAAAGAGCAAAGAACTAAAACATTTTGTAACTAATCAATTACATATATAACATCTTATATTATATATATTATTTATGATTTTATATTAAATATCATATATATATTACAAATACATATGTCACATACATTTCTACATATATGAAATATATATTATATGCATTCAATATAGATTTCATATTCCAGATTAAGTTATTAAGGAAGTGTTATATATGGAAAATGAATATGTTTTATTTTTGAAGCTTTTCAGTTAGAAGTAAAAATAGTCGCTTATAGAATGACATTTTCTGGATCAATGATATTGTAAAAATTCCATAAGTATAATAATATTATTCTACTCTCTATAGCATATATGGAAAACAGTTTTTTTTTCAAAAATTAATAGGTAAATTATATATATTATATATATATATATATTATATATATATATATTATTTTATTATATAATTATATAACTATAAATATATATAAATATAAAAATATATATATATATATATATATAAATATATAAATATAAAAATAAATAAATATATAAATATAAAAATATATAAATTTACAAATACATAAATACCGAAGTACATAAATATATAAGTGCATATATTTATATGCAAATGTATAAGATATGTTATATGTAATGATTTACAAAATACTTATTAAAGATATTAAAGATAAGAAAAAAGAAGATTCGTATAACTATGAAAGTAGTTAAAGGAATTTCAAAAATAACGTCCTGTCTTAATTAAATACTTTATACTGAGCCTTACAAATCACAATTCAGCGAGTGCCAAATTTATAAAGCAAGGCAATTATACTTTGCTCAATTAACTACTATTAAAATATATAAAGCCTCTTTTTTTATATTAACAATATAACAGAAAATACATTCAGATACCATAACATAACATTACGATGTAATTATTTTATTATAAAAAAAATGGCACTCAAAAAATTGCTTAAGGATAATATTTTCAAATGGCATTACAAAATATTACTTTCATTATTTTAATTTTAATTATAATTATTTAAATTTAATTAATTTAATTGGCCTCTAAATGCTCCATGGAAGCAACTGTCGTTTCAATCAACAAATTATAATCCAATTCATTAAGACTGGCTTTGGCGGTAAGGAGATCTAGGAATGAATCCAGCGGAGAGAGCTTGTCAGCGGCAATACCTGTATAATAAGAAAACATTTTTAATTTTCATTATTATAATATTTTTTTTTAAAATAGAAATGTATAAACAATAACTAAATAAAATGACACATTTATACACATATCACAAATTATTGAATTACTATTATTTTTTCAAGTCTTAAAAAAAATTATATTATACATAAAAAATACATTTAAATAGACTAAACTATACATACAGAACTAAGAATACTAGTGCCTTGTTAGACACGACATAACCTGACTACCTTTTCTAAAATATGTATTTATCCGAAATGACAATCTGTACCTGGTAGACAACGAGACGTCAAGTCACAACATTTTGCTCTGGACTAATAAGAGGATTCTGGAGCAAAAGCTACTATTCTCATTTGATAACGAAAACCTATTGATTAAGGGCAGGAACCGTATAGTGGCTCTTTAATATTCTGTTAGGGATAAAATATCCTTTTGACGAATTGGACAAACAGGATAATAAAATGGGAAAACATCTATCATTGATTCGCTTAATATTGAATTACTAATATAAATACGAGATTGCTTAATAAAAACTATATGTGTAAAATATAAAAATAATTTCAGTAGGATAGATAGAAGCTATAAATACTTCATAAACAAGCATTTATGAACATTTGAACATTTAATTGTGAAAACCATATACAAAGAATATGAGTGTGACTTTCAGATATTTAGAAGCACTACGGATCAAATATTAAATAGTGTACTTCAAACCAGAACTATGTACTTCTTTTGGAATAAAACTTCCTATTTTTTTAATAATTGAAGCAAATTTTGCATAATCTGAACAGAAGGCGAAAAGTAAATAGTTCAGATATTCGAAACAATGGTTTAGAATATCGAACCACTGAACCGAGTTAATTCAGTGATTAACGCATCTAACAGCCATGTATGGAACAAAATAATAAAGCTTATTTATCGACTTAAAGTTTGGGTCTATAAATATCTGATCTTAAGGATATGAGAAGACTAAAGATCAGAGCTTTAATGCCCTAGAGGATCCACTTAGGCCTATTGGCTCATTGTGTTACCGTATATAGAGTAAAACTCAGGGTTTAAAACCATCTAAAGTTTTTGGCAAAGCTCAAAATACTGTTTAGTAGCAGGTCTTGTAATGAATATTAAAACTGCAAGTGAATATATTAACATTTCGTATTTACAGAAATCGGCAACCCGGTTCAGGTTACACACTGCACCTGACATTTTAATTTTTTATTTGAATTATTAGCAATATAAACTATTTAACTGCAACTAAAATATTCATTATATTAGATTTTATTGTATTACACTTTTAAAAAACTTACAAATTAAAGCTTCAAACCAACTTATAGTAAAACTTAGGAAACAAACCAGCCATTATTATCAACAGACATACTATAGAATTGCCATATATAGAAGAGTTATTTTAAGGTAAATGTATAAAAATATTCTATTAAGCTTAGTAATTTTAAAAAAATTTAGTAACTTAAATACAGAACAATTTCTAGGTGTACTTTAATATATATGTAATATATAATATAAATGGCTGGGGCGAAATACTTTCAACTTTAGTCTATAATAGTAAAATTATTGACAATTTATACTTCTTTGACAATTTATCAGACTGTTCATCGGTGAAGACGAAAGACCTATTAAATTACCTAAATACGACGGGATGGATTTACTCTCTACTCTTCTATACTAGGGGTTCTTACGAGGAATGTCATAGCAAAACGGCGAAAAATCACTAATTGAGATACATGGGAGTTATTTACCACTGCAATCAACCAACCAACCAATTTTAAATATCGCACATTTTTGTATAGATTTTATATGGAAACTAGCACTTATTTATGGACATTCGTTCATTATTTTTGAATTGTGGGAATATAAACGTTCTGGTAAATAATCACAAATACAGACAATCACACTCTAACTAAAAACCAACATTATGTATTACACATAAATAATCTTACAAATAAAACTGTTAATATAAAGAACTGACTTAGTAAATGAATAATTTAAAACTTTAATACACAATGTACAGAATACAGAATACTTGCAAATGTATATTAAATTAACTAATTTTATACACAAGAATAATCTAAATAAATGCTAGTACTAAAATCCTACATCTGCATTTACAGTTCATACTTTAAGTTCATATTTTAAGAATCTTTATATATTATAATTATAATTGTATATAAATACATACATGAATATTGCTATTAATGAAACCTTCTTTTATGAAAAATACTTATAACGCAGATCATCACAGTCGCTAATACAATTATAATAACTGCCAATATTACTGAACGGCAGACTAAAGTGGGGGGCTTACGAAGAACTGTAGTAGACACGACATGGATAAATATATCAAAAATAAAAATTAATTAATTAAAAATATTTTTAACAAAATTATAAAAAATAAATTTAAAAGAAGTTAAAATAAAATAATCACAAATTGAATTACCTGAAATTATAAAGTTGTTATATGAATTTTATTAATAGAATTTAAAAGAATATTTTAAATAAAAAATATTTATCGTAACTCCATATTTTATCAATAAAAAAAAATAAAGAATAAATAAATTCAAATTACTATATTCAAATAAAAATTCATTTAAAATGACATATCCACATTTACTTTATTAAACATACATGTGTTGAATAATAGAATCAGACCACCAACCAGAAAAACGCTAATAGTTTAGCTCCACAGCGGCGGTAAGGTGAGGCAAACATAAATTCAGGGTTCTGATATTTTCTTAAATCTATCTTACACTTTTTACTCTCCCCACTTAGAGGTTAAATAGAATGACAGATAAATTTGTTAGTACTTGCGTAGTAATAGATCAGTAGATTAATATATAACTACATCAGAACTTAATATAGTAATTTTATTATTAAAAGGAATAATGTTCCACTATCCCTGCAGAGAGTTACTGGTAATTAAGTTAGATAATTTTAAGCTATTGAATAACTTAATACTATCTCTTAGTTTAAGATTCCACACCAACTCGATTTAATAAACGTTATATATAGATACTAAACTTCTTATTACAGCGTTCGAACAGATATGTATGTAGAGTGTATGTAGAGTTCAAAAACCGACAATCAATCTGAGTTTAGATCTATACGGACTAAGGAATTGGTTATTTTTGTCATTAATTCCAATGAGTTGCTTGAATTGCACTACGCCATTGATATTTGGCCAAGCCTTCTCAAACACTTAATTCATTTTCGTAATTAATATCACTGAGCTATTTGTGAATTGCGTTATGTCTTTAAAATTGGTCAAACCCTCTCAAACTTGTCTATATTGCACTATATAGACAACAGAATCAAGAACATAACGTTTGGATTAAGATTATTATAAATTTTATAATAATAATTTATAATAATAATTTATAATAATAATTTATAATGATAATTTATAATAATAATTTATAATAATAATTTATAATAATAATTTATAATAATAATTTATAATAATTTATTAATTTTAGATCTTGATCCTGATGAAGATTTTCGAAGAGAGTCGAAATATAAAATTTTAATTTTAACAAGAAGATGACCTATAAACGGATATAAAATATATAAAAAACATTATAATATATATATAATATAAATATAATATAAACCTATATATATAAATTTAATATAAATATAATATAAATATAATATAATATAATATAAATATAAATTAAATATAATATAAATATAATATAAATATAATATAAATATAATATAAATATAATATAAATATAATATAAATATAATATAAATATAATATAAATATAACATAAGTTGTGTTCACGATCTAGAGTAACGAGCTTAATAAAGGAATAACCGAATCACATTTCGAATAAAATATTTTATCGTAACCGATTTACATAGTTACTGTGTTGCTTAGTTATCAAGCGCATTGTTCGAGATCATTATTAATAATATCTTAAGTAGTTCTTAAATGGCACTTAAAAAAATTAATTTCTATTTTCGAATAAGAATATTTCTTACCATTTCTAAAGTTCGAACGCACTTGTGGGTTAGCATTTGAAGTGCTACCAGAACGTTGTAGCACTGGATTACCAGACAGTATATTTGTAGCATGTTCACGACCGCGTATCATGAGACTTTCTGGATGATTCCAATTTTTAAGTAAACGTTGAGCACGTGATTTAGGCAAAACTGATAGTAAAGCCAGCTTTCTACCAATGCCTTCCTCAGTATCATTTATATCTAATGAAAAATAATAATAAAATCAATTATCCAGGAACTATTAATATAAACAATATAAAAACAAGAGTAATACCACTTATGATAGTTTTCATGACATCCACTTGTAATTCGAAAACATGATTCTCCACATATTGTAAGAACATATCAAATGACAATGCACGATATCCAAGATATGTAAAGAATGAAGCAAATCCTTGTGGCAAAGGAAAAGCAATAGAGTCAACAGCCAAGCAGTAACGTTCCAAAATTAAAAACAATGAATATTGTTGACCATTACTCATTTGATCACTGTGATAATATTAAAATTGTTATTCCATATAAATATTAATATTAAATTAATAAAACATTACATCAACTGAAATCCACGTACTGTTTCATGGCGTGCGTCCAAGCCAGCCGCACGACACACCAGTGAACATAGTGAGCGGGAAAGCTCTAGCTGTGCGCCAACATATTGCGTAGCTACTGCATGCACATGTGCCGGTGCTTGTGAACGTTCAAAGAAAGTTTCCTTCAACCAACGGAAACCGGTGTTTGGCTTTGAGGAATGTTTAACCAAATGCACAATTAACTCACGCATATTCTAGGTGAAAAGAAAAATAGCATACATGAAATTAAATTATTTAAACTGATTTTAAATAAAAATTGAAAATTTATTATTTCAATTTTAATTTAATTTTAATAACTTAAGACTTACTACTGATATAACATGTTCCTGTTTTGTAGCCGTACAAGATTCCAGTTCAATGAATGGCAATACTTCATTGCAGTTGCGTCGGCTTACTGAGGAAAAGTCATTGAAACCATTACAGCTATTATTTCCACTGGGTGTTAATGGCGTCGTACAACGTGACAACGCTTCGGGTGCGTAACATGCTAACGAAAACATTAGTTTTTCACTAACTTGTTCGGCAGTAAAACGTCGTTGTTCCTTTTGGCCTGCTTCATTAAGTCGCTCCCAAAGACGTGTCCAAATATCTGCACGATATGGTGATAAACGCTGTTGTGGCGAAAGTAACATCATACTCGTGTTCCAAAGGCTTTCATGTGATAATCCCACACTAATATCTGCTACACGAGCCTGTATAGGGCGTGTGGCATCTGCAGTTGTCAACGGCAGAAAACGTGCTAACTGCAAAGCATCGGCAGGTAAACCACGTAATGATGTGGAATAACTACCTGCCACCAGTGCCTCTTTTAGCAGTGCTACTGTATCCAAGGATAGCGGACGTTCCATTATTATACTTAGCAATTCTGCCAACACATCCATATCATTTGAATGTACTAGAAAATAGTGTATAATGCTAAGACGATTGTCTACAGAAGTATCATTACGAAATGCTTCTATTAAATGCGAACGTGGTACGCTTAATGAGACTATATCAAGCGTTGCTACATCATAGGCTAAAAATCCCCACTTACGACACGGCACCAGTTGTGTCAGCGGATTACGATTGTGCGCTGGACAAACTATGTGACAGCATGGTTCATGTGTTAGGCCAACATCAAGCAGATGCACAAATAAATCCGGTTGGAAGACTAGTAAATGGTGTGCACCATGCAAAGCAAATGTGGGTTTCAATAAACGTGCCTTTTCCCATGGCACACCTGGCATAACACAATGTACGACACAACCATGATGTAGTAGTGTAACCGAATAAGCAAAATGTACATCTACTTTTTGTGTCGCGACAATATCTGCTGGTGTTTCATCTACATTTTTGGGTTGTATTGGCTGATAAAGATAGTAATGACACACAAACAGCATACCAGATGCATCAGCTATAATAATCAGATTCAAAGAAGAATCATGTACGCGTAATGGCACAGCATCGTCTTCATAAGTGGGACCATCTTCGAAGGAACCAGTCGGAACTTTTGGTAAATTTAGTGGTATATTTAACTAAAAGGGAATTAAATTTATATTAACTAAATTCAAAACTAAGTAAATTTAATTAAAATTATATTGTTTCATGACGTGCGTCTAAACCAACTACACAACATATCAATGAGCGTAGTGAGCTTGAAAACTCTAACTGTACGCTAACATATTATGTAGCTACTGGGCATGTGCCGGTGCTTGCGAACGCTCAGAAAATTAATTAATTTTAATTAAATTTAACTTTTGTTAAGCTCAGAATATAAAAATATCTACTTACCACAGTTTCCGTTGGCAATTTTTCATTGAATTGAAAAGCAGATAATGTTGGTATAAGTCCGTTATCATTGTTGGCTTGCTCCTCTTCACGTTCCATAAGGCTTAGGCTTTTCGTTTTTGGCTTTAAATGTATATAATACAATGCTTGATTATCTGCATCCCATTGCGCCCAAGTAAATGATTTTGCCAAAGTTTCAGCGACCAACAAGCTACTATCCAAAAACCATATATCACTGGAGGTGAAATCAAAACCACTGTTGAAGGAACCAACTTCCTCAGTTTGGCGTAACTTTATAGTAGATGTATATTGCAGTATAGCTATTTTAAACATTAACAAATAAATATTATTCATTAGTTTTTTTTAGTATACTAACTATATAATAAGACTTACATTCCTCATGTGTCAAGAGTATAAATTTATCCTGCCACACCTTATCTGATCTTGACTCCTTACGCCACAAAAATTGTGCCATTATTTGTTTAACATTTGGCTTCACTGTAATCGCTGTAGCTTCTGAACGTCCATCTGAACGTACTTCTGTTATATAGGCTAGATAGTGTAAACCTGCTGTCGCATCTGACTCTGTCGAAGGAGTCCACGTTTTCTTTACAATAAACACAAGTAATGAACCGGAATTATTGATTGTAGCTTGTATTACTTCATCACAAGTATTCAAGCGATATAAGATGCGCAATGTTTTTGCGGTGGCATTAAAATGCCCTATACAACGTTCACGTGTGGACTCATCCAACCGTTCGAATATCCACGATGTAAGCACAGAGCCGTCCTGCTCCTGTCCCAATATACGCCATTCAATAGCCTTTTCTGAATTCAAATAAAATATTTTTATTGGAATCACTTTAGACATTTTGTGAAATACAGTTTATTTAAGCATTACCTTTGAATCCTTGACTTGCCAGCAGTCCACAAAAATTAGCAGCCAAATTTTCTTGCCGCAACATTTCTAATAATTTTAAATCACAAATAAACTTTTCCTATTCAAATAATTAACATTTTTTAAAGCGTATATTTAGCTTAAATCAATAGTCAAGGCAAATTGTATATTGGAATTTTACTTCGCGACTCTTCAAATATCCCTACTGCTGCTGCAGTTAGAGTGCATGGGAATGGGGTGAAAACTACTTGCGCAGTGAGGGCGACGGCCACAGCTGATTTTTTTTTGTATACCATGCGCAATTTAAAATAAACATTATCCTTTGGAATTTATTAATTAAGTGCTTATTTCTATTTGTTGTTTGGTTTTTGATTTTAAATATAACTGATTTTCTAAATAAACTTGAAAAAAAAAATAATTGCAAAAAAAAATTTTTATTTTTTAATGTTTCTTTGCCAAACGCAGTATAATTAAACAGGGATGTTAAATGATTTAATCATTTTCATAATGCATTATAAGTTGCATAATTTTTATAAATATATTGAAAAGTAATATATTGTATACATTAAATGTATTTAACACAGTATTTAGGCTGTGTGCGGGTTTGAGTAAATTTATGGTAAATTGAAAGAAATAGTAAATTATGTCGGCATGGCAGCGAATGTTTGTATTTCCAGAATTTCGACTAGGGTAAAATATCTATAAATAAGGTAAATATTACTCTATTGTTAAAATTATATAAGATGTTTAATGAATAAATAAATTTGAAAATCACTAAACAAAAATAATAAATAAGTGCAATAAATAAATAAATAAATATTTACATAAATGCAGTACAAAAAATCCCTAAGAAATTTCAATTTACTTACCTCAATTTACTTGAACTCGCACACGGCCTTAATAACAAACTAAATGTATTATTAATATATCTCAATTTCTAAATATATCATAAATGTTATTATTCTGCTAAAATATTCTTATAATAGAAACTGAACAGAGAAAAGACAGAGAAGGCAAACACAATTTATTTTTTTTAATTTTAATTGAAAACGAATTCAATCCCTGGTACTTGCAGTTTCAGAACATTATTTACGAATAATTAAATACAAGAAATAATTCAAAGACTACTTATGATGGGTATTTGGCAGTACTCGAAACAGAAAAAATTTGACTCAAAATGTATTTCGGTAGATTGACTATTTCGGGTTCTATATGTCGGAAAATTGTTTCTGCCTCTCATTATACAAATTATTTTATTTCTTCGAATAATATTTTTACTAATTCTAGTCGCTTACGCAGCGTATTAAAAACTAAACTAAAAACTAATTTTACAATAATTTTAACTCATTAACAAATATCCATTACGGGATATTGTTTTGCAGAAATAACCAACGGTAACTTGTTTTGATACAATTGTATCAAAACAATATCCCGTATGAAATATTTGTTTTGATGCAATTGATCAATAGTTATAATGATCATTACAATAAATGATCATTACAATAAATGATCATTAACTCCTCCGCCCTTAAAAATTGAGCGTCCCGATCAATGGAGTTGCAACAGTTTACTCAATGGTTATAAATATCATTAATAATATTTTTATAACGTACAATCTTATTTTAATATAATTTTACAATTTAGATATTTCCATTTTTAGCATTTGTGCTATGCACATGCATTCAATAACTTAATTAATTTAATTTAATACAACTTGTCAATTTAGCTATAATATTATCAATATAATTTTCTTTAAATATAATTTCTTCTTTCTCTTAAGAATTTAACTTAATACAATATTTATTTCCATTTTTAGCAGGTGTGCTATGCACATGCATTTGGAATATTTTTCAATAATTTAATTCATTTAATTTAAAATAATTTTTTAATTTAGCTATAATATAATAAATGTAATTTTCTTTAAATATAATTTCTTCTTTCTCTTAAGAATTTATCTTAATACAATATTTATTTCCATTTTTAGCAGGTGTGCTATGCACATGCATTTGGAATATTCAATAACTTAATTAATTTAATTTAATGCAACTTGTCAATTTAGCTATAATATTATCAATATAAATTTCTTATTTTTCTCAATATATTTTTTTCAATATAAATTTCTTAAATTTTATCTTATTTTATCGTTTGAGAGGAAAAAAAACATTTTTTTTCTTAATCAATCACAAAATTATTAACATTTAATCAATTCATGTAAAACACTTTTACTAATAAATAATTATTTTCTTTATCCATCTTGAATTTCTAAAAAAGAATAGTTAACTTTTTATATTACTTTTATGAATCGTTTTTCCGCTTTCTGTAATAATTGTACTATTTTTGTTTTCTTTGACTATTTCTTTTTTAAAACGCGGTGTTAATTTGGTGCCGTATCTTTTATTAATTTTAACGTAAATAATTTGCCCCGGTACATAGGCTTTAGGTGGTATCTTGTTTTTATTATAATAACTGACGTCTTTTCTTTGTTTTTCAGTCAGTCTTTGTATGTTGTCTTGTTTTGCTAGTTCGTATTGCTCAGGGTTTATAAAAACTCTACGACCAAAAAATACTTCTATGGGTTTTTGTGTTGTAGTTGAATGTATGGAATAGTTATATTCATATATTGATCTATCTAGAAGCTCTTCAAATGATCTTTCAATATTTTCTGTTTTTAAACATCTCAAGATTTCAGTCAAGGTTGAATGAAATCTTTCTATTTGACCATTTGCTGTGCTGGTATGAGGTGGTATTTTATAAACTTTAATTCTTAACTGGTCTTCTAATAAAAACATAATTGATTTTGAATTTAAGCTTTTCTCGTTATCAATTACTACGGACTGAGGAATTCCGAAGATGAAGAGTAATTGTCTAAGTGGTTCCCTAATATCTTCTACTGCTTTAGATTTTACTAATCTGGCCTGAGCATATTTTGAATATTTGTCAATGGCTGTTAAAACTAAATTCTTTTCTGCAATATAAATGTCAATATGAATGATTTGTCCCGGGAATGTTGGTATAGGGGTGGATTTTATTTCAAGTTTATTAGGGTGTCTATCATATTTGTATTCTGAACATATCCTGCATTGTTTTATAATATTTTTTACCTTTGCTAACATTTTAGGAAAATAAAATTTTTCCAATAATTGCTTCTTATTTTCTACGGCGTTTCTATGAGCTCGTTTGTGTTCGAGAATTATTTGTTGTTCTTGTTGATCGTTTGTTTCCAAATCTTTAACCTGTGTTTGAGTGAATCTAATTTTAATGTTACCAAAGTTTGTGGGGTAGAGCTTTTGGATTTTACCCATTATCTCTTCAGATGTAAATAATCCATTTATAAGTGATGGATTTAAGTAACGTTTGAGAATTGATATTAGGTCACTTGCAGAATAGTGAGGCCTAGTAATTGTATGACGATGGTAAGTCGGAAAAGGTAGTTGGTACTGGTAATCTTTCTGTCTTCCTACTAATATTATAATCTGATTTTTAAAGACGTTTACTGGTGTTTCTATTGCTGGTATAAGATTGTGTCCAGAACTTTCATCCGAGTGAGTTGCTATAGATAATGAATTTAATTCGGGTGGTCTCGAGAGCGTATCTGCAACTATATTATTACTGCCTGGCTTATATTTAAGCTCGTAATTATACTCTTCCAGAATTGATTTCCATCTTTTCAACTTGACGTTATCATTTTTGTTGCTCAATGCGAATGTGAGCGGCTGGTGATCGGTGAATATTTTTAATTTTGCAGTACCATATAAGTAGTTTCTAATAGATTTCAGAGCCCAAATAATTGCCAGCATTTCTTTTTCATTTGCAGCATAGTTTTCCTCTGTTTTACTCAATGTTCGTGAAATGAATGTGATTGGTTTTCCACATTGTTCTAAGACTGCACCAATAGCGTGATTTGAAGCGTCAGTAGTTAAATGAAACTCTTTTTGGAAATCTGGATATGTTAACAGTACTTCTTTTGAGATAAGAGCGTTTTTAAGTTTGTTAAAGGCTTCTTTTTGTACACTGCTTAGGTTAACTAATGTTTTTTTCGATTGATTTTTTGAGACTCTCCCATTTTGCCCTCTCAATAGATTGGTAAGAGGCTTCGCTATTTTGGCGTAGTCTCTAACAAATCGCCTATAGTAACCTGATAGACCAAGGAATGCTCTTAAATCTTTTAATGTTTTTGGACAAGGAAATTCGACAATTGATTTTACTTTAGCAGGGTTAGTAGAGATTCCTTCGGGAGAAATAAGAAAACCTAAGAACTCGATTTGTTTCTGGAAAAATTCACATTTATCTAATTGGACTTTCATGTTAGATTCACGTAAGGTATTAAAAATTTCGCGTATATGGTCTGCATGGGATTTTTCATCTTTACTAAATATAATGATGTCATCTATGTAGACATAACAGATTCTTCCTATGTGTTTTCTTAAAATATCATCTAAAGCTCTTTGAAAAATCGCTGGAGCGTTTTTTAGTCCAAATGGTAGTCGCGTAAATTCATATTTTGCATTGTTTAATGAAAAAGCTGTTTTCTCAATGTCAGATTCTCTTAAAAGAATCTGGTGGAAACCACTTTTCAAATCGATCACAGAAAAAAAATTGTTTTGTCTCAATTGCGCCAATACCTCATTAATATCAGGAATAGGATACCTATCAGTTACTGTAACCGCATTTAATTTCCTATAATCTATTACCATTCTGTATTTTTTTTCTCCAGAAGCATCTTCTTTTTTTGGAACTACCCA